>NC_081204.1:12269650-12576601 GCF_902713425.1 Acipenser ruthenus
TTAAAAATGTGTTTCTATGTTTGCTTTATAATGAGTTTTCATTTTATTTTATTTTATATTATATTTGCCTTTCATTTTATTTTGTTTTATGTGTTGAATTTTATTTTATTTAATCCTATTTCGTATTTGTGAAAAACACAGGGCTCTGTTTATTAGGCAGTTCATCAAGGTTAGTCTATTTTCAGAGACTACTGGCACCATAAAGGTGAGAGCCAAATAGTTGTTGCTACAATTTGCTGCAGGTAGATCAGCTAGAATAAGCGCCAAACTCTCCTCAGGTCAACACTGCTTTAATAAAGCAGCTTATTCCCTTGATAGTCCACAACAGCAATTAAATGAACATCTTAATTTGCAGGTTTTCGATAGAGTGAACGCAGGCTGCATTCGTAACCCCCCAAATTGAAAACTATTTCAATCAATCTATGTTCAAGCAATACATGATGCATAAAAGAATTTCACAGAAACAAATTATTGAGGGTCTTGTCATGACTTGTATATTTCTGTGCCAGTCCCTCTGTATTGCGACAGTCGGCTTTCAGTTGTGATGTTCAAAAAGTTCCAGTTCTATTCATTTGCACGTTTATTAACAGGGCTCTGTGGAGTAGAGATAGACATAGGCCAGAGGGTAGAAGGCACTTCTTTACACAGATAGTAGCCAAGTTGTTGATACTGAATCATTGGGATCCTTTAAGACCCGACAAAGGTTAGAGATCAGTCAGCAACTAGGAACTGGATAAGCACTGATGGACGGAATGGACTCCTCTCGCTTGTAAATTTTGTTCTTAAGTAAAAACACATATTGGTCACCGTTCTCTCCTTTGTTCCCTCAGTATTCCAGACTCAAGTCAGTTCAAATTACAGATGGGAACAACAGCAATGCTGGTGAACAATATATACAAATACCATACGTTTAAAATATGCCTACAATAAGTCCTCATTCTTCACATGGGCCCATATTCACAAACCTTTTTTTAAGGACTGTTGCTTTGATAATGAAAATAAACCTCTAACCATCTCTAGAACAGTTAAAAACATGTTTCATGATCTGCAAACTTGATTTAATTAAGTTTTTATACAGTCCCACAAGTGGAATTATTTTTGGTATATATTCATGTAGCATTTTGAAGACTGGTTTCATTTGATGTCTTGTTGTTTATCAGGTAAAACCTTAAACCACAAACCTTATTAACATACCCTCTGGATTTGGCATAATAACTTCCAGGTAAAAGATTCACAGTCCTCCGAGGAGTACTATCAGCGATTTACATGATGTAAAGTTACCACTGGAGAGGTCGAACACGTTGACTCTCAGCGTAAATTGGAAATGATGTCGTAATCTGGATGTCTAATTTAATGACACATCAGCATGGGAATCACTCTAGTTAATTAGCCTGTGTGTGGGTCACAGCTGCCAACAAAAAAGAAAACCCTAATTTGCATGTCATGTCCTCTCATATAGTTGTCATTTCAGTGTTCTTAACATCAGAATACAGCTTCTGAAGTTCATGTACCAGATTTGTACTGTATATTGTAATGTTCAAAGTGGTTCAATGCATCATCAAACCCTAGCTGGTTAGAATACAGTTAAAAAGGGAACACAAGTTTGGATCCAAGTTTGCCAAGTGTACTGACTTAGTTGAATTGTATAGTATCTTACCCAATATGAAATTCCAGTGTGATTCACATTGTATGAAAACAGTATAAATATAAACTGTACTTTGTCAGGTAAATGTGGTTCCTGTGTGTGGTCCTTTTATCTTCTTCTTCCAATTCAAGAGTTTTTTTTTTTTGTGTGTGTATGTATGTTAGGACAGTTCCACACAACTGGCACTGCTGCATTCAGGAAGACCCCAATGTAAACAAGATGGGAGGCTGTGTGGTCTGGTGGTTAAAGAAAAGGGCTTATAACCAGAAAGTCCCCGGTTCAAATCCCAGCTTACTCACTGATTCACTGTGCGACCTTGAGCAAGTCACTTAACCTCCTTGTGCTCCGTCTTTCGAGTGAGACGTTGTTGTAAGTGACTCTGCAGCTGATGCATAGTTCACACACCCTAGTCTCTGTAAGTCACCTTGGATAAAAGTGTCTGCTAAATAAACAAATAATAATAATAAAACCGGTTGAATTGATCAAAAGCACAATAACATGGACCTTGTTAGGCTGACCAAGTCTTTTGTGGTGCTTAACCTGGGCACACACACACACAGAGGGTCCTCACAATGGCATAACCTATAGGTTAAAGATATTTGACCTAAGCCAGCACAAGGGTTGTTCCGACTTTGTTATGTAACTCTTCTTGTTTTGTTTTCCAAATCAGGGTAATGAACCAGCAATACTAGCTAAGAATTGAACAGGACATAACTTCTTGAAAGATGGATTCAGTTTCAGATCCAGTTTGTATAAATGGAGAGGAGAATGACGAGGAACGGACTGAGCCTGCTAATGAAGAGTTGGTAAGCTAGTTTATATATATGAACTGGTATGACGTTATCAACTATGAGAAGCTAAACAAGGTTGTGTTGGGCCAGTACTTGGATGAGTGGACTCCAAGGACAATCAGGTACTTCAGAAGGGTTTTTATTGGCTCAGTAAGGGGCACTCTTCCCTGGGCTCTACAATGATCTTGGGAGGCACTGTGCTGTAGGAGGTACATCCTTCGAAAGAGTATAAAATTCGTCATTTTTAAACCTTTATTTAGGATATACAGATTTCTCAAGAAATGGTTTGACGGGAAGTCGTCATCAATGTTGAACAAGAACAAGAGTTCTAGTTGTAACGTTCATCATTTAATTAATTTCTTTTAGTGTTGTAGGTCACACGGGAGTATGTATTTAAATATTTCTTTCTGGTGTTAAGTTGTTGCGATTTTTTTTAGATTTAAGATGTAGGAATACTTCTGTAAACTGTGATGCTTGTTGTTTTGTCACAGCCATCACAAGTACACGTAGGTAGACGCTCTTGCAGTTTTCAAACATGTGTTTTGATGTCTGCTACAACACTGGGTTAAGAAGCCTTGATCATTTCACCTGAAGAGTCAAGGCAAGACAGCTTGAAGACACACCCCTGTTTACATCATTACATTAGACCCTATGATGTTTTAAAATGAAAACACAATGACACGTGTAACGTGGGATTGTTTGTCTCTTACATACCTTGTTGTTCATTTTTAGGATGAAGACATTTTCAGTTATCTGTCTAACGAAGAGCAAGAATGTCTAAAATACCTAATGGACACCATTGATTCCTTGGAAGCTGATATGGTGGCAGACGATCAAGAAGAAAGGACAGGTACTGTAATATTACAGTGGAATGATCGACACAGGTCCGACTAGATGAACTGGCATACATTTATACATTTTTCTTTCTCTATCAGGAGGAGCACAGGAAACAGAAACGCTAACAGGTATGTAATGAGTAATGACTAATGGCAAATTCTCCTTTGCTCTCCGATTCTCTAACTCACTGACTAATATTATGGCCTGTGCCTGGTTTAACTACAGGAACTCCACTAGTTCAAACTTCGTAGTCCTAACTCAAACCTAAAATTATACATTTTGGTCTTACAGTGCTAAAGATCTGTTAGCAAGAATATGACTATGTAATGTACCAAACGTTTATAGAGAGGGTAATGATTCTATGATGCAGAGTCTATGTTGGAGCTGGTAGTGTGTTTCATAACCTATTTTGTTAATCAATCTTGATGGCATCTATGCATAGAGTTTACACAGAATTGTGTCATAAATTCAAGCCTGTCATTTTCTATACAATTATTTGATTAAACATAAAATTCATGTAGAATCAAAAAAATATCCCTAACTTCAGTACTACAAATTCTGTTTTAGACCCACCATCAGCAGCAGAACACAGTATTAATATGTGATTTTCAGGTGTGTTAATCAAGAGCTGGTAATCCTCCAGGATTAAAGGATTTTAATAGGGGCAATATATTGGGGTAATATAGGGGTAATCCCGGGATAACCACTGTACAATATATAGGGGTAATATAGGGGTACCATGGTACATATACACAACTCTCCAACAGGTTTTGGGACAGATGAATATATGCACAAAACCGGGGATGAGGCACACACTGTAAAGCATACCAGTCTTACCATACACCATTGCAGACATACATGTTCTACCTAATCATTCTGTATTGGTAGTTCTTCCTCTGTAAAATATCTGTGGGTATTGGAAGAATACCAGGATATGTATTGATTAAGAGATCAAAGTGCGGCTAAGTGTGTTATCTGTCCCCATATTTATTGGAGGGTAGTGTATAATGCAATACATCACGGCACTGTCCGTATGTTTTGTTTTTAGACAATGCGGATGATAGGGATGGTGGTCCGAACATAGAACCAGAACAAGAGGAGGTCACCCCCGCTGCTGAGGAACCCCAAAACCCAAATCCAGTCACAGCAGATCACAATCACCAACTTGAAATGCCAACATCTGCCCCGCTGGATATACCAGCTATCCGTCCGCAAACCCTGGTCTCTCCACGACTGGCCCGATCCTCCAGCCACCAGCCTGCTCACGTGCGCAAGTTTGACACCATCTTGAGATCAGGAGTTAGCGTCCAGGAGCTGCGGGCTCAGGTTCTGGCTCGGTTTGGTGGCACCTGCACGGATGAATCATCAAACCTTCGCGAGGGTCCGCGATCCCCCACTTCTTTATTTCCAGAAGGTTCAGACTTCAATAGCCCAAGGGTCGATGCTCTTCAGAAACTGGGGTTCCTTAAAACTCCAGAAGAGGCACCAACACCCCCAGGGTCTCCTAGGGAGCAGAAGTACTCTCAGTCGCCCCCAGATACGACCATGTCAAGCCCTCAAATGTCATCCACCATTGAGGATAAAGACCATCAGGAAGCCTTAAAGAAACTGGGACTTTTGCGGCTCTAACTCAGGCAAAGTTGACTTGATGTAACTCGGATCTCTCTCTGAGATTTTTTTTATCTAAAGCAACTATGCAATAGCTCTCTGCAATACCTGTGAGTACTATGCAGTAGTACTCACGGGTATGCACAACGTCTCACCACTTGGACCACTTGGGGTTAATATGGGCGTTTTATATTTATTTAATGTATTTATAAAAGCAGATCCGTAAATTCAGAAAATGCAGTAACAACTAACAGAATGTGTAAAATAATAATAATAATAATAATAATAATAATAATAATAATAATAATAATAATAATAATGTATAATAATAATAATGTTTGTGCCCATTGATTAACACATGTTTTACAAAGTGTTTATGTCAATGAATTCACAACCCCAAATTTAACAAAAAACACAAATCATTTATTTATTTATTTTTAAATAATTTATTCAAGAGTAACTTGTTAAGGGTGTGACATATCTAATGTATTATTCTTGTATCATTCAGTCATCACATCTTTTAAAACTGGTAGGTGACTAATTAAGGGTTATTTAATTGTGAAGCATGTGATTTTAGATGGACAGAAGTGCAGTTGCGTTTGAAATCTAAGAACATTTCAATTACATTTTAGAACATTAATAAAAAAAAAAAAAATTCAAAGTTGTTTTAAAATTGCGCACCCACATTATCAAATACATGTTGTTTTTTGTTGCTTTGTTTTGTTTTTTAAGTGGAGACCAGTCAACCCATTCAGCTATTTTTACCTCAACTATAATCTCAGATTAGTCTACCCCAATACTGCACTTTGGCCTAGACCTCGGCCTCAACCTCAGCCTAATGTCTTTGAGGTGTTGACTTTAAATTTGGTCCTCAGCTGTATATCCACACTCAACACCTTTTAAAGAGAGCATAGTCACATTCAAGCGACTGCGTTTTATTTAGTAAAAAGAACATTTTCTACTGTAATTTACTTTTGCAGCATTTACATTGCTGCATACAATGGTAAGATTTGCTTACCTCACCATCATATTTGCCTACTAAATTGAATTCCCCTGATTCTTTTAGCTAGTACAATAGCTCAGACCAGCAGTTTAGGAAGCCATTTATTTAGTTATATAAATCACCAAAATTACATTTCCGAGAGGGTTTTAAATTGCCTGTACTCTTTTGTAAGGCTAACCAAGTTTTGAAATGAGTTCAGACTTATCCCAGTTGAACTCTGAATTGTAAATGAAAAATGTCCTTTTTTCATTCTACCCAGTTTCGTATGTGAAATATGCAGAGTGCCATACACATTTATATGTATATATAAAAAAATCAAACAATGTGTTGTTTAGGGATAGTTTAACATTAGATACATTAGTGCCATCTGCTGGAAGGCAGTGGTTAATACAGCATCATTATATAACCTACTTTTATTTGGAACAGGATGAAGAACCATTTTATACAAAAAAACAGGGCCATATTCTGTATGTGTATATATTCTGAATATTGTTTAATACAAATATAGTGTACATGCTACCCTTAAAATCAAAAAGTGAGCAGACTGTGATAAAATGTATCTTGAAAGCAAAACAGCCTTGTTCTGGCTATTGCAATATTTACAGGGCTCAACATTAGGAAGACATAGGATATAGTGCAGCCATGATGGCAGTGCTTTGACCTGCAAGTCTGCAGAGGGTTTGCATTGTGACCATTTTTCAATGATTTCTTCAGGGGAGTTAGGCACAGAAATCTGCAGTGCAATCCCAGCAGCAATGTGAAAGGTACTTCTGCAGCGACAGAAAATACAACAAAAATACAAATGTGTGGGTTTGTGCTCTCAAGCAGGAAACACAGTATTCTGTTTTTTCTTGTGCTGACGACAGTACGTATAAAAAGACACAACGGGAAACATTTATCAAGGTATTTCTGAAACTGACCCAGCTGTTAATGTTGCAAAAGTAGTATTCTTCTGACTTTTGCAACAGCACTTAAATTTTATTTCACAAAACATGTTGCAAATCGATCAATCTGTAAGTGTAATAAAAGGCATTAATACTACCATTGTGGATGAATTCGTTTTATGAGCTAATATTAATCAATGAGTTACTTCACATGTTCACTATTTGTTTCCTTTCCCCTTAACTTCTCTGATGTTTGACAGCATTCTGGTTCTTATTGCAATTACTCAGGTACTGTCATTTTATTATTAGAATTTTTTTGTTCAGGTGCTTTGGTCATGAGTTGATAAGGTCAACCAAAAGGGTCTTTATGTTAGAAAGCGCCAGCACCATCTGGTGGACCTCCTGTGAAAGAATATTTTACAAATGATGGTGCATTTCAGTTTTAAGAGTCTTTTGTAGTTCTAGCAGCTGTAACCGAGCCGCTTCCACTCGGGTTCGTTTGCCCCTTTAAAAACTTGACCCAGACACAAGAATTGAGTTTTCCAGCGCGGTTGCGCTTTTTTTTTTAAATTTACAAACACAATAAATAAAACAAACACCTAGCTCTATTCGAGCAATAACTAAAACCCAAAACAGAAACCTAACCTATAAACAGGACGGCTAAGCCGTTTACCTGTAACAAAACAAAACGCTTCAACAAAACCACACAGGTTTACACTGCACACACTTCTCTCGACTGCTCGGAAGCAGAGCACCTCTTCTGCCTCCTTCTACTCAGCAGCCCTGAGCAAACTGACTGCCCTCTTTAAATAGCCTGCACCTGGTTCTAATTTAACAATAGTTACCAGGTGCAGGGGATAATTAAATAATAAAACAATTAACAAATTAAATTAAACCAAATGTGCATTCGCACATGTTTATTTTTTCACGCAGGGAGGATTAACCCCCTCCCTGCTGTGTTACACAGCCTTTTATAAATATAGTTTGGTTAAGCTGAAGCCCTTCACTGACTTTCAGAGAGAAGAAGTCTTGTTTCATAATTATTTTTGTGGTTATCAACATTGCCTTCACTTTTCTAGACGTTTCCTGACCGTTGCTGTCCTTGCTGTGGCCCTGAATGGTGCAATCACTTGCACAGTGATTTCATTGTAGAGCCAGGTTGCCATACTTATTTCTGCTTAATTCATTTGCCAGGTTGCCAATAATGAATGAGTTTACCAGGAATAATGTATATATTAGTCAGGAATCCAGATAGCCTAAATAGTGAAGGAGTTGACACTCTTTGCTACAATTTTCAGGCCAGTGTTTTATTAAAGTTTAGACCCTCAGGGATAAGAATCAAGGGGCCAGCACGGCTGGAACTCTGGAACTCAACGGTTTCAGACCACTCTTCAACGCCCCCTTGCCCAAATTCAGATTTACCGGTACCTACAGTAGTCTGGGGCTTCGGGTTCAGGGATCGCCAGGTCCTCCTTGTCTTTGTCGGGGAAGTGGTTCTGACAAAGGCCATCTCTATGAGCTGCCGCTCGGCAAGTGCAATTAACTCGTCCGCAGTTTGAGGGTCACCTTGATCAACCCACTTCCTCAAAGATGAAGGTAAGTTTCCCAAAAAAATGCTCTAGTAGCTCTATCACACAAGCTGAGCTGTTAATTTATGGTTTCATCTTCTGGCTAAATGAATTAAATCAAACAATTGTGACCTCTAGGCTTTTCCTTCTACATACCTCCGGGTATGGAACCATTGTGCTCTGACTGCAATAGTGACACCCTCTCTGGCCAGTATTTCGGACTTGAGCAAAATGTATTTGGCAGCTGCAGCTGGAAGTTGGAATAAACTACAAAGAACTTGTGTTTGTTTTGGTTGAGGTAAACCGGTTTAGCCTGTCCCCATATTAGACAAGGCTCTACTTGTTTAGTTAGGAAACAGAGGTGGATTAGGTTTAGTTTATTTTGGTTTGGTTTGTACATAAAAATAAATAAAACACAAGGAAAAGCGTAATTAGAATTGCCAGCAGCATAGAAGTCTCATTTATGGACAACAGTAATTTACTGCAGAGGACTGACTGAAATGATGCTGTATCTCCACATAAACTGTTGTTATACAGTACTGTGCAAAAGTTTTAGGCAGGTGTGAAAAATGCTGTAAAGTAAGAATGCTTTCAAAAATAGACATGTTAATAGATTATATTTATCAATTAACTAAATGCAAAGTGAGTGAACAGAAGAAAAATCTAAATCAAATCCATATTTGGTGTGACCACCCTTTGTCTTCAAAACAGCATCAATTCTTCTAGGTACACTTGCACAAAGTCAGGGATTTTGTAGGCATATAGTCAGGTGTATGATTAAACAATTATACCAAACAGATGTTAATGATCATCAATTCAATATGTAGGTTGAAACACAATCATTAACTGAAACAGAAACAGCTGTGTAGGAGGAATAAAACTGGGTGAGGAACAGCCAAACTCAGCTAACAAGGTTAGGTTGCTGAAGACAGTTTACTGTCAAAAGTCATACACCATGGCAAGACTGAGCACAGCAACAAGACACAAGGTATTTATACTGCATCAGCAAGGTCTCTCCCAGGCAGAAATTTCAAGGCAGACAGGGGTTTCCAGATGTGCTGTCCAAGCTCTTTTGAAGAAGCACAAAGAAACGGGCAACGTTGAGGACCGTAGACGCACTGGTTGGCCAAGGAAACTTACTGCAGCAGATGAAAGACACATCATGCTTACTTCCCTTTGCAATCGGAAGATGTCCAGCAGTGCCATCAGCTCAGAATTGGCAGAAAACAGTGGGACCCTGGTACACCCATCTACTGTCCGGAGAAGTCTGGTCAGAAGTGGCCTTCATGGAAGACTTGCGGCCAAAAAACCATACCTCTGATGTGGAAACTATGCACGAAAAACACAGGAACTGGGGTGCAGAAAAATGGCAGCAGGTGCTCTGGACTGATGAGTCAAAATTTGAAATATTTGGCTGTAGCAGAAGGCAGTTTGTTCGCCGAAGGGCTGGAGAGCGGTACACAAATGAGTGTCTGCAGGCAACAGTGAAGCATGGTGGAGGTTCCTTGCAAGTTTGGGGCTGCATTTCTGCAAATGGAGTTGGGGATTTGGTCAGAATTAATGGTCTCCTCAATGCTGAGAAGTACAGGCAGATACTTATCCATCATGCAATACCATCAGGGAGGCATCTGATTGGCCCCAAATTTATTCTGCAGCATGACAACGACCCCAAACATACAGCGAAAGTCATTAAGAACTATCTTCAGCGTAAAGAACAAGAAGGAGTCCTGGAAGTGATGGTATGGCCCCCACAGAGCCCTGATCTCAACATCATCGAGTCTGTCTGGGATTACATGAAGAGAGAGAAGCAACTGAGGCTGCCTAAATCCACAGAAGAACTGTGGTTAGTTCTCCAAGATGTTTGGGCCAACCTACCTGCCGAGTTCCTTCAAAAACTGTGTGCAAGTGTACCTAGAAGAATTGATGCTGTTTTGAAGGCAAAGGGTGGTCACACCAAATATTGATTTGATGTAGATTTTTCTTCTGTTCACTCACTTTGCATTTTGTTAATTGATAAATCTAAACTATTAACATGTCTATTTTTGAAAGCATTCTTACTTTACAGCATTTTTTCACACCTGCCTAAAACTTTTGCACAGTACTGTATATTTATTTGTACTTCTCAAACCTAGTTGCCATGGATCACAGGGAAGAGACTTAAAGTGACTATTAAGGAAAACATAGGGTCCCAAAGCTGCAGAAACTGTACAATTTATATTCTTGTTCTTCTTCAAAATAAAAATTAAGGTGATGTTTTTTTGTTAACCTCAGATAGTGATTTCCAGCTCTTTTTGTAAAGAGGATAATTAAGCTTTCATTTTAAATATATTTTACAAGAAATCTAATGAATGTACAGCTATGGCCAAATGTTTGCTTCATAAAGTCGAATGGAACCTGCTGAATAATGTTACATTAACTTATTGAATTACATACCACTTTGTAGTTTTTCATACTTAACGAAAAACTGACAGAAATTTCAAAATCTAACATGAAATACTGTACTACTATTATGGCTTCTGGGGCAATGCAATTTTGTAGTTTCTTTGATTATATGATGTTTAATAAAATATCTAAATGATGTTAATAATTTAAAAGGTCCTTCGTGGATTAGGGCCATCCTATCTCCAAGAACTACTAACTGTATATTCCTATTCGGTCTTTGAGATCAGAAAATGCTGAATTTTTACTTGTTCCAAAAGATCACCTTAAATTAACTGAAGCCAGAGCCCTTTGTGTGCTTCTGCTTGTGGAACTCTATTCTGGTTGACACTGGGCAAGTTGGAACACTGGATTCTTTTAAGTCTAAATTGAAAAGATGTTTGAATGTGCTTTAACATAAGACATGGTCATTGATTTCATATGACACCATAACTTGTCTTAAAGGTCTTAGAGGATACCAATGATTCAGCATCAACATCATGGCTAGCTAACCAAATTCATACCCTTACTGGTCTCTGTGTGAAGAAGTGTCTCCTACCCTCTCTTCTAATTCTATATCCACTTTATTTCCAGAAGTGTCCTCTGGTCCTGGATTCTGTGCTGTGCTTAACTGTGGGGTTAACTTTAGGGTTAATTAATAGGTAATATAAATACTGTTTTAAGAAAAAAATAAATAAAAAATACTCATCTTTTAGATTAATTTATTTGGAGCTGTTTTTTATTTAAATATAATTAAAATCTGTTAATAGGATAACATTTTGACTTGCTAATTAATGTGATAACCAATATATTATTTTAGTAAGTTTCTAAAGAGCTGAAACACGTCCTGACACATTGCAGACGTATTGAAGCTGGGGGTCAGTGATAGCTACTGTACCACCTGCCTTGCCAGATTTGATTACAGGGAATCAGAAGATAGCTAGTGCTCTTGTCTTAATGATTCTCTGTAACAAAGTTAAGAAGAAAGCACCCTAGGTCGCTTTGAGAAAACTGTGCCAAAAAGGCAGGTCTAAAACAAAAGAAAATGAAAACAGTTTATAATACCGAAGTTTGATTCTATGTGAAATATATGTTTAATCAAATAATTATTTTGAAAGAATAGTGAAGAATACATTAAAGATTTTTTTTTTTTTTATCAAACTAATATTGTAGCTGGAACAAGCAAACTGCACAATTTATAGGTTTCATAAAAAAAATGTAAATGAAAATGAAAAGCCTCAGTCTGTTAAAAACAAATATGGTACTTGAAGAGGTGTAGGATTAATTGAGATATGTTGTGCCACCTAAGCACACACAGCATAGAAGTAGTATAGTTACAACTGTATTCATAAGAACATAAGAACAGAAGAACATAAGAAAGTTTACAAACAAGAGGAGGCCATTCAGCCCATCTTGCTTGTTTGGTTGTTAGTAGCTTATTGATCCCAGAATCTCATCAAGCAGCTTCTTGAAGGATCCCAGGGTGTCAGCTTCAACAATTCTCTGTGCAAAAAAAGTGCCTCCTATTTTCTGTTCTGAATGCCCCTTTATCTAATCTCCATTTGTGACCCCTGGTCCTTGTTTCTTTTTTCAGGTCGAAAAAGTCCCCTGGGTCGACATTGTCAATACCTTTTAGAATTTTGAATGCTTGAATCAGTTCACCGCGTAGTCTTCTTTGTTCAAGACTGAATAGATTCAATTCTTTTAGCCTGTCTGCATACGACATGCCTTTTAAACCCGGGATAATTCTGGTCGCTCTTTCTAGAGCAGCAATATCCTTTTTGTAACGAGGTGACCAGAACTGAACACAATATTCCAGATGAGGTCTTAATAATGCATTGTAAAGTTTTAACATTACTTCCCTTGATTTAATCAACACTTCTCACAATATATCCGAGCATCTTGTTGGCCTTTTTTATAGCTTCCCCACATTGTCTAGATGAAGACATTTCTGAGTCAACATAAACTCCTAGGTCTTTTTCATAGATTCCTTCTTCAATTTCAGTATCTCCCATATGATATTTATAATGCACATATTTATTGCCTGCATGCAATAAATATGTGCATTATAACTTTACACTTTTCTCTATTAAATGTCATTTGCCATGTGTCTGCCCAGTTCTGAATGCTGTCTACATCATTTTGAATAACCTTTGCTGCTGCAACAGTGTTTGCCATTTTTTGCCTCCTATTTTTGTGTCGTCTGCAAATTTAACAAGTTTGCTTACTATACCAGAATCTAAATCCTTAATGTAGATTAGGACTAGCAGAGGACTAATACTGATCCCTTTGGTACACCACTGGTTACCTCGCTCCATTTTGAGGTTTCTCCTCTAATCAGTACTTTCTGTTTTCTACATGATAACCACTCCCTAATGCATGTGCATGCATTTCCTTGAATCCCTACTGCGTTCAGTTTGAGAATTAATCTTTTATGCAGGACTTTGTCAAAAGCTTTCTGGAAGTCTAAATAAACCATGTCATATGCTTTGCAATTATCCATTGTCGATGTTGCATCCTCAAAAAAAATCAAGCAGGTTAGTTAGACACGATGTCCCTTTCCTAAAACCAGACTGTCTCCCAGGATATTGTTACCATATAGGTAATTTTCCATTTTGGATCTTATTATAGTTTCCATAAGTTCACATATAATAGAAGTCAGGCTTATTGGTCTGTAGTTACCTGGTTCGGTTTTGTCTCCCTTTTTGTGGATCGGTATTACACTTGAAATTTTCCAGTCTGTCAGTACAACCCCTGTGTCAAGAGACTGTTGATTAGCGGTTTGTAAATAACTTCTTTTATTTCTTTGAGTACTATTGGGAGGATCTCATCCAGCCCAGGGGATTTGTTTATTTTAAGCGCTCCTAGACCCTTTCACACTTCTGTCTCTGTTGTGCTAAAGTTATTTAAAACTGGCTAGGAACAGGTTGACATGTGGGGCATGTTGTTCGTGTCCTCCTTTGTAAAAACCTGTGAAAAGTAATCATTTAAATATATTTGCTATTTTTCTCTTAGACATTTAACCTCCTCTTTGAATGTTCTCTTGCTATTATAATATTGGAAAAAACATTTTGGAATTGGTTTTAGCCCCCTTAGCAATGTTGATTTCTATCTCTCTCTTGGCCTTTCTAACTTCTTTTGATCGATCACATGATCGATGACTCATGCTCACAGAGTCTCTCCTAAAGGCAAAATGTTTCTTGAATATAAACCGGGAATCATGCGTCGTTGTTTCTGGACACACGGAAACATCCAGCATACACAAGGAAATATTTTGTCTTGAAACATGTTTCCTCGTGTATGCAGGGCTTAACATCTATGAAAGCTTGCCCAGTGTTGCACAGCTGCTTAGACAAATTGGTGTTTATCTCTTTGAGTATGTTAATAGCCTTGTTTTATCTGTGGCTTTCATTTTGTATGCACTCCTTTCATCTCATTTCTATTATCTCGTCTCCCCATCTTCACACTCTCCTCAAAGCTATTCACTTCACTCCTTTTCTTCTCACTGTTTCTGGTCACAGGTGTTTCCTTAGCTATTAGGACCGTTTTTTTTTTTAATGTTTCTTTTGACAACCCTGAAGCCTGAACTTAATGATACATACTGTGCATGATCATTGCATTAAATCTATTCAATATAGCAAACACTTGGGGTCAATTGCAACAAACAAAAAAGCTGCAGATGATCCCCTGGTTAGTACTTCAGAATAATACTAGTACGCTAGTGTGGCAATGTGCCCCGTCCCTGTGTGCATTTGTATGTTGCGTGCGTGTGTTAATGTTGGTGTATAGATTGGTACACGGGATATAAACGGGTCTGTGTTTCACGTGTGTTTAAAGTGTATAATTATATTTAGGCACGAGGATGGCACATCACTTCACGTGCAGATAAAATGTGTATAATGTGTGGCACGGGGTTGCACGTAATGAATTCACGTGCTGGGATTCAAGTGAGTAATTAATTAGTAATTGAATCCCAGCACAACAGTATATATAGATGCACAGTTTCACTCAGTCGGGGTTGGTGTTCAGTGAGTGGAGAACGGGATTGGAGACGGAGGTAATAATAATAAGAAGAAGAAGAATAGTTAAGTGTTTTCACTCACCGTGTTTGTTCGTCTGTCTGTCCTGCACCGTCTGTTTAGTGTTTAGTCGTTTTGTATGTCTATTTATTTTGGCTATAGTGCCGTGTCCAGTGTTTTTGTCTGTTCCAACCTTTTATTTTCTGTTCTGTTTATTAAATGCTGAACGCGATCACGCGTTCAGCCTCACCAAAACCCCATCTCTCTGTTTATTTATTTCCTCCATCTGGTCTGACGCCACCCACTCCGGCCGTCTTTGTGACAGCTAGTTAGCACCAACTGCAACGAACCAAGAACTTCCAGATAATCCCCAGGTGCGTATTGAAAATGTTCCCAATTACAACAAAGTCCAGGTGATGACTGCTGCCCCCTAGACGTTCATGATCTATGGTACTAAATTAAACCATCAAACTCTTTAGACTAAGTAGAAGAGTTACCGTACTGACTCAAGTTAAAATGAGAACCCTCATTAGAGCCACATTTTATGAAATGAAACCATTAATTAAAAAACACTATTAAATATATAGAATACAGAATATTTCTAATATTTAGCAAGCTTTTAATATTTAATAAGGCATGAAATATAATTAAATAAAACCCGATAATGATACACGTTTATTAGTCACTTATTAGTCACAAATTTAAGCGCTAATGCGCATGTTTAATAACAACAATAATAAAACCACAAACAAAACACAGGAACAAAAAAACCAGCGGCACGGCGGCCAAAGCAAACATTTAAACAAAACAAGACAAACACAGCACAACACTCACCTTAACAGCAACTATACCCCAGGAACACCAACATAGACTCTACTCTCAGCTTCTTCAACAGTAACTCTCTCCCCAACACCATTCACCTAATTAATCACCTAGTATTCAATTCACAGCTCCAGCCACATTCCCAGGTGTTTCTGCAGGGAGGAATTTAACCCCCTCCCTGCCAACCCAATATTCCCCACACACCTGTGCACCGGCAGGGCTTTCACCCTGCCACATGGTCCTGTACCTTTTTATGATATTTGCAATAATTCTGAGTGGTTCTCAATGCAATTACCCCATTACTGTATATTTTTCTGATAAGTCTGTGTTAAGGTACTTTAACCTGAGTTAGAGCTGCTCAGCAAGAAACATAAATAACAACATAATTACAAATGAGAGGAGGCCATTTGGCCCATCAATGATCAACCAGTTCCTAGTAGCTCATCGATCTCAGAACTTTGTCAAGTTGGGTCTTAAAGGATCCAAGTGATTCTGCCTCAACAACAAGTCTAGATCACCCAATCCCTGCCCTCAGTACTCTTGTGTGAAGAAAGGTCTCCTACCCTCTGTCCTAAGTCTATACGGTTTCTGTGCTGCATTTAAAGTATGCTTAAGGTTCACTTTATCAACTCATTTTCAGATTCCAAAAAAGACACCCCTAATTCTTCTTTGTTCCAGGCTAAGTAAATACAATTTCTCAACCTGCCTTCGTAGCTCATTCCTTTAAACCCTGGGATATGTCTCTCCAGGACCACAATGTTTTTGGTTGTGTGGTGACCAGAATTGATCGCAGTATTCTAAGTGCAGTCTCACCAGTGTATTGTACAACCTCATCATAACCTCCTTGGATTTGTACTCTACACTTCTGGCTATATACCCAAGCCTTCTGTTTGGCATTTTAATTGCTTCCCAGATTGCGATTCTATTACAACAACAAGGTATTTTTCTAGCTGGGCCTGTTCTAGTTCTAATAATCAGAATCAAAATTCCTGCATGTGACACACCCACCTTCCTAATAAGATATATTACTACAAGAGATTACAAGACACAGGAAGAGTACCAGAAACCAGCAATATATCATCCCCAAATAAGGAATGTGTCTTTTATCAGTAATTTTCCACAAGCTTGCCTTTACAATGAATGTAATGAAATCCACAGACAAAGCACAGCAACATATAAAATAGAAACACATATTAACAAAACAAAACCTTTTTCTTCTAACACTATTTAGAGTTGGCAGTGAAATGATTGTGTGACTGTTAGGAATATGTCTGGACTTGTGCCAGTAATCATAAATAAAAGCTTTCACTAGAATGGTTTTAGGAAAGGGAGATCGTGTCTAACTAACCTTGATTTTTGAGGATGCAACATTAACAATGGATAATTGCAAAGCATACGACATGATTTCCATTACACGAGAGTAGATGTTAAAACTTCATGCTGATTTGAACTCTGCTCTCGCAAAGATAAGCACCAACTAAGACCTGGCTTTACAGTAAACTAATGTGATCCATAGGTGTCTCCATCCATTTGCGCTTCCTTCCATATGATGATGTAGATATCCTTTTGTCAGGTGTTGATGGCTGAAGTGTAATGCTGGCTCCAGGGATCAGCTTATTTTGCCTCCCTAGTGCATCAGCACTCACAACGGTTGCGATGCTGGCTCCGGGGATCAACCACAGTGCGGTCTCCCCAGTGCATCAGCATGACAACCGTCTGGATTGAGCTAAGTAGGGTACATCTCTGGGGTCTTCAAGTGGGCACCTTCCATCCTTGATGTTTCGTCGACTAGCCCACGACACCTAGTTTATTTAGATTTCCAGAAAGCGTTTGACAAAGTCCCGCATAAAAATTAATTCTCAAACTGAACACAGTAGAGATTCAAGGAAATGCATGCACATGGATTAGGGAGTGGTTATCATGTAGAAAACAGAAAGTACTGATTAGAGGAGAAACCTCAAAATGGAGCGAGGTAACCAGTGGTGTACCACAGGGATCAGTATTAGTTCTCTGCCATTCCTAATCTACATTAAGGATTTAGATTCTGGTATAGTAAGCAAACTTGTTAAATTTGCAGACGACACAAAAATAGGAGGAGTGGCAAACACTGTTGCAGCAGCAAAGGTCATTCAAAATGATCTAGACAGCATTCAGAACTGGGCAGACACATGGCAAATGACATTTAATAGAGAAAAGTGTAAAGTTATAATGCACATATTTATTGCATGCAGGCAATAAATATGTGCATTATAAATATCATATGGGAGATACTGAAATTGAAGAAGGAATCTATGAAAAAGACTTAGGAGTTTATGTTGACTCAGAAATGTCTTCATCTAGACAATGTGGGGAAGCTATAAAAAAAGGCCAACAAGATGCTCGGATATATTGTGAGAAGTGTTGAATTTAAATCAAGGGAAGTAATTTTAAAACTTTACAATGCATTATTAAGACCTTATCTGGAATATTGTGTTCAGTTCTGGTCACCTTGTTACAAAAAGGATATTGCTGCTCTAGAACGAGTGCAAAGAAGAGCAACCAGAATTATCCCAGGTTTATAAGGCATGTTGTATGCAGACAGGCTAAAAGAATTGAATCTATTCAGTCTTGAATAAAGAAGACTACGCAGTAATCTGATTCAAGCATTCAAAATAGGAGGCACTTTTTTACACAGAGAATTGTGAGAGTCTGGAACCAACTCCCCAGTAATGTTGTTGAAGCTGACACCCTGGGATCCTTCAAGAAGCTGCTTGATGAGATTCTGGGATCAATAAGCTACTAACAACCAAACGAGCAAGATGGGCTGAATGGCCTCCTCTCGTTTGTAAACTTTCTTATGTTCTTATGTTCTTATGACTATGCAAAATGGCGACTTCTATAGAAAATGACATGGTTTGGAATCCTGCTACAATCAATCGTTGTATTGATATGTACGCTGATGCATTGTTGTGGCATTTCAGGTTATTTGTGGTCCTACAAGCCTCAGCAGCTCCTCAAAAGTGTCTGGATCCATGTGAACAAAATTGCAATGACTTAAGCGTAGATCATTTAAAAGATGATGGTAAGCTCCTCGCCTCACGTTTAGGATCCACTCCCTTGCCCACACGGTTCTGTTTGTGTGCTTTCCCCATGTTTTACAAAGTTTTAGTGCAATTATAAGTGCAGCACCACTCAATGCAGTGCTCTCCCTTCATAACGTTGTAGTCGGGGACCATAGTAAATTGACTGCCTTTAAATGAGAATACAAGTGCCAGTTAATTCACATTTTGTTGCATATGGGATCCATGACCATACAGTTTATAACCCATTCCAATACAGAAAAGATGCATTAGGTTTTAAGATGTATCTTAACACCTATGTTTGTTAAGTTGCGTTTCCATTTTGCCACTGAGATTTGAAATCACTCCTTCAGTTCAATCAGCTGCAGATCAAGATCAAATCAATTTCAATTGGTACTGTGACAGACCCAGTTAGGATTGTGGGCTGGCTGAGCTCAATTGTCCAATATAAAGAAAGCAAGAGTGAGGTTTTAAGTCTCAGACTGAAGATTTTTTTTTAAAAAATTATACTGTCAGGGAATGAGGATTGTAAATTAATTTATATATAGCAGTTATATGAAATCTAGACAAGAAAGATTACAATTCAGTGCTCCTGCGCACTTTTATTTTCTAACAAACAAAAGGTTTAAACAAAAATTCAAATCCAAAACCTATCCAAAAACAAACCAGCACCCAAGCTGTGGCTATCCTTGTGCAGTAACAGAGAGCCTACGCTGCTTCTCCCAGACCTCTCTCTACACTAACTTTCCCTCTCAAACAAACCTTTCTTTGTTCTTTTTTAAATGGTGTGGTGCCTTCTCCAGGCGACTAACTGAACTGCATGCCTAGCATTCTCGGGTGAATCAATCAGCGAATCACCGCCCCCCACACCCCCCTGAAAGACACCACACCAGACCAATATCTTACTTACCAAGTGGCTATACAGAGGGCGGCCATCTTGGCTTCAGGCTGTTCCCCCACTCAAGCCAAGATGGCTGCCAGCCACAAACACACATATTTAATTGTGCTGGGCCTCTGCTCTGTCACAGGCTGCTTATCAGTTCTAGTCATCTGCCATAGACCTTTGTAATGCACGCTGGATCAGCCAAATTGTCTTTGTATTAGTAAGTGCCAGAACCATCTACTGGACTGTAGTGCCGTATATTACTGAATACAACTGAAATGCAATGACGGGCAGATGAAGCTTCTGAGAGAGAGCAGTGATTTGGATCTGATGCAGCATAATTATGAAAATCATTAACCGCGCCCCTGGCCCTGCTCGGCAGATCACTAGATGGCGCTGGCACTTACTTCCACACTTTGGCTTATCTAGCCTATGTTACGTGTATCTATAACAGGCAACTAGAACAGAAGAGCAACTGCAAATATTATAAAAGGGTTAGAACAAAACCCCCAAAGCAACACATATATAATGAGAATGTGCGCAAAATAACTAAATACATATTGTAGTGATTATTTAACACATTATTATTTGTTTATTTAGCGGACACCTTTATCCAATTTACAGATTAGGGTATGTGAACTACGCATCACTGAGCAGGATTTGAACCAGGGATCTCTTGGTTGCAAGCCCTTTTCTTTAACCACTGGACCACATTGCCTCCTGTATGTACAACTACATTCATGTTTGTAAATACAAATACAAATGTAGCCATGTAAAATGTAGCAATTATACAGAAAAAAAACAAAGAAACATAATTGAAAATGTGTAAAATTTAAATAGGTCACTGAAAAGACATTCAAGCAATTATTATTATTATTATTATTATTATTATTTATTTATTTATTTATTTATTTATTTTGGCTAACACTGGTATTAGACATTTTGACCAAAAAAACAAAAAAACACATTTTAATCACTTCCTGTTACCACCTCCTCCTCCTCCAGTGGCTTCTTGTTTTGCTCCTCCCCTTCCTGTGCCCTCCTCCCCCTTACTTGTTCCCACTCCTTGTGTCAATCAGGCTTTATCCCCTCCTATTTGGTTAGCCGAACCCACCTTGGGCGGATCACCCACTAAACCACCTCCCTTCACTCCCACCTCTTGATCACCTCCTTGCCAATGATTTGATATCCCACACCCATTCCCCGCCCCAAAATGCTACGTATTGTTTCAAACCCCTCCCTCTCCATATATTATGGACATTGACCACGCCTTTTTGGGGGGTCTGTCTCCACGGGAGACAAAGGAGGTGGGGAAAGGGGTGGGGCATACTGGAGACTCTCCGGTACGCCCCACCCCTTTTTTTTTTTTTTTTTTTTTTTTTTTTATAGACAAAGCCTGCCCCCTTCTTTGCCTGTTATCTTGATCTGAAACTCCCTATGCTATGTGGTGGCAGCCATTTTAATTTGGTCACTGTCTCTCTCAGCGAGACGCCAACCAGTGCAAAAAAAAAGAGCCTGACAACAGGAACTGGAACCCCGCTTCCCCTTTCTCAGCCCCGCTGTCTTTGGCATTGGGTGTCGCTGTCTTGAAGAGAGAGCGAACCTGATGGTACGTCGTCGCTGTGTTTTATTGTACTGTCTGTGGAGCTTGGATTCACCACCCCTATTGAAGGTAATACAAACTATTTTCTGTTTTTCTTTTGCGGGCATTGTTATGTTGTTTTTGAAATGTCCGTTTTAGTTTTCGGTCTGCGACACACTATCATAGTAATCTCTGAATCACATGCTCCCTGTCTTTTGTAAACCATGTAATGTTTGTTGTGAGAACACTGTAGGTTTGTTCGAAAAATTTAAAGAGACGCGAACCTTTTAAATTTTTCTCTTTTTCTTCACTAAAATATGACAGTTCATGTTTGCCGTTTACACGATGTATATCTCCAAATGTACGACACATTTATTTAACAAGCAAATAGTTTTCATTGGTGCTAGCTAACGGTATTGTCTTTTATAAAACGTATTTGCTGTACATTTTTCGTACGTTAATGGAAGTTCTGAAAGTATTTGGTAGTTGCTGAGTAGCTTCTTAAATTTTAAAGCCAGTGTCATAATAAGAAAACGTCTAAAAATGTTGGGTAACTTTATGTTTGCCGTGTGGGTTACCGTATATATTGTAAGAGGCACTGCCTTACTTTTCTCCAGTACAGCAAGCATTCCGCTGTATTACCGTATAGTAAAGTAGTTCAGCAGTGAACGTTAATTATATGTTAGAGTTTATGCCAATTTTTGACGGTGCTAAAGGTATTGTTTTGTGTTTTTTAAAAAATGTTTTTTTCTAATTCTCAAACATTTGAGACAAACTAGTAACCAACGTATTTTGATGACTTCCATTGTTGGCATACAGTATAGTTCTAAAATAACGAATTGCCTTTAAAACGCATGCTACTAATTATACTTACTGATAGTATACAATTGTTTTATAACACTTTTTTTTAATCGCTCATAATCAAAATAGCATCTACGTATTTAGTTTTCAAACTCTTCAAGTTACACCTTACCTAGCTTAACCTTGATGTCATTTGCTTGAGCTACTGAAATATAATTTTGACCTTGGAACTGGGTCCATTATATTTAATGTTCACAAAAGATTTTGCAATAGCTGCTGTTATTTTTTTTTTTGTTTGTTTCAATGTGAATTGAAGACCATGCCTACTGGCAGTCTGGTAGTTAATGGGTTATTGGCCTGTGTTTATGTATTTATTAGTTTTACCAATTGGGATGAAATGTTGTTTTTTTTTCAGGGACGTCCTTTTTAAAAATGGATTAGTTTTCCAAGGAGAAGCCACTATGTTTAAATATTCTAGCGAATGCAATTCCGTTTTTCTTTGTCTGTTTTAGAGAGTATCTTTTATGGAAGCTGTTTTAACTGAAAGGGCACGAGTGCTAAATAAGGGGTTGGCGCCTGAATTTATATAGTTTAGCACCACATGGTTCACACAGGATGTGCAAGTTCCCTTAAATGTACAGATGAATTCCTGAGCAGCAGCTAAACTGCAGCCACCAGCTGTTTTGCGCCTGCATACCACCGAATTGCTGACTGCATGTAGGGTCATTTTACGGAATTGCACAAACTAGTTTTTGAAACAGAATTCATGTTTCTGCTTGACAATCTACCCTACTTTTTTGTTTTGTTTGTTTGTTTGTTCTTTTGGGATAGTTTTCGTAAATTATTTTATTTTAATTAGCAAATAAAGAACACAAAAACAGCAACAAGTCGAACTAAAACAAATTAATAATAATAATAATAATAATTTGAACCCTAGCAGTTTGCCCACTGCAGCAGAAGTTCAAGCCATTTTCGTCCCAGGACGAGATCTGTTGATTTTTTTTTCGAAGGGTTTTGTTTATTTCTGGAGATTCTACAACACTGGTAGTTGGCCTGAGATTTGTTGTTTTTCGTTCTTTTGAACGGAGCTGGGTTATCGCCACGGTGAAGTCTAATTGCAGTGTAACTTGGTGAAGTCTTTCTTCAGTGCTGGGTTTTTAGATTGTCTCAATCTGGGGATAGGGCTATATAGAGGCACCTGTTTGTAGGTTTGGTGTAAACTGATATTAAATGGCTTCTCTGAAATTGCCATTCAATATTATATTGCTGGGACAAATATCTGAATGTTCGAACGAACATTTCTGGACATGTCGGGGCTCTACGTTTTAGATTAACTACTGGCCCTTTGGGCCACTGAGCTAGTGTTTTTACTGGCCTGGGGTATAGTTTTATCTGGCCCAATGTGTTTTTAATTCCCGTATGTTTTGTGTACAGTAACTGAAGAGAGCCTATTAGAGATGTGCTTTTGGTACATTTTTATGAACGTTTAAGCGCTTTGCAGTGTCGGCGTTTAAACCTTATCTGCATACACACACTCTCTTTATATTACATTCTGATACTGAAAGCACTGGTTAGTATTTTCTAAGCAAATAAACCCTAAAGCAAGTAACGTTTTAATATCGAAAAGACTTCACTACAAAGTAAAAAAAAAACAAAAAAAAAAAACACACGTACACAAAGTACATATTGAAATGTTTATATTTATGGTTGTAATTAAAGTTGCCAGTGGAGACAGAACTATTAAGTAACTTTGCCCAAATGATTAAAAAAAAAAAAAAAAGATGTACATCACCCACTGTACAGCGCTAATGCAAAATGGCTACAGGAAAGCAAGTTGTGCTTACAGTTGAAAAAAAGTTGGAACTACTTTCACTTCTGGAAAAGGTAATTACCAGGGATAACACACTATTTTGGAATTGTAAAGACCACTGTGACTGATATTAAAAAGTCTGCCTCAGAGATTTAAAAGTTTGCGGTCTTTGATAGTAGCGGTGGGATTTTTGAGGTCTTGAGTATTACAATTTCCGAGTACTCTAATCAAACGCCACTCTCCTCTACATACTGTACTAGTGTACATAAACCCCCCAAACATTGCCACAAGTCCTGTTTTTAAATGCCAAACTAACACACGATCAAGTAATATATGAAGTAATTTAATGTTTGCTGCCTTGTGCAGTTAATTGTATATGGTCAAGTATTACTAAATAATGTAAAGTATTCAAATTTATGTATCCACACAACTTAAATTGTAATAAGAGATGCCTGGCCTACCTGTGTGAAGTGTGTCTCAGAGGCCCTTTACTTTAGTGCAGTAGTTCCAACATACAAAGAAAAACTGTACTAAACATAAACGGCTGTTCGGTCCAAAAGTTTACAGAACAATTTCAAGTGAAAAAAGCCTTCCACCTATGGGAAGACAGGAATGGGGTCCACAAACTTTCTCGCTTTCAAAGTTTTGCTATTTTATCCCTGGTAATTACCGTAATAAAAAGCAAACATCCATAACAACATTTGCTATAGATTTGGCCAAAAAGGGCGTGATCACGTAATCCCCTATGAGGACAGTCCGTGTGAATCAGCTTATCCCAATACTGTGCAGACAAAAAACACAATAACGGCGATGCTGGAAAAACTTAAAGAAAATCGTGCTGTAGCTGTTCATTTATTAAACAAAATTTAAATAAAAAAAACTGGTCACAGAGCAAAATAAAAAGGGTAAACCAAAACAAGTTGCCTTGCCGTGCCACAATACGTTGCATTATTTCAGCCATTTTGCATGCATTCGGTGTGCTTGTCACAAAATGAAAATACTGTATTAGATTTGAAAATGTATGTTATTTTTTCATAAAGAAAACTGCAACCGAGCTGTTGCCATATGATCATAGCAACGCTAAAAGGTTAACTGAATTATAGTAATCCTAATAATAAACGCTACAAAAAAATGAATAAAAATAACAATCCTTCTCGGAGCATTGTTGCTTGTGTAGCCTCTTCCAAGTCAGCACCAACCAATCTTCCTGCTGATACCAGAGTGTCCTGGAAAGATTGTGAATGTCATTGTGACCTGAACACAGTATCCCAAATCTAAAAGTTTCACGATTCAACCCTGTTGTCCCGCTTCCTTGTGGCAGATCAGGGCGTGCATCGTGCATCTTTTTTTTGCTGCAATCACAGCAGAGGAACCTGTTACGTTGCTAACTATGAGACTTGATATAATGCAAACGAAATGTTGAATTCACAACAAAAAAAAAAAGCTGTTTTTATTTTCGTCTAGGAAACTGATGGCAGACAAGCCAGAACATGACATTTTTTCACGGTCGTGAAAGCCTGTTTAAAAAATGGCAAGTGATAAAGAGCTCCGTTTTGATATTTGGGATTAATAATAATTTTAAAAACAGGATCAACACAGTTGCTCGTGACCCTCTATTTACCGATTTTAGACCGCAAGATGTAAACAGAGCAGATTAGGATGCGCACGCATAGAGATCTCTACCGTAAACCACAGATTCTGCTTCAGATTTGGGAAGCTATTCTGTGGATTGTAATAAAATGAGAACCAAAACGGTAGGCTTCTTTTCTACTGCACAGTATAGTTATAATACGCAAATGTTTTACAGCAAGTGGCTATAAAAGTTAATGTTACTTTATATACAGAAGTGTTTTTACTAGTACAAATGCAAAATGGTATTTTTGTGTGACCTGTTAAAAAAAAAAAAAAAAAAAAAAAAAATATGTATAAATTGCTGTCCAGCACACAATATAATACTACTTTATTCTTTGTATTCCTTTTCTGAAGTAAACGATATTTGTTCATTTAACATTTTATAATTATAGAACAGTTTTAAATATAAGCCCTATACCTTGTTCTAGTAGTTTACAGTACCTGCAGTATCTATTGTTATCGGTATCGGCCGATATGGGAAGATAATCATCGGCTAACGGTGTCTGCCAAGAAAATCTGGATCAGTGCACCCCTAATATGAATAGAATTTAGATATTTTATTTATCATGTTATCCAAGTAACTACAAAATAATATCGCAAGTGCCTACAGGAAGCCATAATAGACCTCCAGTATTTCATGTTAGATTTTGAAATGTCATATTTTTCAATTTCAGTTTTTCATTAACTATATAGAAAACTACAAAGTGGTATGTAATTCAATATGTTAATGTAACATTATTCAGCAGGTTTCATTTGACTTTATGAAGCAAAATTAGTTAATTCTATAGGGCGACACAAAACATAGCCGTAATGCCACCTATATAATCTACTAAATAAAAAGGATTCTCCCCTAGCTCCTTTAACCCTTTGCGGTCCTATGTCGGACCTGGTCCGACATTGCAATTATTCCTATCCGGTCCAATGTCGGACCCTGTCTGACATCATCAAAAAGATGCAAAAAACGGGTTTCTAGTCATTTTTTCTCAGGAAAAAGCCGAGAAAACCATTCAATGGCCGAGTGGGAGCAACAGGAGCCGAGACAAGCCAAAAAAAAAAGGGCGTATCTCATGAATAGTCATACTTGCCCCTGGCATCAGATAATGGCGGCCATAAGGAAACAAGCTGGCTGCAACTGCATCAGCGCTCAGAGAATATCACAGACATTTGCAGAGCTTTTTTCAGATGTTATAGTAATAAAATAATGACTTGGATCACATTATTGAAGCGTTTGGTGATAAAACGAGTGATCAGGAGATGATTGATCTGTATGGACTTATTATTATTATTATTATTATTATTATTATTATTATTATTTATTAGCATACGTGAAAGCTATAGCGAACGAAAGGGTGGGGCGGGGCTGGAGATGCCTAGTGAGTGCTTTGTTGATATGCAGGGCCTTTTAAACCTGTTTGACTGTGGGGGAAAAAACATACTTTTAAACAGCGCGTCTAAAATTAACTGCACATGTGAAAATAAATTGGACCTGACGCGCCTGACATGCACTTAATAAATGGACTGCAAAGGGTTAAAATTCCCTGCTATTTGAAATCTTAACTACATCCCTGCCTATTCTTACTTTTAATAGTGTTGCATATAATAGCTTTGATTTACATTTCGCAAACGAACAAATGTTCGCATACTTGTCAGAATGTTCAGCTGATATCCGTACATGAAAAGTACCATGTTTTTTCCTGGCACTACAATATTGCTGATCCCCTTACCTTGTTATGTTTGAAATCATTCTTAGTGGCTCTATTTAATACATACTGATCATTAAGATGCTTTGACTGAGTTCAGGAGCTGCTCTTCAGTTATAGTGACAGCAGCGTGGCGTAGTGGTTAGGGCTCTGGACTCTTGACTGGAGGGTTGTGGGTTCAATCCCTAGTAGGGGACACTGCTGCTGTACCCTTGAGCAAGGTACTTTACCTAAATTGCTCCAGTAAAAACCCAACTGTATAAATGGGTAATGGTATGTAAAAATAATGTGATATCTTGTAACAATTGTAAGTCGCCCTGGATAAGGGCATCTGCTAAGAAATAAATAATAATAATAATAATAGTAGTAATAATAATAGACATGGTGTTCACTAACCTAATGAGTGTCCAATGCGAAGGCAATAAGAAGTGGGTTTTAAAACTCGGAACAAAAAAAACATGTGGGCAGAACTGTGAATACTATAGTGTGCTGTCAGGGAAAGTGTGGAGGTTGGCTGGGACTTGCTTTCTTAATAGCAATTAAATATGATGCATATAGATTCTTTGACTTTTGTGTAATGTCTGATTTATGTATTGGATTGTAGGCTGCAGTTTGATACTGGGAACAAGACGAGATTTACGTTTTTCAGTCTGGTTTCATGGTGCAGATGGAAATGCGGCTTTTGTAAATTTGGCATTATGCTTGACTTTACAAGTTGCTGCGAAACGTTGAAATGTGTAGGTGTTTGTAATGTTGATCTGTTGAGTGTATTAACACTAGAACTGCTGCGGTTATACTCGTACCTAAAACTGCTGCCGGCAGTCATTGAAACGGGTGTTGTAGCCTACTTAAAAAAATAAAAAAACTGTAAAAACAAAAGTAGCACTGAATCCAGGTTGATGCTGCAGCCTGCTGCTTTTGAAGTTTTCTGATCGAAATGTTTCTGCCGAAGCGCTTTGGCTAGCTTCAGGATGAAATCTCTCTTACTGATGTTTTCCCCGGTGCATTCCTTGCACAAAACAAGGGAAGTGATGGCTGCCAGGCCCAGTAGAGATAACAAGCTTGTATATAAAAATAAATATTGTAGGTTATATTCAAAATAAAAAACATGTATTGTAAAAGGCAGTCAAAATGACAGCTTTGGGGTTCTAGGTGGGCGGGATTATAACTTCCTTATTTTCGTGATCCTGCCTTTCAAATGCCCTTCGGAGTGGACCTCTACAGTAAAGAGGTTTGTTAAAATTGTGAACGTCAAACTAGAACTAGAAAATTGTGCAAGTCCAACTAGAACTGGTGAAATTGCTTTTATGGAGGACAAATTTAACTTTGAAAATTATAATAAAAAAAACGCAGGATTCTGTCCACCTTCTGGAATAGTTGTTCTCAAGTCACAAATTGTAGTGGACACACTCCTTTGTTGGCAGGAGCTCTCCCTCTCTACCTAATTCCTGTACAATAGGCGGGTTTGTATAAACCTCTTGTTCCAGTCTCACTTTTTACTGTTTATTGACCTTGTGAAAATTCAGACCGGACTGAGCCTGTGTGTTCCCTACAACTACTCTACAACTCTCGCTCTCACCCAGTTTTTAACTTTTCCTGCATACTTTTAAAACCTCTAAGTCCATGCTGAGCAACTGAATGGAAAATGCTTTGAACCAATAAACATGCACAATTTCACAAATAGTAGTTCCTCATTTGGTGCAGATTCCTTCCCCCTCCTTAACTCAGTAAAATAAAATCAGTTTGAATCCTAAGTTGCAGTTTCATCAGAATATTTTGTGGCATTGGGTTTTCTCTCTTGCAAGACAGCCTTTCTCTTGGCAGCTAAAAGATAATTTTGCTTCCGTAGGGTAACATGTTTTGGGGATGATTTCCCGCCCCCCCACCCCCATGGTAACTGATATTTAACATTTTAATAGGTCTAGGGTTTCTTTCAGGTTCATGTCAGTGGTACACTTGAGGAATGGCACCAGTCTGTTCAGAAAATAGGCAGGCATCCCTGATATTATCAACGCACTTTGTCACGCTCAATTATGGGCTTTATTCAAGAATGCTATAGGCTGCCCGGTCTTCCACTATGACGTGCGAGGCATTGAAGACTCGACTCGGTGACTAATCTTTAGGAAACATGGTACTTGGGGTGGGGTGGGGTGTTGCCCTCTACAATTCTGTACAGTCTTCAAGAACAAAATCCTAAGTAAGATAAATGAAGATAATACATAGTAAAAAGAATTCATGGAAAGAATCGTCAATTTGTTTTAGGGCTTCAATGAAAGGTACATTTTGGAACACATTACCGAAGGAAGGTTTGAACCTTCCCTGGTACTAATTTGCATAATTTACTGGTGATGTCACCCATAGCTACTAGTTTTATATTTGATTGAAAATCCTATTTTACAGGTTAGCCATATACATGGAATAAAACATCCACATGTAGTTTAAAAATACATTATATAGAACAATACGACAGAACCTCATTGCGACCAGTTTAAAAGAACTGCAGCTGACTTAGGTGAAGCAAAGCTTTATTTAAGTCACCATACAGAGTCCTACTTAACGATTTGGTAATGGATTTTAACACCCATTTTGTTTTAGTAATATATATTTATACAGATCCAAAGATTGAATTTTGCACGCGAGTGACATTTCTTGTGTGATTTTTGTAGTATTCAAACTGTTTCTGTTCAGAGAAAAAAGAAACAGTGCGTGAATGCCACCTGACGAACCTTCAAAGGTTTAAAACTGTCTTCGAATTCCTGGCTAGCGAACCGACATTTGAACACAGCCCTAATTTGTTTACAAGAAATCTCACCTAGTTGTTTGAGTAGGAAAAGAGCCCGAGTTGTAAATTGTGACATGCTGCATTGCTTTGAGGCCATTCCTTTTGGGTTGTGTCCTTCTTAAGACTGACTTCCTGCTGTGTGTTGGTGGGTAAAGTGCTTTCCTTAGACCTGTAAAGGCCAAAATGCTTTTCAAAAGCTGGTAAGTTTCAATGGTCTAGGTACAATTTTATAACCCAAAAGGATTTCCGCTATAATGAACACATTTCAAGAAATTGTAATTAACTGTAAATGCTCTGTATAACACTTCTCTGAGCAAAATGCATTTTCATAGTTTTTCTGAAATGTGGCAATTTTTTTTTTTTTTTTTAATTCAAAAGATTATTCGCTTTACTGATGTAGGTTCCTGGGCCCAGTTTAATAACCCTTTTAACAATCTCTTGCATCCTTACCTAGAAGGCTAGGTTATAAAAAGACTAAAATGTAATACGGCTAAGAAATAATAATAATAAAAAAAAAACTGTATAACCTGTCATTTTATACCCAAAAATATATACACCATACTATGTCCAACAAGAATATGTATTGTGTAGTTGTTGACTTAGAGGGTTTTAGTGGTTTAATGGTTTGCCAGATGTGGCCTTCAACATCTTACTAATTCTCTTTTGTTTGCTTTCAGGGCTCATCTTGAAGACCGTTTTGAGGATTTTCTGTTGCTCATTCATTGACTAATGCCATGAATTGTGAAGAAGAGAGTGCAGAGAAGAAGGCAGTCCATTCCTGGTCCAGAATCTCCTCAGCTGGACAAACTGCATTAGTGGAAGCCTTGAGAGTGTTCAGCCCCATGTCAAAGGACCTTCTTGACACTGAGACACAACTGGTATCTTTCCTTGAGAGTCTTAAGGAAGAAGGGCACAAGGCCACCGTTCTGAGAAGCAAGGACGTTTACGGGTACGAATCCTGTATGGCAGAAACTCCATCGGCAGAAATGGCTTTGAAATCTGCGGGCACGTGTGCTAAAGTCAAAGTGGTAAAGAAACGATCTAGAAAAGCTGCATCCAAGAAAAAGGAAATCAAATATACTTTAAGTGCCGCTTCTCAAATAATCTTCAAAAGACAACCAAAAATCCTGTTGAGAAATCTTTCGCAGGAGTCGCTAAGGCACACAATGGCGGTCCTGTCGAAACCTTCATCCTCCACTGCACTCTTGGGGAACAGTAATGGAAACCAGCCGTGCTTAACATTAACAAAACTAACTGCACCTTCAGGGAGTCCAACAGCCAGGCTACAAATCCATTCAGACTTTAGGTCCCTTGGGATTTCTATGTCAAATTCTCTCAGAACGCCAAAACTGTCAATAACACAGGTGCAGCCTTTGGAGAATGCAAGTAAAATGACGAAAGGAGTTGCTTCCTGTCCAGTAAAAATGTCTGTGTCGCTGATTGGTGGCTCAGCACCCATGTGCCAAAATGGCAGAGTTTTGAGAGAAAGCAACAACTGCAAAACCTCTTCCATTAGGATCAGCAGAACCACCAGTGTGGAACCTGACAAGCTTTCTACGGACTGGACCGGAGTGGCTTCCATGAAAGTGTTGAACATCCAACAAGAGGTTCGTGTGAGGAAACGGAAGAGGCTAGGAGAAACTGAGGAGATGCAACCGAGGAAGAAAACCTCCGCAAATTCAACCCTGGCTGATGAGGGTCAGGAAGAATCTGAGATAAGGGAGAACTACCTGAGGTCGAAGGTTATCAAGGTGGACGATACTACTTCCGATGAAGAAGTGAGACGGAAAGCCCAAAAGATCCTAAGAGTGAATCTTTCACCGGTGATAGAAATAAGACCTCTGTTGGCTTATCCTAGCCTCTGAAATCGAACTCTTTTAACCCTTTGCAGTCCATTTATTAACTGCGCGTCAGGCACGCCAGGTCTAATTAATTTTCACACGCGCAGTTAATTTTATACGCGCTGTTTAAAAGTATTTTTTTTCACAGTCAAACGGGTTTAAATGGCCCTGCATATCAACAAAGCACTCACTAGGCATCCCCAGCCCCGCCCCACCCTTTCGTTTACTATAGCGTTCAGCTATGTAAGAAATAAATAATAATAATAATAATAATAGTCGTACATACCGATCGATCATCTCCGGATCACTCGTTTTATCACCAAACTCCTCAATAATGCGATCCAAGTCATTATTTTATTACTATAACATCTGAAAAAAGCTCTGCAAATGTCCATGATAGTCTCTGTGCGCTGACGCACTCAGCCAGCTTGTTTACAATGAACGCCCCGTTATCTGATACCTGATACCATGTATGACTATTCATGAGATACGCCTTTTTTTTTTTTTTTTTTTTTTCTCCCCCGACTTGTCTTGGCTCCTGTCACTCCCACTCGGCAATTGAATGGTTTTCTCGGCTTTTTCCGGAGAAAAAACGACTAAACACCCGTTTATTGCGTTGCTATAATGATGTCGGACCCAGTCCGACAAAGGACCTGTGAGGAATAATTGCAATGTCGGACCCAGTCCGACAATGGACTGCAAAGGGTTAATAGAAACCTTTTGCATGTAATAAAAGATTCTGGCAGTCAAGGTTTTTACAAATGGTGTTGGATAAAAATGGGGTATGTGGCTTTGTGTTTAAGGAAGGTTTTCTGGTGTAGCTTTGCTAATCTGGTAGTATTTATTCCTGAGGGTTAAGGCTGCCTAAACCTATTGAAATACTACAGCAGATTCAGAACAATGAGAAATAGGGGTGCATTCTATCCAGCAATTGTTTTGTATCCCCCCCCCCCCCCCCCCACCTGGGTGGAATGGGGGATCGTCCTGGATATCTTTTTGTTTGTTTTTGTACATGCCTCTTAAATATGGTGCAATGTAAACATATGTACAACAGTTATGGAAACGAATTGTAATAATACTGCACTGTGACTTTTCGTATTCAGTTTTTTATTTTGATTATTTAATTTTACATTGTCAAGAAAAAAAAAAAAGAAAAAAAAAACTAAGATAAGCCATGTCATTATTTTTTACTATGCAGTATAAGTGTTGTCTATTAATGGGGAGCAATTTATTTGTGTTTCAGGATGACCTTTCTAATGTAATAACAAACTAAAACCCTATTTTATGTATTTGCAATGTAGGCATAATCTGTTAAGGTGCCGTTCACTCTGGTGTAAATCCATACTGACCATCAGTTAACCTGTGCCTGAAACATTGTGGTTTGCGCAAGGCCATGCTAGCTGTGGCCTGTGCTTCTATCCATTGCCTATAAGTGGGAGGGCAGGCGGAGAGAATACTGGAAATGAGGTTTGATATCTCCTTGGAAATACCCTAGTCGGAGAGAACAGCATTTATTTACTTTGCATCAAAAAAAAAAAAAAAAGAATTTAAATACAGTATATGTTTAAATGCATTTTAATTTGAGAATCTGGTTAAATGTGCTCCATGTTAAAGTTTAATAATCTTGATGACAGCTGGATATATAGTCATGTTTAATTTCATTCTGAAATATATCGTCATTTATGCACTTTTTTTCTTCCCATTGAAAACTGTTTATTAATCATACATACTGTGGTGAGGCAAGCTATGATTACAGACTGTTGCTTTATTAGTTTTACTGGCCAATACTGTTGCCATGTATGGAGCACCGATTTGAAATTCTGCACCCAAAGCAAGAGACCAGAAGAAAAGCTTTGCTCCTGGGGATTTGGGTGTTATTTTCATGGCTAGATGTTTTTTGTGAATTAAATCTTCCTGCAGAAAAAGGCATTTACTGTACAAACCGCAAAAAACATTACCTGCAGCTAACTATTTTGTAAAAATGAACTTTTTTTTTTTTTTGTAAATATCCAAAGACCACTAAATTATTTTATTTCTCTTGATGGGAGGGGTGCATTTTTCACTTAAATATATTTTCCACTTTTTATTTATATTTTCAAACGAAAGGTGAGTATTATAAAAACAAATATTTTTTCAATACAATCAAATCCGTCCTTATTTCTAGAAACGCTGAAAAAGAAACGTTTATTTTCTTTTTGTAGGACTTTTCACAGCTTGTCAACTATTCAGTGCAATAAAAAGTTCTCTCGTATTGACGAACACGCAAAGTGTGTTTTTTCTAATTTAATTTTTTTGCTTTGTTTGGCCGCTGTATAAATGATATTTGGCCATTCAAGTATAAAGATTGCATTTACTTTGAATCGCATTATTATAAGGTCCCTATTGTCTCATGTTTTCAGCTGCCCTTGCATACCCTATTTGACCGCTGTTAAGTTCCTGTATCTTTTGGAACATACCCTTCTGAGTAATGTACAGACCAGTAGATTCACTGGCAAGTACTGTAGTCACCGGACAGTACTGAAGCCCTAATGAGAGTACCACCAGCATTTTTGGCTGAAAGGGTCCTTTTTTACATCCAAAGCAATAGCTTGCATTTAAATGTGTGTGTGTGTGTGTGAAACTGAATAGTTGACTTCAGAGTGCCACAAGCTGTAAAATCTCTACAACTTTGCACTTTTCTGATGCTCGAGTCTTTTGAAGAAAACAAGAAAAAGATGAGCATTTGGCTCACAAGTTTGTACTTGACTCTTGGCGTTGTGTATATTTTATTAACAATTTTGCTTACAAGAACTTATGAATACCATAAATAGGTAAAGTGTTTTCAGACATGTTCATTTTTGTTCTCCCAACTTGTTCTTTATACAAGTGATGGTTTGTGAAAGTGTTCCAAGGCTTTGCTGTCAGTGTTGTATATTTGGTATTATTGTTCAGAAATTGTGAAAATAAACTTGTTTAAAAAAACAGAACGATTGTCTTGTGTTTTTTTGTTTTACATATTTTTTTTTAAGAATTTTTCTAAAATGTGTGGAACTTCCTCTACTGTCATCTCCCTGTATCTCTTAATCTGTCACACTTCTTTCAAACAAATAGTTTTTTAAAGGCCTGCTTCTATGATCTACTAACTAACAAACAGTTTTTGTACTGCACATGACGTGATGTGGTGTGTGCTAAACGATCATCTTATCGCTGAAAATCTTTTGGTTCTTTCCTAGTGTTTTGTTTTTAATGTTGATCAGTCATATATTTCAAATACAATGTAATAGATAAACTATTGTGTCTTGGCATATCTGTGGTGAAGGTGCTGTGTGTGTTCTGATTGCAGATGGACCATTGGATTAAGTCTGAAACCACAAAGTGATGCGGTATCAGGAACCAGAGGCAACTTCTGTACTGGCTTTGGCGGGGGTGGGGATAACAAGGGATGGGTTTAAGTGTGTTTAATCCTTGCATTTTAAAGAGTAAGGGTTAGATGTACCAAGATAGGCCAGTCACTTTGCAAACCTACCACAATTTACATTTGTGTTGCAACAATGCGCAAAGTATACATGGTCGTATGTACTAAGAAAATATGTTAATAAAGAAAGCCACAATATACTAATTTAAATATTTGTTGTGTCATCTTAACGAGATCTCTAGCATTGCGAGAGTCGTGCGACATTTTTTAGAATAAATAAAGGCAGTTTAATCCCATTAGATGCTATAGGGGGGGGGGGGGGGCACCTTCACCCCAAATAAAACGTGTTTCTTTCAAAAAGCTTTTTATAATCCTACAGTAGCCCCTCCCGAAACTGGCTTAGTTTGTCTGACATAAGGAGGTGTTGGGTTTAAAAAAAATATATATACAATAAAATCTCGCACACATAAATTTATAGTGCTCCATGTGTTTTAAATGTATAAATCATTGTGCTGAAATAAAAACTCATGTGTTTTTGAATAGGCTACACGTTACATTCTGAAAAAAAATGTAACTTTGTACCATATGCCTGTACAGTAGTCAAATCAAATGCTTTATTTTTTACTTTAACCTGTAGGCTACTGGTAACACAATAAATCATGCTGCTGCATTGTACACATTGGTGTACAATGTGAATAAAATGTTATTTTAGCGTTTATTATTATTGACTTGGCCTACTTAGTAGCCTAGTCAATTAACACAAAATAGCTCATGGTGCCGCATTGACAAGTTATGATACAGGAGAACAGTCAATTCTCGTTAATATAAATTAAGGGATCAGCAACAAATTTTGCATTATACCACTAATTCGTATTATCATGAGTAGCGTATAAGCCAAATGTATACCGTCAGTTTTTATTTAAGTTAGTCAGTGGTGCAGTGCAAAATTGTGCACAATTACAAACCACCTGCATATTAATAGAATATGTGTGTTTCCATTTCCTATACAGATGTTCAGAATGAGCTGGAGGAGTTAGTGGCACGTGTGTACAGTCTATTGTTCCCAACACGTTGGGGAAACCAGTAATGTTATAGAAATTTGTTTTCAAGGCATGCAAGTACACCCTTCTTTTAGGGAAAGTAGGTATTTGGGTGTTCGCCTCAAATGCATTGAGCACAACTGGCAACACACGAAAAAAAGCGGACTGGGGAAATGCAGGCAACAATGTTTAAAACGCCAACGTCACTGGGTATCCTCTCACCGGCCACCCGAATGCACAACCAAGCGCAGTTCTTATGGGCCGAGCAATCCCCCAAGGCCCGCCTCTCAGAGAGAGGGAAAGTCAACACCCCCTCTTCCCCACCTCTCAGTGTCATCGCCATGACTGACAGGCGGATCTTATTCTATGACAGTAAAACGTAACTTATTTTGGGTTCATAACAATTTTAAATTGAAAAAGTTATAAGAATTCTTAGTTTGTAGTTGTTTTCTTTTTTATATCTACATTAATTGAAACACATCATTTGTGTTCATATCCAATAGGTGGTAAACTTCCTTCTTTGTTCTCACCAGCCAGGGGAATTCCATTTCCATGTAAAGTCGGTTTGCTTTATTGTCTTACCACCATGAGATAAGCGACACCAATTGAGACACTGATTACCCATCTGCTGTGTTTGGCATTGGACATCTGTTACAAGAAAAAAAATTCAAGTACTCTTGCTTATCAATAGAATTGCCTCCCTTCCTGAAGGCCTTTAAAAATAGTTTTTTGAAACCTTGACGTAGGGACTGGAATCGTTTCCAAACAGAAAATCTAGGCTGGCAATAAACGTTCTTTGGAATTCTCCTGGTCACAACATAGTAACTACGATGTGATAGGTGTTACAGAAACTTGGTTGTCTGAGAGTGATGGAGACGAATATAATATTAGTGGGTACACACTATATAGGAAAGACAGGCAGGACAGAAGGGGGGGGGGGGGTATACATAAGAAATAGTCTTGAAGTCCAGGTGTTAAATCTGGACAAAGAAAACAATGCCGAATCAATATGGGTCAGAATAATGGACAAAAATTCAAAGGGCATAATAATAGGAGCTTGCTATAGACCGCCAAATTCAGAGCAAAATAATCAGTTATACAATGACATTAGAAATGCGTGTAAAAAGGAGAAGCCATACTAATGGGGGATTTCAACTTCCCCCGTATAAAATGGGTGAACCCTGTGGGGAGCACGACGGACGAAATTGAAATGGTGGAAATGATAAATGACTGCTTCCTATGCAATTTGTCAAGGCACCGACTAGAGGGGCGGCGTGCCTTGATTTAGTCTTTTCAAATAACGAAGACAGAATAACTAAAACAGGTCAGAGAGCCATTGGCAAACTCAGACCACAACATGGACTCATTTTAAGTATTTTTTAAAACCCCAAAAGTAATGACTAAAGCTAAAGTTTACAATTTTAGAAAAGCAAACTATGAAGGTATGAAACAGAGATTAACAGAAGTAGATTGGAGTAAAATAGAGAAAACATTTACAGAAAAAGGATGGCTGTTTTTTAAAATGTAGTACTAGAGGCGCAAAACAATTACATCCCAAAAGTAGACAAATCTAAAACAAAATGGCCAAAATGGTTTAATAGATCAATTTAAAAAATATTCAGCAAAAAAAGGCACTTTACAAAGCGTTTAAAAGGGACCAAAAACAAAGTACACAGAAACAGTACTTGGAAGTGCAAACACAAGTCAAAAAGGAAGTTAGAAAGGCCAAGAGAGAGATAGAAATCAATATTGCTAAGGGGGCTAAAACCAATTCCAAAATGTTTTTCCAATATAATAGCAAGAGTACATTCAAAGAGAAGGTTAAATGTCTAAGAGACACAAATGGCAAAATCATAGATGAAGAAAAAAAAAATAGCAAATATATTAAATGATTACTTTTCACAGGTTTTTACAAAGGAGGACACGGACAACATGCCCCACATGTCGACCTGTTCCTATCCAATTTTAAATAACTTTAGCATAACAGAGGGACTAGGAGCTCTTAAAATAAACAAATCCCCTGGGCCGGATGAGATCCTCCCAATAGTACTCAAAGAAATGAAAGAAATTATTTACAAACCGCTAACCAAGATCATGCAACAGTCTCTTGACACAGGGGTTGTACCGACAGACTGGATAATTGCAAACGTAATACTGATCCACAAAAAGGGAGACAAAACCGAACCAACTAACTACAGACCAATAAGCCTGACTTATATTATATGTTAACTTATGGAAACTATAATAAGATCCAAAATGGGAAATTACCTATATGGTAACAATATCCTGGGAGACAGTCAGAATGGTTTTAGGAAAGGGAGATCGTGTCTAACTAACCAGCTTGACTTTTTTGAGGATGCAACATTGACAATGGATAATTTCAAAGTATACAACATGGTTTATTTAGATTTCCAGAAAGCTTTTGACAAAGTCCCGCATAAAAGATTAATTCTCAAACTGAACACAGTAGGGATTCAAGGAAATGCATGCACATGGATTAGGGAGTAGAAAACAGAAAGTACTGATTAGAGGAGAAACCTCAAAATGGAGCGAGGTAACCAGTGGTGTACCACAGGGATCAGTATTGGTCCTAATCTACATTAATGATTTAGATTCTGGTACAGTTAGCAAACTTGTTAAATTTGCAGAAGACACAAAAATAGGAGGAGTAGCAAACACTGTTACAGCAGCAAACGTCATTCCAAATGATCTAGACAGCATTCAGAACTGGGCAGACACATGGCAAATGACATTTAATAGAGAAAAGTGTAAAGTATTGCATGCAGGCAATAAAAATGTGCATTATAAATATCATATGGGAGATACTGAAATTGAAGAAGGGAACTATGAAAAAGACCTAGGAGTTTATGTTGACTCAGAAATGTCTTCATCTAGACAATGTGGGGAAGCTATAAAAAAGGCCAACAAGATGCTCGGATATATTGTGAGAAGTGTTGAATTTAAATCAAGGGAAGTAATGTTAAAACTTTACAATGCATTAGTAAGACCTCACCTAGAATATTGTGTTCAGTTCTGGTCACCTCGTTACAAAAAGGATATTGCTGCTCTAGAAAGAGTGCAAAGAAGAGCAACCAGAATTATCCCGGGTTTAAAAGGCATGTCATATGCAGACAGGCTAAAAGAATTGAATCTATTCAGTCTTGAACAAAGAAGACTACACGGCGATCTGATTCAAACATTCAAAATCCTAAAAGGTATAGACAATGTCGACCCAGGGGACTTCTTTGACCTGAAAAAAGAAACAAGGACCAGGGGTCACAAATGGAGATTAGATAAAGGGGCATTCAGAACAGAAAATAGGAGGCACTTTTTTACACAGAGAAATGTGAGGGTCTGGAACCAACTCCTCAGTAATGTTGTTGAAGCTGACACCCTGGGATCCTTCAATAAGATGCTTGATGAGATTCTGGGATCAATAAGCTACTAACAACCAAACAAGCAAGGTGAGCTGAATGGCCTCCTCTCGTTTTAAACTTTCTTATGTTCTTATCTCTCATAATAAGTCTGATTTTAAAAAGGATTTTTAAATTAAAATGTTATACACTGTTTTTTCTCTCACAGTAGTATTATAGCAGATGTCATGTTTTAAAATACACACACCAGTTACAACCTGGACTGTTCTTGACCACCAAGAATGAAATAACTACTTTGTTATAGCTTCCACTTTGTTGCTGGAAGGTTGTTGATTGGTTTTCACATTATTCTGTTGTATCTTTAAGCAGTGGAATTTCCATCCGAAAGCAGAACCTTCTCTTGGCAGAGATGCCATTGTCTCTCTTGATGAAATTCCCAGTTGTTCTATGTGTCAGTAACTGCACGTGCTGCAGCAGCAGATGTCCTCAGCTATTCACACGTTCCCTGGAAGCGGAATACATGTTCATATAAATCAATGTCTCCTCCATCTTCGCTGGAACAGAGAAGTGCTGCAATGTGCCATGCAGGTCTGATTGACTGCACTCTGCAAGCTGTTCCCTCGAAACACTCCAAAAAGAAAAAACGAAATGCTTTAGTAGCAGTGCTGCTGTTTGTCCCACGGTGGCCCCATGCAAAGCTTGATTCCGGGGCCCCTATTCTTACCAGTAATACTGCACTACGATATCATGACTTTTAAACAGGGCAACAATGACACTATTAAATGTGTTGCATTTTAGTACAGCAATTGCAAAAAAACACACTCACAGAAAGAGTTAGAAAATTAACCTTTTCGTGCTTTCACAGTGACAAGGTCTGCAAGGGATTGGATTTTAGGTTTTGCTTGTTACATTGGTGCCATGATCGACCAAGAAACTAGCGATCTCAAGGGATTGATCCTTTTGTACAGTACAATGATTAAGATGTTTGTTTGGTAGGGCTTTGGACAGGTATTGTGGAGATCTGCTGTCCTTCTCAAGCTTTTTGCGCTCTCTGCCTTGTTTAAAGTGAGTAATGCCCCTGGAGGATCTCAGTGGTTAATAAAACAGCTATGTTGGTCTGTCCGTGGTCTGTGGACACCCCCTCAAGCTTTGTCAAGGTTTGATCTATTTCTTGGATGACAAAAATGCAGTATATAGTGCTCTGGGATCTTTGTTATTTGTTTATTTAAACATGTTAGAAAACATAGTATTCCCAACAAAATGCTGCATCATGGGTCACAACTTCTTTCAGGACTTTGTGTTTCTTAAAGATCTCCAAGCCAAGGATGATTAGTTTCTAACTCATAAGAGCTGGGGCTATTAACCACTTCAACACCATGACGTACGCACGTACGTCAAATGAAAACCCATTTACAGTACCATGCAATGAGTGTCAGGGGAGGGCCAGGCGTTTAGAAGACTGAGATATATTGCGGGCAGCTATTCAACTTTTACAAGTGTGTGTGTGTGTGTGTATATATATACAGTACTGTGCAAAAGTTTTAGGCAGGTGTGAAAAAATGCTGTAAAGTAAGAATGCTTTCAAAAATAGACATGTTAATAGTTTATATTTATCAATTAACAAAATGCTAAGTGAGTGAACAGATGAAAAATCTACATCAAATCAATATTTGTTGTGACCACCCTTTGCCTTCAAAACAGCGTCATTTAGGAAGGAGGCGGAGCTAACATACCCAAACTCAATGACTCGGACGGGAAACGGCGTGGCATCCGAGGATTGGAGGAGCAGATGCGCTCGTTAACCTAGGGGTCATAAGCGAGTGTATAAATAGGGGTCGTACTGTAAGTGATCTGTTCCTTTTTAAATGGTTAGAACAACCTAGAAGGAGACAGCTGTGATAAAAAAAACAAAAAAAAGACGAGTGTTGTGTTTGTCTAGTAAAAACCGTTTGTTTTGTTTATAAAGACTTCTAACACTATCTGGAGCTGCAGCCGCAGGCCAGCAACAAACCCGGACACCAGCACTTCCCTGTTTCACAACAAACTCTTTTCACCATGAGCACTAGTTTCACGCACTAAACAAACACTGTGTTTGTGTTCTGTGTTACGTGTGGGTGAGGAAAGAACAGGGACTTTACTTATGGTTTCGGGTCATACCCAAGGATTACAAACGAAGTGAAACATGCTGTTGTATCACTTCCATCATTTATTATTTACAGGTGTTTGCTCTGGACATTGTCTAATAAATCAATAAACACCCTTGCACCTGGGAATCATAGTCTGTCTGTTTTTGTATCCACTCTGCACTGCACACACCTGTAACCACTCACCACAGTCTGCTACGAACATAAAAACAAAAAAGGAAATGTGCAGTGGTTGCGAAGGCAACCCCGGGTTCTGTTGTATTGAACATTTCAATAAATGGCACAGAGCAAGTCGATAATGGCACACGTTTTGATGTTGTTTAATTTTTATTTGATAATTACTGTTTACTGATTATTATTATTGTTGTTTTTAGCAGCGTTTTTGTTTTCATTGTTTGAACAAAAAATACAAAATAAAATAAAAAAACGTGTTTTTATCTCTATATTGAACATGGGTATGTAGTACACAGGAGCATAAAGGGTTAATGAAAAACACAGTTTAGGTCATTTATTTGTGTTTTATTCACCATATGTTAACATTTTACAGCAATTACAGGTTTGAAAACATTATTTTCAAAATCTGGGAAGGGGTTTCATTTTTACATCTGGAGTTGAAGTGGTTAAAAGCAAATTAAGAGTCTCCAGTGGCTCACCTTATAAAAGCATAACCGTTTACAGGGCGAGTCATGCAGGTGTGGTTAGAATCCCATATAGTAGGCTCATGACATTCTTAATAACAGTCTATTTTTGTTATCTTACTAATTACCAATAGAAATGAGTTATTCAGCTGCTACTCCATTCAAGTGCAACCAACCATTATCTACTCTTTCACAAGAGTGTCGTTAATGGTTTACCATATTTCCCTTCCCATACATTTCTGAATATGCTTTCTCTCCAATCATTTTAAACCCATGTTACCTTAGAAACTCTAGTTATGCCTAAGTCACTTTCAGCAAACTTGGTTTAAGATTATCAACACATGTTCTTTCATCTGACATTTTCATTCTAAAGCTTTAGATCCCTGGCCAGACAATGACATCAGCAGTGCTTCTATTGATACTATGAAAGGGACCATATCTTTCCTGTGGAGTTTAGCTTATACAATTTAATAAGCAACAGAGTAGGTGATTATGGTTAATATTTAGCACTGGTAAAAAATGCGTTAAAGCTGAAGTTTTCTACAAATATGATTCATCGTGTAATGGGCAGTGTTGGGAGTTTCACTGTCGTTTGGATTTGAACCCCTGTAGGTTAAAAAACTCTGCTTGTGTACAAAAAGGCTGGTTAAGATGCTCATCTGGGGAGTGTGTGCTTCGTTGTTTTCCCTTCTTTGTGCTTTCATTAGAAATCCTTTCATAGAAGTAGTTCTAGGTGCAGGCACACAGGCATTCTCTCTCCTTCAAACCTTGTCAATCTGAATTAGGGTTGGCCTGATCGGTTTTTGTATTGCCTTGCCAGTTGCCAGGTGATTAAATCTGGATAACGTATTACTGTTTATTAGTCTGCAGATGAAACGTGCAGCAATCTTAGACAGGCAGATAGATAAAAAATAGATGCACCTCCATCTATTGTTGGTTTGCATCTGTCCTGGCCAAAGCAATAGAAAAATCAGTTTCCTTGCCTTCTACAAACAACACAGGATACAGCAAAAATGAAGTAATGGGTTACTTGTAAACACTGCATGGGCTTCTGTACTTTATTGGTGTTATTATTATTAGTTTATTTAGCAGATGCCTTTATCCAAGGTGACTTAGAGACAAGGGTATGTGAACTATGCATCAGCTGCAGAGTCACTTACAACAACGTCTCATCCGAAAGACGGAACGCAAGGAGGTTAAGTGACTTGCTCAAGGTGACACAGTGAGTCAGTAAGTGAGCTGGGATTTGAACTGGGGACCTCCTGGTTACAAGTCCTTTTCTTTAGCCACTGGACCACACAACCTCCTACATATACAATATTTCAGCTGGTATTTAACAAGGCTTATAAATCAACAACCTTTTTAAGCATTCAAATTGTTTCAAACTGTTGCACTAAACCGCTAAAGCAGCATCCATTTTGAGCTGTAGAATGAACTCATTTTGCTTCATAAAGTCATATAGGAGGCTGTGTGGTCCAGTGGTTAAAGAAAAGGGCTTGTAACCAGGAGGTCCCCGGTTCAAATCCCATCTCAGTCACTGACTCATTGTGTGACCCTGAGCAAGTCACTTAACCTCCTTGTGATTCGTCTTTCGGGTGAGACGTAATTGTAAGTGACTCTGCAGCTGATGCATAGTTCACACACCCTAGTCTCTGTAAGTCGCCTTGGATAAAGGCGTCTGCTAAATAAACAAATAATAATAATAAATGAAACATGCTGAATAATGTTACGTTAACATATAGAATTACATACCGTTTTGTAGTTTTCCATATGACCAATTGAAAAAATGTGAAATTTCTAAATCTAATGAAATACTGTGCTTCCGGTAGGCTATTGTATTTTCTTTTCTTTGTTCATACTGTATATATATGTATATATATATATATATATATATATATATATATATATATTAAAAGTATGTTTCAATTCTAAAATTATAGGTGTTGCAAACATTTTGGTCATAGCTGTAGTTTGTGAAGGGTGTGGTGACTGTAGTGTGTGATTTCATAGCTGTAGTTTGTGAAAGGTGTGGTGACTAGTGTGTGTTTTCATAGCTGTAGTTTGTGAAGAGTGTGGTGACTAGTGTAGTGGATATTTACTACATAGGTTAGTATATAAATTAATTATAGCATCTCAAAAGAATATTATCTAACTTATCAGTCAATGTAAATAACTTCAACTAAAATACCAAGATTAATATTCAAATGAAAGACAAACTATCAGATACAACTCAAAAGTGTTATTCAAGCACGTCCTATCTGATATGTGTTGGTATATTCAGAATGACTATGTGACACAGTACTGCACAGCCGAAACACTATTTAAATGAACAATTAAACAAAACAAAGCACTACTTCAAAAAATGAAAAAACTATAATAAAACAGGGTTATGTACTGTAAACCGGCTACACTCTCCGCGGTTCCTTTGTTTCTTTTAATGAGACCCAGACACACAGGTTTGAAGATTCAAGTGCTTACGGGCACTTTTAATTATACAAAAATAAAACAAAACACAAACCAAACACCTAACTGTATTGGAGTGCTAAGTACACTTTTAGGCAGGTCCTTGACTAGCTTGCAGGACAGCTGAGCTATTTACCTGTCCTAATACAAAACAGTTTAACAAAAAGGGCTTCACACAGTACCTTTGTATTACAATTGCGCACACCTTCAGTCAGGCTCTCCACACAGCAGCAGACTGACAGACCCTGCACCTGGCTCTAATTTACAATAATAGACAGGTGCAGGGGATAATTAACAATAAAATAATTAACACAGGTTTTTTGGGGGGGGGGTTTTGGCAGGGAGGATATTAACCCCTCCCTGCTGTGCTACAGTACATACAAAACTGTAAAAAATAAATTATTTTTTAATTTAAAACAAAAGAAACATATGTTTTCTCTTGCGTGTGTCAGTTGGTGCAGCACTGAAGCCAGGTTAAGTTGCAGCAGCCTGCTGCTTTGCAGCTTTCTGATTGAAATGTTTCTGCCAAAGCGGCTAGCTTCAAGATGAAAACTCACTGACTGATATTTTCCCTGGTGCATTCCTTGTATAAAATGAAAGAATCGATGGCTGCCAGATCCAGTAGAGATAACAACAGGCTTGTATATAAAAAATAAAAAAGTTGTAGGTTATATTCAAAATAAAAACATGTATTGTAAAAGGCAGTAAAAATGACTGCTTTGGTGGTTCTAGGTGGGCGGGATTAGAACGTCCTTGTTTTTGCGATCCTTCCTTTACAGCTTGCAGTCTTTTTTTTGTACTTTGAAACCAGTTCCTAGAATCTTTATGGAGATATGTTTGCCCATTTTTCAACACATACAGCTTTGAGTTCTGCAATCGACTTTGGTTTCCTTTTTGCAACAGCAGCCTTGATGGGATTCAAGTCTGAATTTTTTCAGAAATTCCTTTGTAGACTTTGCAGAATGCTTAGGGTCATTACCCAGCTGGAATACAAACTTCCGTCCAATAAGCCTTCTAGCACTGTGTAACGAATGAAAGTGCAAAATTTCTTGATATTTTGCAGCATTCATTCAAACTTCTACAATACAAAGGTAGAAAGACACAACCTTCACCATGTTTAACACTGGGCATTATGAACTTTTCTTTAAATTCTCTTCCTCCAAACATATTGTTACTTTCTTGGTGAAAAAAGTTATATTTTGGCTTCGTCTGACCATACAATTTGGTTGAAGAAATCATCAGGCTTCTTCAAGTATTCAATGGAAAACTCCAATCTCTTTCTTTTGTGTATTGTTTTTAACAAAGGTTTGCATCTTACTTTTCACCCATGGACATTCATCTTGTTAAGGTATCATTGAATTTTTCGCTTGTGAATTTCTTGACCATCTTCTCTCAATTCTTGTGTCAAATCTTTTGCAGTAATCCGAGGATTTTGCTTGCCTGCTTGAGCGATTCTTCTTCTTAACGGTGCTTTTAACATCGCAAAAATAAAATCAGATTACTCAGTTTAAAAATAAAATGACTTTTGTTTATTGCAATAGGCCAGTTTACATGTTGGTTTGTTTCACGTGAATGTACAATGTGTGTGAAACTTGACAGGGAAAAAAATGTTCTCAGTATTTTACCGTGAAAGTCTCAATTTCTTGTGAGATTCCAGGAAATGCTTGTGAAATCAACGCCCACTTACACATGTAAACACGAGTTTCTTGTGAAAATGTTAATCGGCTCGTTCAAGTCCTTTCCTAAAGCCGTTATATACTTTTTTGTCTGTCTTCCCTAGAACATTTGCATAATGCTAATCATATATGGATCTAAATGTGTTTGTAAAGTATCATACAGATTGTATTTACCAAGTTTCTGTTTAATACTATTACTAAAAATGTTTGATAAACTGCATCATGTGCTTGTGAATTCAGGTGGTTACAGCTACTGTACAGTACTTCAGAATACACTTGCAAATAGCTTTACAAACATCTGTCAAAACAACTTTATTGAAAAGTACTACTAATACGTACTATGTTTAAATGTGTATACCTATACTCCCATGCAATTTCTCCTACTTACTTATGTCTGAGCAACACCCGTGTCCATTTTCGTAACAATACTACTCAATATCCCAATTATTTATTTAGCAGAAGCAGTCATACAAGTACAGCGCAGATGAGGATGCTATATTTGGTAAATAAGCTAATGAAACAAAATTGTGATACAAAATAAAAGTACACCGTCGGGTTACAAAAATAAAGATAGCCATGCATCTCTAATAGCAGGACCCTCTTCATATTGCTACTATACAATTCTTGCTGGAGGCTGAGGTAGCTGTTCCTCCGCCTGAACACCTCCTTACGGTCCTGGTACAGATTGTGCAGGATAAAGCAGGCTGTAATAATTTGGGGAATAAGCTCATGATCCACTTGACGCTTCAGTAGTATCCACCCCCTGCCTTGCAATAGCCCAAACGCCTGTTCAACCACCTCTCGGATTTGGCCCAGTTTATTATTAAGATCTAACCACCCCCACAGGTGATGTGTGAAAAGTAGTGTGGGCGACAACACTAAAACAAAGTATTAAAAAAGCAGGCACTATCCATCAGCAAATCAGATCTTTAATAACCATTTACATCACACACGATGACACGTGGATTCTCTCTCGTGAAATTGTTCTCTGCTCATGTATACAGTATTTTGGGGACTTTCACGGTTAACAGCACGAGAATCTAAGTGGGCCGTCAGCATGGTTAATTTAAACACGCACCCTGTGCATGATAACCTACCACATATTTGCATAGTGCCCTGTGGTGGTGTACACATTGTTCTGTTCCAGTTAAATTGCACAATCTCTTATTGTTTCATCAGCCATTTGTTCCTTTCCATTATGCAACCCTTGCTTATGTGCCCCTTTAAATGGTAAAGATGTGAAAAACTCTGTCTCTGAACATTCTGTGATTTTTCCTGTGTTTTAATGTCAGTTCTGAATCAATCCAGGGTTAATGAACTCTTAAAATCAAGCTGTCCATAGCTGGTTTACATCAGCTGTTTGCAATCCCCAGCCTTGTCATTCGACCTTGTGGTGCGTGGGTATAGAGCTTTGCCGGCTGTGAGAATTGAATAAAACTATCATATCAAGTTGTTCTTAAGTGTAACTTCTTGCTATCTGGTTTTCTGCTGACCTTGGTGAAGTGAAGAAGAAATGCAGATGTTAGCTGTTAATGTGCTTTGTCTCACACCGTGCATCACGCCAAGAAAATAAGACCAAATTTGGTCAAAGAAATTACGTAAACTGGCAGTATATCTGTGCTGTACAAAATAATTTCTTTGCTCAGAAGAGATTTAAAAGATGGTTTCCTTTTTAATTCCATCAAATTAATGAACGCCTTGTAGTGGTTTGGTTAGATAGTTTATTTTATTATTATTTATTTCTTAGCAGATGCCCTTATCCAGGGCACCTTACGATTGTTATAAGATATCACATTATGTTTACATACAATTACATTATTTGTTTACACATTATTTTTACATACAATTACCCATTTATACAGTTGGGTTTTTATTGGAGCAATCTAGGTAAAGTAAGGGTACAGCAGCCATGTCCCCCACCTGGGATTGAACCCATGACCTCCGGTCAAGACTCCAGGGCCCTAACCGCTACTCCACACTGCTGATGGACTAGTTGGCCACAAGCATGAAGATTTGTTTCAGCAGATCATATGATAGGCTGGAACCTTGCAGGGGTAGTTACTCCGATGGTAGGCTGTAGCTTTCAAAGGTCTCTCATCTTTGTTGCTTGTAGGTGTGCAGAGCCGATGTTAAAAGCCAGCTTATTGAGAGAATTGAAGGTAATGGGAAAAGCGCACACATGTCTGTGACAAAGCAGTCCTTTTTCTAACCTTTGAAAAACAGGCAGTTCTTACATTCTCTAATCGCATAGCTGCATCCAGGAACCAATAGCTTCACAACATCTCATTCATTGGTTACTTTGAAAATAAACAGAATTGATCGTTGTCTAGTAACTTCTAGAATACCACTATACGTGTTAATGTCAACAGATATCTTCAATCCATGGGTTTAGGAAGGTTTGGTTTAGGAAGAGACGCCAGTCTGAGAACAGACAGGCAGAATTCCACAGTACAATGGTTACATTTATAACCTATACAATACATTTAAACCTTAAGAAATTACATAGCTGTAGTTTGTGCAGGATGTGGTCATTGTAGTGTAGTGTGTGATTTCATAGCTGGAGTTTGTGCACGGTGTGATTTCCTAGTTGTAGTTTGTGCAGGGTGTGGTCACTGTAGTGTGTGATTTCATAGCTGTAGTTTGTGCAGGGTGTGGTCACTGTAGTGTGTGATTTCATAGCTGTAGTTTGTGCAGGGTGTGGTCACTGTAGTGTGTGATTTCATAGCTGTAGTTTGTGCACGGTGTGGTCACTGTAGTGTGTGATTTCATAGCTGTAGTTTGTGCAGGGTGTGGTCACTGTAGTGTGTGATTTCATAGCTGTAGTTTGTGCAGGGTGTGGTCACTGTAGTGTGTGATTTCATAGCTGTAGTTTGTGCAGGGTGTGGTTGCTGTAGTGTGTGAGTTCATAGCTGTAGTTTGTGCAGGGAGTGGTCTCTGTAGTGTGTGATTTCATAGCTTGTAGTTTGTGCAGGGTGTGGTCGCTGTAGTGTGTGATTTCATAGCTGTAGTTTGTGCAGGGTGTGGTCACTGTAGTGTGTGATTTCATAGCTGTAGTTTGTGCACGGTGTGGTCACTGTAGTGTGTGATTTCATAGCTGTAGTTTGTGCAGGGTGTGGTCACTGTAGTGTGTGATTTCATAGCTGTAGTTTGTGCAGGGTGTGGTCACTGTAGTGTGTGATTTCATAGCTGTAGTTTGTGCAGGGTGTGGTTGCTGTAGTGTGTGAGTTCATAGCTGTAGTTTGTGCAGGGAGTGGTCTCTGTAGTGTGTGATTTCATAGCTTGTAGTTTGTGCAGGGTGTGGTCGCTGTAGTGTGTGATTTCATAGCTGTAGTTTGTGCACGGTGTGGTCACTGTAGTGTGTGATTTCATAGCTGTAGTTTGTGCACGGTGTGGTCACTGTAGTGTGTGATTTCATAGCTGTAGTTTGTGCAGGGTGTGGTTGCTGTAGTGTGTGAGTTCATAGCTGTAGTTTGTGCAGGGAGTGGTCTCTGTAGTGTGTGATTTCATAGCTTGTAGTTTGTGCAGGGTGTGGTCGCTGTAGTGTGTGATTTCATAGCTGTAGTTTGTGCACAGTGTGGTCACTGTAGTGTGTGATTTCATAGCTGTAGTTTGTGCAGGGTGTGGTCACTGTAGTGTGTGATTTCATAGCTGTAGTTTGTGCAGGGTGTGGTCACTGTAGTGTGTGATTTCATAGCTGTAGTTTGTGCAGGGTGTGGTCACTGTAGTGTGTGATTTCATAGCTGTAGTTTGTGCACGGTGTGGTCACTGTAGTGTGTGATTTCATAGCTGTAGTTTGTGCAGGGTGTGGTTGCTGTAGTGTGTGAGTTCATAGCTGTAGTTTGTGCAGGGAGTGGTCTCTGTAGTGTGTGATTTCATAGCTTGTAGTTTGTGCAGGGTGTGGTCGCTGTATTGTGTGAGTTCATAGCTGTAGTTTGTGCACGGTGTGGTCACTGTAGTGTGTGATTTCATAGCTGTAGTTTGTGCAGGGTGTGGTTGCTGTAGTGTGTGAGTTCATAGCTGTAGTTTGTGCAGGGAGTGGTCTCTGTAGTGTGTGATTTCATAGCTTGTAGTTTGTGCAGGGTGTGGTCGCTGTAGTGTATGATTTCATAGCTGTAGTTTGTGCACGGTGTGGTCACTGTAGTGTGTGATTTCATAGCTGTAGTTTGTGCAGGGTGTGGTTGCTGTAGTGTGTGAGTTCATAGCTGTAGTTTGTGCAGGGAGTGGTCTCTGTAGTGTGTGATTTCATAGCTTGTAGTTTGTGCAGGGTGTGGTCGCTGTAGTGTGTGATTTCATAGCTGTAGTTTGTGCACGGTGTGGTCACTGTAGTGTGTGATTTCATAGCTGTAGTTTGTGCAGGGTGTGGTTGCTGTAGTGTGTGAGTTCATAGCTGTAGTTTGTGCATAGAGTGGTCGCTGTAGTGGGTGATTTCATAGCCTGTAGTTTGTGCAGGGTGTGGTCGCTGTAGTGTGTGATTTCATAGCTGTAGTTTGTGCAGGGAGTGGTCGCTGTAGTGGGTGATTTCATAGCTGTAGTTTGTGCACGGTGTGGTCTCTGTAGTGTGTGATTTCATAGCTGTAGTTTGTGAAGGGTGTGGTCGCTGTAGTGTGTGATTTCATAGCTGTAGTTTGTGCAGGGTATGATTTCCTAGTTGTAGTTTGTGCAGGGTGTGGTCACTGTAGTGTGTGATTTCATAGCTGTAGTTTGTGCAGGGAGTGGTCGCTGTAGTGGGTGATTTCATAGCTGTAGTTTGTGCAGGGTGTTGTCGCTGTAGTGTGTGAGCTCATAGCTGTAGTTTGTGCAGGGTGTTGTCGCTGTAGTGTGTGATTTCATAGTTGTAGCTTGTGCAGGGTGTTGTCGCTGTAGTGTGTGATTTCCAAGTTGTAGTTTGTGAAGGGTGTGGTGACTGTAGTGTGATTTCATAGCTGTAGTTTGTGCACGGTGTGGTCACTGTATTGTGTGATTTCCTAGTTGTAGTTTGTGAAGGGTGTGGTGACTGTAGTGTGATTTCATAGCTGTAGTTTGTGCAGGGTGTGGTCGCTGTAGTGTGTGATTTCCTAGTTGTAGTTTGTGCAGGGTGTGATCACTGTAGTGTGTGATTTCCTAGTTGTAGTTTGTGCAGGGTGTGGTCTCTGTAGTGTGTGATTTCCTAGTTGTAGTTTGTGCAGGGTGTGGTCTCTGTAGTGTGTGAGCTCATAGCTGTAGTTTGTGCAGGGTGTGGTCACTGTAGTGTGTGATTTCCTAGTTGTAGTTTGTGCAGGGTGTGGTCACTGTAGTGTGTGAGTTCATAGCTGTAGTTTGTGCACGGTGTGGTCGCTGTAGTGTGTGATTTCCTAGTTGTAGTTTGTGCAGGGTGTGGTCACTGTAGTGTGTGATTTCCTAGTTGTAGTTTGTGCAGGGTGTGGTCACTGTAGTGTGTGATTTCCTAGTTGTAGTTTGTGCAGGGTGTGGTCTCTATAGTGTGTGAGCTCATAGCTGTAGTTTGTGCACGGTGTGGTCGCTGTAGTGTGTGATTTCCTAGTTGTAGTTTGTGCAGGGTGTGGTCTCTGTAGTGTGTGATTTCCTAGTTGTAGTTTGTGCAGGGTGTGGTCTCTGTAGTGTGTGATTTCCTAGTTGTAGTTTGTGAAGGGTGTGGTGACTGTAGTATGATTTCATAGCTGTAGTTTGTGCAGGGTGTTGTCGCTGTAGTGTGTGATTTCCTAGTTGTAGTTTGTGAAGGGTGTGGTGACTGTAGTATGATTTCATAGCTGTAGTTTGTGCAGGGTGTGGTCTCTGTAGTGTCGTGTTCTAGGTCTGCAGGGACCCAAGGATATGAAGAACAGGAACTATGTATTAAAGTGTGAGATTTTTAATTTGCTCAACCCTTACAGTTGCTGCTCCCTGTGCATTATGCTTAGTTTTTTTCCCATTATAATTCCCCACACAATCTAAATTCTCCTATTTTTAGGTCTATCCATAAGTTATTTTATTGTCCAAGCTGTTAAATAATTTCTAATGTACATACATTTCTCATACCCCACACTTAGCTCAGGTGCAGAGGACACTAAAAACATATGCTACATAGGTTTACACACAACTGATTCTATAAAGCTTCAAATAAATAACTTTTCTTTTTTACAAAAAAATTGTGCTATCTCTGGGGTAAAGGCTTGGTGAATATGGGAGAAAAAAAATCTTTGTTACAGCGACATCTCTGGCAATAACGTATATCTGTCATTCTGAGCATGCTCAGTAAAAATCTCCAAACACTAAAATATCATATGACAAATATCAATACAATTTCACACTAACATAAATTCATAGCGATGTCTGGTAGGGGACCTATAGCTTTGTAAATGCACCAATGCAGAGTACAGGAGGCCACAAAACACTAAAGCTACATTTCCACAGCTCAGTGTTGTACTTCTCAGGTTTTCTTGTTGAGCATCTTGCTTTTGAGCATTGTTGGTAATTTTAAATAATTTAACTTTCTCCATTGTTTGTTGAACTTAATATTGGTTCTCTATGCTTCTTTGTAGTTTATATTAATATCTCAGCTTTTCAAAGAAAGCTTTGATCCTCAGCATCTATGAGATCGTTTCCTGTTTTGAGTCTTTTTGTGCTAACTCAACCTGCCTTGCGATTGCTTGACTAACCATTCCTGACGAAGTCCCAATGAACCTGCAAGCAGATGGAGGGGAGAGCAACCACTGGACCAGCGTGCCCATTCAGAATGGTGTTCAGAATAGTGTCTGTGGCAGTGGAAGCATTGTTTAAATAGTGGTACTAGTATGAAAGTCGTATTCAGTAATGCTTTCCGTAATGTGGCGTTTCTAAGACCCTTCACGCCATGCTGGCATTGTATTGCCCTGAGCAGAACAGGTGCAGCTCCACAACATAACAGCTGCTATTCACTGGAAGGATTCTCCTGGGCTACTAACTGAGCGTCTCCTGAGATCTGATGAGAGATGAATACAAGAAACTCTGACTGTGAAACAGATGACACAAATACAGCAGATACAACGATACAAGTGGGGGTGAGGGGTCAACCCTTTCACAAATGCAAATAAAACTGTGGAAAAAATGTTTTAAAAAATCAATCATGTGACAAGAATACTGTAACCCCCTGCTTTAATCATGATAATTACACAATTTGATTATTGATTATTTTTATTTAATTACTGTGTGTATACAGCAGTAGTCTAAGGCTACTGTATCCAGCTATTACTGCAGCTTAATTGAAGGCTTGTTGTAGTTCTGTGGCTAATACACGTAAAATGTCAGTCTTGTCCTCAGTCCTGTATCTATCCTGTTCAATCTTACCTGCCAAGCAGTATTTCACTTTGCAGTCGTAGTGAATAAAAGATCCATTTCTTCTCTTTCTCTTTCATAGTTTGTTTGCCTTATTTGTCATGTATTTTTTTCTTGCCAATCAATCCATATCCATCAAGTTTTATACAGGATTACTGTATTTAAAGCAATTCACATGTAATGAATCTTCTTCTAGCGGCTGTGTGGTCCAGTGGTTAATCAAAAGGACTTGTAACTAGGAGGTCCCCGGTTCATATTCGGGCACTCACTGACTCATTGTGTGACCTTGAGTAAGTCACTTAACCTCCTTGGGCGCTGTCTTTTGGGTGAGACATTGTTGTAAGTGACTCTGCAGCTGATGCATAGTTCACACACCCTAGTCTCTGTAAGTCGCCCTGGATAAAGGCATCTGCTAAATAAACAAATAATGAAATAATACCGACATCAGCATGAGACCCGTGCTTGCCTCTTGATTACAGAGCTTGCTTTTTAGTTGAATGGTAAGACATTAGTCTTTGAACCGTAGTTGTCTTTCCATTCATTTCAATGGGCTTCAATGCCATTTCATTACAGTGAAAGTTGTTAAGTTTGGAGAAAGTCTGGTGAGGTGTACAAAGAAAAGAACACCATACCTACTGTCAAGCATGGATGGGGTAAAATCCTTCTATGGGGCTGTTTTTCCTGTAATGGCAGATGAAATTGTAAAATAGTAAAATGGATTCCATAGCATACCAAAAGATACTGGCCAGTCATCTGAAACCCTCCGCTACAAAACTTGGTTTAAAGTGCAACTGGAAGTTCCAAAACAAGCACACATCAAAATATACTTCAGAATGGTTAAAGAAGAATAAAATCAAGGTTCTGGAATGGCCTAGTCAAAGTCCCGATCTAAATCCGATTGAGAATCTTTGGTAGGAGTTGAAGAAGGCTGTGCACAAGAGAAGTCATCGGAATTTGAATGAACTGGAACAATTTTGCGTTAAAGAATGGTCAAAAATCACTAAAGAATCATGCCAAAAGCTAATTGACAAATATCCTAATCGTTTAAAAGAGGTTATTATTGCTAAAGGTGCCTCAGCTAGCTATTAATTTCATTTTCCTTGTGAGTTTATGAATACTTTTCAATTGGGGTATGTAAACTTTTGACAACTGTATATATATATATTGTAAAGGTATGCTTTGTTGTTTAAGTTTGGCAGGGATGGGGTTAAATCATATCCCTGCCAATACCACATGCTTAAAAGGGAAGCAAAATACTTTGTGTGGGAGAGGAGTTTGGAGGTGTTAAATGAAGGCGACTGCCCAGCCTGAACAAAAAGGTGCGTTTTGTTGAAGTGTTTTGTTTAACTCTTTTATTCTGGGTTCCTGTGCCTTGTTTGTTTGTTCCTGTGTTTACTTTGTTCTTGTTTCATGTCAATAAATGTGCGCTTTGGCGTTTAAACTACAGCCTTCCTCGTGGCTGTGATGCTTTCCTGTCACAGAACCCGATGCTGTGACTCCCTCTTCCTGAGTTTCCACTCCAGGATGTTGTTTGTTGATTGGATTGATGTCTGGATGTCTCAAATTCCAGAAATATAATTACTTTTTTTGGATTGGTATAAAAAATAAAACCCTTTATTGACACAGAAAAAGCAAATAAACACTGAAAAATAGAAGCCCTGCTTATATGATTGACCACTGCAACCTACACTCGCACATTAATACAACTGTAAAAACACTAGTTTCTATGTAATTCGTAGTCTGGTGTTATCTATTCTATATGTGATTGTGACAGGGTAACATCATGGCCCAAGCTGTTACCCAGAGACAGAAAGCTGTAGTTTAATATATATATATATATATATATATATATATATATATATATATATATATATATCAGGTTGTTCACTATAATAGAGTTTGGCAATTTGGTCTATCAGAATAATGAAGAAACGCCCAAATTGAATTGAACATTTTTATACAGGATACAGTAGTTTTTTCAAGACTACTTCACATTGATCAACATTTAAATTGTATATTTAAAAGAAAACAGTAAAGAAATGAAAAAATAAAATGTACACTACATGCCGTTTCTCTTGAAAAACAATCCAGCGTAGATTGCTTCCTATTTTTCGTGCTTTTTTCAATGCACGCTGTTTCAATCTTGTTACCTCCTCACGCCTGTTGCCATGGTTGCAGTTTGTGTGAAGATGGCAGCGGTTGCATACATCACACATGATTCACACTACAATAGGTTATCTATGAATCAGCCTTATCTTCGAATAGAATACATTTTTATATGGTCATTTTCATTCTACATTGAAATGTTGGCAGCAAATCTATCCTGTGCCCTAGGGCAATAAAACAAAATGTGCATACAAATAAATGTATTTGACAAACAGCTGATAATGCTTTACAATAACATTTAGGTAAAAAAAAAACAAAAAACATGTGGTTTAAAAGAAAGCTATTATAATGCATCTTAGATTGAATAAACCAAAAGTGTATAAAGAGAACAGATTTTCTTGCAGCTGTCCACAAAAGCGGATGTTAGTCAAGCCTTTATTTACGTTTGAGAATAGGTGGGCGTTATACAAGGGGTGTTAAATGAAACTGATTAGTCATGCAAACAATGCATGGGGTGTGTGCAATATACTGGGTGTGCGTTATAATCTGATAATTAAAGTAGGCATTTAAATATAAATATGTGGACGTATTTGCATGGCGGCAAAAGCAGTTCTATTTCTCTTTACTCAAACAAAAAATATATAATCGTACATCACTCAAGGTTTCTCCAGTGCCCTCCACTAGAACAGAGTATCAGAGGAAGGAAAATAGAACAGTGCTTATTCCACTCTGGGGTTTGACGTTCGAGTGGAGCCAATGGGGATGTGGGTTGTGTAATGCTCCTAAATTCTGAATTGCAGCCTTACAAACCGTCTCTTCGTGGGTAACTGTCAGAGAACAAAGACTGTCAGTGTGGCAGGACAGCTCCAGTGGCAACGTATCCAAACCAGACAGCTGACAGAGACAGACAGGCAGGGACTACGGGTGAAAACGCTGGTGTGCCGTTTTTATTGAAAACAAAAAATAAATGAAAAGGATATACAAAAAAAAAACACTGCTCACAGAGCAAAAATAAATATTTAAACAAATATCCAAACAAATACCATGCTGGTCTGCCCAGCACGAGTAACAATTTCTTTCTTTCTTTCTTTCTTTCTTTCTTTCTTTCTTTCTTTCTTTCTTTTTTCTTTTTTTTCTTTCTGTTTAACTTTTGTTTTAGAATTCTTTCTCTCTACCTTCCTCTCTCTCACACACACGTTCCTCCTATTGAACACTTTTCTTCTGCCCTGCCACAGTCGGCCATTTTGTATTGGATTGAGGTGGGAGGTAAAAAGTAGGGCTTGGCTGAATCCATTTTAGTGCTAGAGGCATAGTTCCACTTCTGCTCAACCCCAAACTCACTCTCTCTCTCTCTCTCTCTCTCTCTCTCTCTCTCTCTCTCTCTCTCTCTCTCTCTCTCACACACACACAAATTATATTTTTATTTACTATTTCCAACTCCAGTCAGACAAACTCCACACAGGGTGAAAGCCGACAACATATTTTGTCAATATTTTTTTTTAAGGCATATTTAGTGCTTAAAAAACGTGTTTTAGAAAGTACCCACAACGTTGTTTTTTCAAGAGTTACTATCTTTGTGGGGACATTTTCTCAAATATTGTCTGCACATTCATAGTAATAGCTGCCCCCCCACCCCCCACACAATTTTATTTCTTTCTTTTTGACGGTGTTACATTGACTCCATTACAACTCCTCACAAGCTGATACTTAAGCGCACACACACACACACACGCACGCACACACACACACACACACAAACACACCGCATTCTTTAAACATCCATCTGCTTACTCCCCCACAGCCCTTGTAGATTTTGGGAGATCGGCAGAATTTCCCATGTAGATTCTTAAAGGGCTTTTACTGCTGCCAGGCGCCTGCCCTAGCCTCTCTCCTCCAGGCAAAGCACAGTCCCCATGGCTTTCCTCCAGCCTTCCAGACACAAGTCTGCCCTGTAATGAATATCCTTATAGACTCCAAGCTGTAGCAACATGAGAAATACAACCCCATGTTTGTTTTTTTTATCTCAGTCATTAATCTTTATATTTTTACTTCCACTATAGAATAATATTCCATTCCTTCATAGGCACCTTTACTTATAATTAGAGTACCGATCATGCCTTATTGAAATATTCCTTAAATAGCATTGAGCAGAGATGTCTCTTAAAAACAACATATTCAATAAAATTTGACAGCATTTTTAACACCAGTTACAGTTTGCATGTTCTGATTCAGTCAAAATATTTAGGAAATTAGCAATAATACCCAACACAGGGGCAATTCCTAGGAATTATGGACCAGTTTGTCTCACATAATAGTGACTTGTGAATAGTGAGCATGTTCTGAAGGTCCTTTCAACTCAGAGTTGTGGAGGAGAATTACTATTATATGTCAGTGAATGGGCGGAATGTGTGTTTATGTCTGCTTTATGTATCATTTTATAGAATATTAGGAAAGCGATTCCTTAACCTTTTCTGTGTCTGACGGCAGGTATCCTCATTTTACTGTCTCACCTTTGAGATGTCATAACTAACAAGGTTTAATGGTGGCGTGTTTCAAATTGACAATAGTAAGGGTAACTGCAATGGCTTGTCTGAGGATCATTTTCCTTCGATTAACTCTTATAAATGTATAAATCTCACATTTGAAAGCATCTTTCTTACAAAATCTAACAAAAATAGATATATGACATATATTGTTGGCTTACTTAAATACTATAAATAAAAAAATGTAACCTTTGTTATCTTTTCCTATTGTGTAATAATTATCACTGAAGGTACGAGTATGTTTTATTATTTTATTTTTACTATTGGGGATTCAGTATACCAGTAGTCCATACGAGTGCTACACATTTCTCAGTAGATGTCTACTGAGCATTTTTTTTTACTTTCTGCAACTTCGTTCTGTAAATCGTGCAGCAAGCTGATGTTAAGCCCTGTATTTGTCTTTTTGAACAAATTGGTGGAACCCATATTCTTTTTTTCTTTTCATGTTTTCATTCTTTTAAAACAAATCTTGCAAATTGAATTAAGTTTTAGGAGATTTTATTTCAACTCAGTAGGTGGTCGCTCAAGCCTGGTCCTGTCAACAGCCCGCAGCACAAACAGAGGAGACCACTGGCATGAATTCCCAGCTATGCTAATTTAATACGCTTTGGGGTACCAACGTGACTTTTTTTGTCCTTGGTAGGTACCGATGATAGATGCTACCTAAGGCTAGTGTACAATGAATTGCATCTTATTGCTAAGGGACAGAAAACTCTACGCTTAAAGCAATCAGCTATCCAATGACCAAACACGAATATAACAAGTGTAAAGGATGAAATAAAAAATTTTGTGTGCTTTGCAAAGGGCTTCGTTATTTATTTATGTATTGCAAATAGCTACATTTTTAATTTGTGGTAGCTTCAGTATTTTTTTGTAAACTTGCTCATAAAACAAATAAACTATAAAGCACTATAATTTTTGGAGTCTATTGCAATAATTTGAAACGTTGAATAATTGGTGTCACATAAATAAATACTGCATGAAGAGGTCTCTAAACCTTTTGTACTGTGTGCTTATTTGCCAGGGCTACTCCCAGCAGATCTCGTTGTTGATTGGTACAGTCTTTAGTTATAGTACAACGTTGCGCCAGGTTACATCACAAATGGGATTTTCATTGCTGAAGTCATGTGAACATAGGATACAGTGTTCGGGCATGTTTCCATGCAAAAAAACATATTTTTTTGATCAATTTGCACAGCTTTTTAGTGTGAGAAGATGATTTTATTCATCCTTTTAAGTGGCACCATGTTTCGGCCATGCACTTCCTACAGCACGAGGAATGTGCGTGGTATGTGGGTGCTACGTCACATTCTAACGACAATGGAGAGAGGATTAGGAGGTTCAAAACTGCATGGACAACCTGCCACTGTTCTGCACCTGTGTGGCAGTGTGAAAGTGGTGTCCTGTGTGTGTGGGGAATATTGGACGGGCAAGGAGGGGGTTACATTTCTCCCTGCCAGAATACATGTGAGAGTGTGGCTGGAGCCTTCATTGAATGAGTGGACCTGTCATTCATTTCCACAACACTTCCTTGGTATTAACATCTGCTTATCTTTATCATTCGAATCGTTATCCCTTAAGCTTGCAGACGATTCTGGTTCACACCAGCATTAGACAGTGTGGGTTTGCAGGTGCAGGATCTATTTACACGGACATGTACACAGATTCCCTAAAACTCAATACATTCTAGACCCCTATAGTCTCTTCTATCTAATCATGCAGGGAGCTCATGCAGCTTTCCCACTGATTATATAGATTATATGATTATAAAGAGTTGTCGTCTTTTTTCTTTGCTACGGTTTCACCGCTGGAAGGTATTTATTTCACAAGGCACCCCTACTTTGAATGAAATTAAAAAAGAATCTTTTAGTGCTGGTATATATATGCTTATAATATATATATATAAGAACTATATATATATATAGTTCAAATCTTACACACATTCATTAAAATGATCACACATTGCTAGCAAGTTCATGGAAGCCAAGGTATGTAAGATTCAGATGTCTATGCAATATATGTAAAGTTGAACTCTCCTCTAAATAACTTCCTTTCATATAAAACAGGAAGTTTTTAGAAGGGGGTGGGGTACATATTTTTCACTGCCGTTTTGCTCTGGGGCCATGTTTTCTCTGTGGTGTTTTTTTTTTTTTTAGTGCAGCTGGGAACAAGGGAAAGACCTTGTGACAGCCTGGAGAGACAGCTGACAGGAGGAAAGAGACCCCATTGGGGCTGGTAAGGGTTAGCTACCCTTGTCGGCAGTATCCAGCTCTGTGTTTACAGGATGCTGGAGACACCCACCCAAGGCTTCTAAGAAATTAAAGAGAAAAATACCCCTAGAGTCTGCGAGAGCGGGGGCGGAAGATGACTCAACGTTGGACAACACGGTTAACGACTTAGGAACGGAAACGGATATGAGTATGGAGAGTACTTCACAAAAGACTAGTTCAAGATCTGCAGTTAGCAAAGACATGGAACTCCAGGTTTGTGTCTGCGGCTGGAGCAAGGCGACAATGGTCAGGGGTTTGAAGATTCATCAAGGGAGAATGAAATGCTTGAGGGAGAAGGGACAAGGGCCTCGCATTGATCAGTACTTCTTACGAAGTCAGTCAAGTCAGTCGAATGAAATCCAGCGACAAGAAGCAAACCACAGTTCGCAGGATATCAGCACCCCTGTCATAGACGTGAGGAGGACTTGCATGGACACAGTTAGTGATGAACCTAATGATCCTTGTGAACCCGGTCAGACAAACCAGCATAAGAGAGAAAAGAACCTCAACGGGCACAAGCCTGGAGTTAAATGGCCAAGAGCTTGTGAGAAAACTGCATGGGACACAGTAAACACAGATCTCTGCTTTGCATTGGAAAGATTAACCCTTTGCGGTCCATTGTCGGACTGGGTCCGACATTGCAATTATTCCTCACAGGTCCTTTGTCGGACTGGGTCCGACATCATTATAGCAACGCAATAAACGGGTGTTTAGTCGTTTTTTCTCCGGAAAAAGCCGAGAAAACCATTCAATTGCCGAGTGGTAGCGACAGGAGCCGAGACAAGTCGGAAAAAAAAAAAAAAAAAAAAAGGCGTATTTCATGAATAGTCATACATGGTATCAGGTATCAGATAATTGGCGTCCATAATAAACAAGCTGGCTAAGTGCGTCAGCGCACTGGGACTATCATGGACATTTGCAGAACTTTTTTCAGATGTTATAGTAATAAAATAATGACTTGGATCGCATTATTGAGGAGTTTGGTGATAAAACGAGTGATCTGGAGATGATCGATCGGTATGTACGACTATTATTATTATTATTATTTATTTCTTACACAGCTGAACGCTATAGCAAACAAAAGGCTGGGGAGGGGCTGGAGATGCCTAGTGTGTGCTTTGTTGATATGCAGGGCCATTTAAACCCGTTTGACTGTGAAAAAAAATACTTTTAAACAGCGCGTATAAAATTAACTGCGCGTGTGAAAATTAATTAGACCTGGCGTGCCTGACGCGCGATTAATAAATGGACCGCAAAGGGTTAAGTGGAACAGTTGAAAAGAAGCTGGATAAATTTGGGGACATCATCTATGCATATGGAAGTGAGAGGTTTGGAGTTGAAAAAAGGAAGGAAAAAGTACAAACTATTCCTGGAAAGTCTAGACGGCAGCAGGAGATTGAACGCTTAGTTAGAGAAAGGAGACAGCTGAGGAAGCAATGGAGAAGAGCAGAACAAAGTCAGAAGGAGGGACTCAATCTCTTACAAAGGGTCATAAAAGATAAGCTTGCAACATTGCGCAGAGCTGAGCGCCTACGGAAACGCTACAAAAAGAAGGAGCGTGCAAGAGCTAACTTTTATAAAGACCCATTCAAATTTGTAAAGAAGTTATTCACCAGTGAGAAGAATGGCACACTAAAAGCATCTAAGGTTGAGCTGGACAGATATTTGGAGGAAACACATACAGATTCAAAAAGGCAGGAGCCTATGTCAATTCCGTCAGACATCCCTCCTATCAATCTACCAGAATACCAAATGGAGGACTGTGCACCTAAGTGGAAAGAAGTAGAGCAAGCTGTGAAAAAAGCAAGGGCTTCATCATCTCCAGGGCCTAATGGAGTTCCGTACAGAGTGTACAAGAGTGCTTCAGGAATTCTACGAATTCTGTGGAAATTGATGAAAGTGGCATGGGAAAAACAGGTTGTACCAACAGCATGGTGCCGAGCAGGTGGAGTCTTTATACCTAAAGAAAAAGATTCTACAAGCATCAGTCAGTTTCGTCCTATTTCCCTATTAAACGTAGAAGGCAAGATTTTCTTCAGCATTATTTCTCAGAGATTGTCAACTTACCTATTAAAGAACTGCTTCATTGACACTTCAGTACCAAAAGCGGGCATTCCAGGTTTCCCAGGATGCTTAGAACACATCAGTGTGATCTGGCAACAAATTCAATCAGCTAAAAAGGAGAGGAAGGAGCTCCATGTGACATTCCTGGATTTGGCTAATGCATATGGTTCAGTGCCACATGAACTTCTTTGGGCAGCATTTGATTTTTTTAGTGTACCGATGACAATAACAAATTTAGTGAAAGCCTACTTTGGAGATTTGCAATTTAGTTTTTCAACTTCAGAATTCAGCACTACATGGCAATGCCTAGAGGTTGGAATAATGGCAAGATGCACCATTTCTCCACTGGCTTTTACCATGGCAATGGAAGTACTCATTAGGGCATCAAAATGGGTAGTAGGAGGAGAGCGTTTGGCTTCTGGAATGCGACTACCACCAATTCGAGCATACATGGATGACATGACAACCATGACTACAACAGTAGCCTGCACTAATCGGTTATTGGGCAAATTAACCAATAACATTGAATGGGCACGAATGCAATTCAAGCCCACTAAATCAAGGAGCATCTCTATAATTAAAGGCAAAGTAGTAGATAAAACATTCTTCATTAATGGTGAGGAAATACCAACAGTGTCTGAAAAGCCAGTGAAGAGTCTTGGGAGATGGTACGACGGGGATCTAAAGGACACAGTTCGTGTGGGAGAAGTTAGACAACAAGCAGTGGAAGGGTTGAAGAGCATAGACAGCTGCGCTCTACCAGGCAAACTAAAACTCTGGTGCTTTCAGTTTGGTCTACTGCCGAGGTTGCTGTGGCCACTGACTGTGTACGAGGTTTCTTTGACAACAGTAGAGAAGCTGGAAGCTTTAATCAGTTCATACGTCAGGAAATGGTTGGGAGTTCCACGCTGCCTCAGCAGAGTGGGACTTTATGGTAAAGGAATACTGCAGCTACCAGTCTCTGCTCTAACTGAGGAGTTTAAGTGTGCCAAGGTCAGACTGGAAATGACATTAGTAGAGTCACGCGACAAATGCGTAAGGGAGGCAGCACCTATGTTGAAAACTGGAAGAAAGTGGGCGGCAAAGAAAGCTGTGGAAGATGCAAAGGCTGCCCTTCGAATTAGTGATATCATGGGGCAAGTTCAGCATGGAAGAGGGGGTCTTGGTCTCAGTTCAGCTCCTCCTACATGGCACAAGGCAGCCCCAGCTCAAAGGAGGAAGCTTTTAGTCAACGAGGTGCAAAAGCAGGAGGAGAGGATGAGGTGTATAAAGGCCATTTCCCAGGCCAAGCATGGAGAATGGATGAGATGGGAGAGTGTGGAACAATGCAAGATTGGCTGGCAAGACCTATGGTCAATGGAACAGAGTAGGATCAGTTTCCTCATCAGGTCAACATATGATGTTCTCCCATCACCACAGAACCTAAACCTCTGGGTAGGAGAGGATCCCTCATGTCCTTTGTGTTCATCACCTGCAACATTAAGGCACATTTTGACAGGATGTAAGGTGGCTCTTAGCCAAGGACGGTTTACTTGGCACCATGACCAGGTGCTGCGATGTTTGGCCTTAGCATTGGAAGACAAGCGTAACATGACCAAGAAGTTGCCACCTGTTCCATCAAAACATTACACACAAAAGACAACATTCCTCCGACCAGGACAGCAACCACCAAGAAAAGGTGTTAAAACCAATCCTCGCCCAGGACAACTGGAAGCTGCTAGAGACTGGAAAATGCTGGCAGATGTTGGTCAACGGCTTATTTTTCCACCTGAGATTGCCACCACGAACCTTCGACCAGATATTGTCTTGTGGTCTGGATCAGCACGCCTTGTAGAGTTAACAGTGCCATGGGAAGATGCTGTAGATGAGGCGTATGAGAGGAAGAAACTGCGGTATGCTCAACTAGCCACTGAAGCGGAACAGCGAGGATGGAGAGTCCGGGTTTACCCAGTGGAAGTGGGTTGTCGAGGATTTGTGGCACACTCTACAACCCGGTTTCTCAGAAACGTCGGATTCAGTGGCCAAGAGTTGCGTCGCACAGTGAAGAACTTATCTGAAGCAGCAGAGAGGAGCAGCTGACCTATCATCTGACCTTGCTTTTACTATGACATGCATAACGCTCCTTTAAATAATACACCTCATTAAGAAAACATTATTATTATTATTTATTTCTTAGCAGACACCCTTATACAGGGCGACTTACAATTGTTACAAGATATCACATTATTTTTACATACAATTACATTATTTTTTTATACATTATTTTTACATACAATTACCCATTTATACAGTTGGGTTTTTGCTGGAGCAATCTAGGTAATCTAGGTAAAGTACCTTGCTCAAGGGTACAGCAGCAGTGTCCCCAACGAGGGATTGAACCCACGACCCTCCGGTCAAGAGGCCAGAGCCCTAACCACTACTCCACACTGCTGCCCTATCAATTGTAAGCCACTGGGCATGCCAAGATATTTGGTCTGCTTTTGTTTAGCATGGAGCTTTGTGCTGGACATCCAAAAAGGTTTGGTAGAATAATGATAAAGATGAACACGCAAACAAGGCTCAGTACTGCTGTTCAGTGTACAAGTGCTTGTGTGAAACATTATTTTAATCAACTCAGTACAGAGCAGCAGTGTGGAGTAGTGGTTAGGGCTCTGGACTCTTGACTGGAGGGTTGTGGGTTCAATCCCCAGTGGGGGACACTGCTGCTGTACCCTTGAGCAAGGTACTTTACCTAGATTGCTCCAGTAAAAACCCAACTGTATAAATGGGTAATTGTATGTAAAATAATGTGATATCTGTATAATGTGAAATAATGTATAATGTGATATCTTGTAACAATTGTAAGTCGCCCTGGATAAGGGCGTCTGCTAAGAAATAAATAATAATAATAATAACTCTAAGTACTGTATAATGGTCCTGGATACCTGCCAACTTTGTGGCTTTAGGCCGTAGAATACGGCATTCAAACCCCTCCACAGACTCCTGGCTATCTCAGCTGGATCTGTGGCAGTACTAATGGACTTCTTGCCCAAGTTTACCTCAATATCTATAAATGAAACTTGTTTATTGGCTACCTATTTTTTTCTTAGTTCTAAGAAAAAAATACAGTTGTTCAACTGTATTCTGTATGTAATATGAAACTAAATAATTACGTTAAAACAGGCGTTAAAGACAGTTACTGTGGGAGAAATTCGTATTTGTAATTGAATATGCTTGGTATTTTCATTCTTACACTATGAGACTTGAGATGCTGTGGTGCTAATTCAGTTTGTCTTTCCCCAACCACTCCACCACCCCACCCCCACCCCCCCTCCCAAAAGAACAGCCTAAATCTACTTCAAAGCACTAGATATTGGCAGCAGGGTCATAAAGATTTAAATTGGGGAATGGTTTAGATTACCTGCTGTGCTGACCTGCCAGTCTGGTATAAACAAACATATCTTTTAATTAAGAATGTCATGTCTGGAAGACAATATACAATTCTCTTCCTATAAAGGGTTAAGAAATGCGACACCTGGTGGATACGAGATGCCATGACTCTCTCACATGAAACGACTAACACTATGTTCAAACGTAGTTTGACGAATGAGTAACAATTTAACTGATTTAAATTGGTTTTAGAATCATTTTAATAACGAATCTTGCAGACTTAAGTTTAAGAGTTAAGTATGTTTTCCCAATAAAATTGAAATGTTTATTGTGTTTTAATGAAGTTTAAAGTGAAAATAATTATTTTAATTATTTTATAACGTGTTTAACAAGCTTGCAACAGTAATTTAATTAGGAGAATGAAACCGAAATTTGCATTCCTCTATGATCAATATAACATTAGGTTACTTACCACAACCCTGGTTCCCTGAAAGAGAAAACGACCACCAACATACTTATGGGATATGCCTGCCTTAGGTAGGTATTCACTGAGCTCTTTATATCAGAGCTGCTGATAGGCCCCTTCCTGGGGTGATGTCCTCGGTCCCGCCTACCGAGGGATTAAACAGTCAACCCACGGAAGCCATGTTCTCTTTTGCATTGAACCCATGAGGGCGACCGATGCAACCTTGCTGGTTGGTGGTCGTCTTGGACTCCTGTAGTGGATTGTTCATGCACTGGGCTTGCAACGTATCCACACAACTTTTAATAATAAAGAAAATCACACCGACTTGTTTAATTTTAACGAATCAGAGGAGTAACAGTGCTCCTTCTGTTTATTAAATGCTTAAAAATGGATTGGTTGGTTGCAGGCCACAGCAAATCCCAAGCAATAGGCAGTCATGACGATTCCAGTGCCAGTGCCTTTATAGGTTTAACAGCATTAATACTTCAACACAATAATACAGGTATGGTTATCACATGCCCAGCCCTTAGGCTTGACATGCAAACTGCTAAAGTGCCCACTGCTAAATCCTAAAACATACAATATTACAGCAATGCATCAATATAAATTAGATATAAATTTAAATATATGCTTACCTTCCAGTATATGGAAGTGTAGTACAGAATATATGCAAACATAAGAACTGTCTTCAAAAGGCAGAAACTTCTGAATACGACCAAACAGCAACCAGCTTTTCAGTGACACGCAGGTTTTACGTCAGCTTTTATAGAGTTTCTTCTTTATTTAATATGTCAGAAGACCCAATTAAATCTAATTATTTGCTCTGTTTTGACAGCTCTTATCTTTGTGTGAATAATATTTTTGAGTAATTGAATGTGAACTCATGGTTCACTATCTTCCACCCCTCCTTTCCCTAAAAATGTTGGAGTTCACAGGGTCCTTGCTACCAAGTACAAAACAAGTATACGTGTATATATATATATATATATATATATATATATATATATATATATATATATATATATATATATATATATATATGAGAGGTGTTTTTAATATGTAACACCAGCTCTATTTGATTATATTAACCTGGGTCAAAAATATATGTCCCTCTTAGCAGCATATTATGTTACCTTTCCAGTGTGTTGTCAATGGGCCAGTTTAACTTCCTATACAAATGTGTGTTAACAAAATATTGGACAGAGACTGTAGGGGTTTATCATAAGCCTTTGAATAAAACCACTAAGCATACAGTGGCCAGGCCAGTTATTTTCATTTAAATTCAGGCAATAATGAACATGTTAAATATAATAGTCTCATATTAACTGTACCATGCTTGGACTAAGCCTAACCTCCCTCTGTTTCTAAAAAATCCCCTCCGCAAGCAGTTTTCAGACACCCTGTTTACCTGCCAAGGCTAGTTTTTTAATTAATATGAAACTCTACTGTAAGCACTTTTCCAAATTCACTTAGAGCCTCGAACTGGTATCTTTTCAGATAATAAAAAAGCTTACATCCTAATTTTTATAACTAAGCTCTCATTATTTTCTTAATATAATGAGGTTGACAAATCGCGCTTTTAAGAGCCAACACCAAATCCTGCTTTGATGTGCCAAAGACTAAACCTTATCTTTTGACGGTCTAGAACATAAGAACATAAGAAAGTTTACAAACGAGAGGAGGCCATTCAGCCCATCTTGCTCGTTTGGTTGTTAGTAGCTTATTGATCCCAGAATCTCATCAAGCAGCGTCTTGAAGGATCCCAGGGTGTCAGCTTCAACAACATTACTGGGGAGTTGGTTCCAGACCCTCACAATTCTCTGTGTAAAAAAGTGCCTCCTATTTTCTATTTTGAATGCCCCTTTATCTAATCTCCATTTATGACCCCTGGTCCTTTTTTCTTTTTTCAAGTCAAAGAAGTCCCCCGGGTTGACATTGTCTATACCTTTTAGGATTTTGAATGTTTGAATCAGATCGCCGCGTAGTCTTCTTTGTTCAAGACTGAATAGATTCAATTCTTTTAGCCTGTCTGCATACGACATGCCTTTTAAACCCGGGATAATTCTGGTTGCTCTTCTTTGCACTCTTTCTAGAGCAGCAATATCCTTTTTGTAACGAGGTGACCAGAACTGAACACAATATTCTAGGTGAGGTCTTACTAATGCATTGTAGAGTTTTAACATTACTTCCCTTGATTTAAATTCAACACTTCTCACAATATATCTGAGCATCTTGTTAGCCTTTTTTATAGCTTCCCCACATTGTCTAGATGAAAACATTTCTGAGTCAACATAAACTCCTAGGTCTTTTTCATAGTTCCCTTCTTCAATTTCACTATCTCCCATATGATATTTATAATGCACATTTTTATTACCCGCATGCAATACTTTACACTTTTCTCTATTAAATGTCATTTGTCATGTGTCTGCCCAATTTTGAATGCTGTCTAGATCATTTTGAATGACCTTTGCTGCTTCAACAGTGTTTGCCACTCCTCCTATTTTTGTGTCGTCTGCAAATTTAACGAGTTTGCTTACTATACCAGAGTCTAAATCATTAATGTAGATTAGGAATAGCAGAGGACCTAATACTGATCCCTGTGGTACACCACTGGTTACCTCACTCCATTTCGAGGTTTCTCCTCTAATCAGTACTTTCTGTTTTCTACCTGTTAACCACTCCCTAATCCATGTGCATGCATTTCCTTGAATCCCTACTGCGTTCAGTTTGAGAATTAATCTTTTATGCGGGACTTTGTCAAAAGCTTTCTGGAAATCTAAATAAACCATGTCGTATGCTTTGCAGTTATCCATTTTCAATGTTGCATCCTCAAAAAAGTCAAGTAGGTTAGTTAGACATGATCTCCCTTTCCTAAAACCATGCTGGCTGTCTCCCAGGATATTGTTACCATATAGGTAATTTTCCATTTTGGATCTTATTATAGTTTCCATAAGTTTACATATAATAGAAGTCAAGCTTACTGGTCTGTAGTTACCTGGTTCGGTTTTGTCTCCCTTTTTGTGGATCGGTATTACATTTGCTATTTTCCAGTCTGTCGGTACAACCCCTGTGTATTTTTCAAACACATTTTCATAACCAATAATTCAGCAAGATCATATTTATTTTGCGTTAGTGAATCAGTGAATCAAACAAACAAATCTGTTGAATTGATTCACTAAACTGAATGAATCAAACTAATTGAGTCAGTAAAAAGAATTGAACTGCACATCAGTAGTTTTCAGGCCAGAAAAAGAGGTTTAAATAGTGTGCCTATCAGTGGTTAAAGCCTGGTTTTATATGCACTAATAAATGATCACTTTAATGCGCACACTAAAATTAGCGTCCTTTAGTAAATACCATGTGAATACAGCTCATCTCATTATTCTGAGCTGGATGCTCATTTAAATACATCAGCATGCATTACAATAAAAATCACATATTCATTTTGATTACCACAGTGTGAAGCACTAAATTTAGTGTGCGCCATAATATGCCAAGTATCGCACGCGATAATGAATACAATTGCAATAGTAAATACGGAAATCATTATCGTGCACACTAATTGCAATTACCGTGCACCATAAAGTTTAGCACTCTTTCGTAAATGAGGCCCAAGGTTGGCATAATGAGGGGAACTGCATCACTTTTAAAATCAACATGAATATTCTATAGTATGATTTTATTCTCCATTAATTTAAACCTACAAAATGTGAATCTCCATTTTCAAAAGCCTGTTAGAAACTATCAAAGGGCTGTGGGAGTGTGTTTTCATTTTACAGGTATTGCCAGAGAAGCATTCATCAACATTGCTTTCCCTTTTATCTGAGATTTTTATATTCATTTTTTCCAGTAGCAGTTAGACCTTTGAATTTGAGGTCTTCGTCTTTTTTTCCTCCCCACATACTATTATAAAAACGTACAGTTGTCATGACACAAATCTTTTAGAACAGGAGTCTGAAATTCAGTGACAGCAAACTAAATGTCAATACAATATATTTATTTATTACTTCCACAAGTACTGTAAATAGAGCCACATTTTTAAATATTGAATATTAACAGAGCTATATCGCTTACATCTATACCATCTCTGGATGTTTTCTCTGTTTTACTCTAATCTACTTCTGTTTGTCTCCGTTTCATTCCTTCATAGTTTGCCTTTTTAAAATTGTAAACCTTAGCTTTAGTCGTTACTTTTTGGGTTTTAAAAAGCACTTCAAATGAGACTATGTTGTGATCTAAGTTTGCCAATGGTTCTCTGACCTCTGTTTTAGTTATTCTGTCTTCGTTGTTTGAAAAGACTAAATCAAGGGGGGCTCCCGAGTGGCGCATCCAGTAAAGGCGCTCCGCGCAGGATGTGCCCTATAGCCTGGAGATCGCAGGTTCGAATCCAGGCTATGTCACAGCTGACCGTGACCGTGAGTTCCTAGGGGGCAGCGCACAATTGGCTGAGCGCTGCCCGGGTAGGGAGGGCTTAGGTCGGCAGGGGAATCCACGGCTCACCGCGCATCAGCGACCCCTGTGGCCGATAGGGCGCCTGTGGCTCTGCAGCGGAGCCGCCAGATCTGTGTTGTCCTCCGGCACTATAGGTCTGGTGGCATTGCTGTGGATCTGCAGTGCGAAAAATGACGGCTTGGCAGGAGCACGTTTCGGAGGACGCGTGTTCCAGCCTCCGTTTCCCGAGTCGGCGCGGGGGTTGTGAGCGGTGAGCCGGGGATACAGATAATAATTGGGCATGCTAAATTGGGGTGAAAATCGGGGTAAAATAATTGGCGACGACTAAATTAAAAAAAATAAATAAATAAAAAATCAAGGCATGCCCCCCCTCTAGTTGGTGCCTTGACAAATTGAGTTAGGAAGCAGTCATTTGTCATTTCTACTATTTCAATTTCAGCTGTCATGATCCCCACCGGGTTTTCCCATTTTATATGGGGGAAGTTAAAATCCCCCATTAGTATGGCTTCTCCTTTGCTACACGCATTTCTAATGTCATTGTATAACAGATTATTTTGCTCTGTAACTGAATTTGACAGTCTATAGCATGCCCCTATTATTATGCCCTCTGAATTTTGTTGTTTTTTTTCTTCCAGATTGATCACCTGTGCTTCAAGACTATTTTTGATGTACAGCGCTACACCTCCGCCTCTTGTGTCTTTCCTATACAGTGTATACCCACTAATATATTCGTCTCCATCACTCTAAGATTACCAAGTTTCTGTAACACCTATCTCTTGTTAGTGCAGTAACTTCAAGTTCTAACATTTTGTTTTTGAGACGTCTAGCATTTAGATAAATACATTTAATGGCTGTCTTACCTGAGTTGTTGCCCTTGTTTTGATGTAGTCTCCCTTCTGTTTTTTTTTGTTGATTTCACACCTCTTCCTTTCTAGTTTAAATGCTTCTGAAATATAGCAATTGCACAATTTAAAGTGATTGTACCCAACAAAAAAAAAAAAAAAAGGATTCCATAAATCTTACCTGATGCGCACATCCATTTGTTATATACCTGGATCTTCACAGTATATGTCTGCCAGTATTGTCACTCTGCCAAAGTGGATTACGGTCTTGCAGCCCCAACTCAGCCCCAAGCTTAGAATTATAATGGATATTTAGCAATACCATTGCAAATGTACTATGTATATAATACTGCTTTTATTAGTACTGAATATCAGTACAGTACTATATGTAATACCCAAAACATATCTAAATACTGTCGCCCTCTAACTCTATATTAGTAAGGTTTCTGCAACAATACCATATCAAAAATACTGTGAAATATGTAGAATGGGCGAAATAGCATCTGGATGGTTATTGAATGGAATCTTATAATTTAATGTATTATTACTAATTTAATTCACAGCTGGTGCATGCAGAGACACACACATGGCTTAGAATAAGCAAAGAATTTATGCAGTAAATTGTTGCTGTTGCTATGTTCTTTGAGTACAAGTATTATAATTAGGGCTGTATTTTTTTCACGGTAATAATAGCTTGCATTTCACATTCTAAAAATAGGAAAATTTGTTTTTCAAATAATACAAATAAAAGAAAACTATGTGGAATTTTAAACATGAATAAAAAGGTATGTATTTTTATGTACATTTATAAAGGAGTTGAACGTGAAGCAACACAGGGCCGTTCTCTTCTGTTATAGTCTGGAAATAGAAGAAAGTATAAATATTGCCTGTGAAAATATTATTATACAGATATGGTCAGTCTGCATACATATCTATAGTAGTATTAACAGCTGACAAAACCATGCAGGAGTTGTTAACTTGCATAGCCACATGCCCAAAATATCTCTTTAAAATGTTTCTGGAGTCCATGTTTCTCAATGTAAAAGCCAGGCCTACTCGTGGAAATATTCGTGTCTGGGAGTTTGTTTCATTATGTATGCTGGGCTTGGGGGAAATACTAAAGGAAATTAATTCAGTGACAAACATTGTGTCTACATTTCTTTCACAGTGTCTTCAATGTTAAAATTATTTGGTTCACTGTGACAGAAAGACAATGATTATTGGTTGTAAATATCCCTATCGACCTTTTAAGGTGCTAAGTAACGGGAGTATTCTGGACTACTTGGCCTGACACTTCATTCCGAGGGTTAAAAGGAAGTCGGTCACGTAGAAAAGAGGCGACGCTTCGGAACACTAACTCATTGACCCAGAGGGGAAATGATTTGGCAGCTGCAGATCATAAAAAGCAGCTGCAATCATTTACCAAGGGGTCATGAGTGACGGTATAAACAGGGGTCGTAGCAATGGTATGTGTTCCTTCGTTTTGGTTTATGAAAAGTGACCTGGAAGGACCTGTGTTTCGTGTATCTGTATCATGAGTTTTTGTTTGTTCTGTCTATTTGTTGTTTGCTATCACTAGACAGCTAACACGTTCCGGAGCTGTCGCCAGAGGCCAGCACAAACCCAGAACAGCACTGCATTCGTATCACCTATAATTGTATTTGCACCACTAGCACTAATTCACGCACTAACAGACTTGTGTATGTGTTTTGTGTTTTGTGTGGGTGTATAATAAAAACAGGACTATTATTTCGGGACAAACCTGGGGATTAGAAATTAAGTAATACACACTGTTGTATGCTTAATATCATTTACTGTTTACTGTTTGTTTTGCCGTCAGGCACTGGACAGAAAAATATCATTAAGCAAACTTTGCACCTGGATTATAATTGTCTGTCTGTTCATTGATCACCTGCACCTGCACACTGTTAACCACTTTGCCACATTCACATTCTTATATCTTATATGATTTGAAGTCTTTAACATTTTAAAAAGGAGTTGACATAGTTAAGCCAAACCAATACTTTAGGTGTAGTACAGAAACCAGGACCAGGGAACACAGTTAGACATTTGCATGTCTTGCAAGGGGTTGCAGTCCCAAAATAATAATACAACAACACAGACACAGCACAGATACAAACACATCTCCAGACAGTGAGTGCTCTAGGTGCAGGTGCGGTGATGCTTGTTTGAACACAGGTGCAGTGCAGTCCGGGTTTATCGCTGGCTTGAAGCAGCAGCTCCTGGATTCGTATTAGCCATCTGGCAAAGACAAATATACACAGTTACACAAAACAATACACTTAAACTCACGATTCACAAATTGATCACTTCCTTTCTCAGTCCTACTGGTAACCACAACAAAAGGAACAGTTTGCTGGGCCCACTTCCTCTAAATACCCTCCGCCACGCCCTCTTTCGGTGGTGCGGCCAATCACGTCGCCTCCAATTCGTGACTGACACATCGCCTACTTCATTAAGGTGATGACTTCTGGTATCATGGCCCCGCCCCCTTCCTGGATGGCCGGCTTTGGACTGACCCTGGAATGAACTGCCAAACCATCCATTACAGGGCGCTCTGCTCCGATTATAGTGTCCTCACAGATCAGGAGGGAGATTGTTGATTAGGATTCATTCGCTCTCTGTCACAGTATCACATTGATATTTCAGTCAGGTCAACTCTTGTGATTTATTCTTAGTAGACAATAAAAACAATTGACTCATCTTCTAGGGCACCAAAATTTTAATTAACATCTCCTAGCCGGTCCTGAGAGAGAGGCAGGGGAGCAGTTCGACTGCCATCCCCCCAGGCAAGGTCAAAATGAGGTGGAGGGGAGCAGGAGGAAAACTCAAAACACACACAGACGAAAAACAAAGGTAGGTTTAAATGTACCTGGCTTGAATACTATTAGTAGCTACCACTAATTGAAGGTTGACATGAATATGGGAGTTGGTTCAATTTTAGCTCGACTTGGGGATGATTGAAAGGACTTTTTAATTGTTAGTTAGTGGTTTGCCAGCATGCTAGGCTTACTGCTTTAAACTCTATTATATAAATAAAACCTACAGGGCTCAGTTTATTGTGTCAAAAAAACATTTACATTTGTATATTTTGTTAAAAACAACATTGAATTGGTTGCAGAAATGAGCAATTGGATATTTTAGAAATCTCAGAGACTGAAAATGTGTGTTTTGAAATCTATGCAAATGCCCATCTCTTCATATTTCGTCCAATTTCCATACATTATGGAATGTTGCTAATTTTAAAATGTAAATTGCTGAACGACCTGGAAAAGATCACAAAGTTCATAAATCGCATTCTCAATTTGAAGAAATTCATTTTAGATATGAATGAACTGAGCTAATAGGAATGCTTGTTGTTGTAGAAACTGAAAAGACAATGGCATGGGATTGTGGCAATAAAATACATTATATCACAATGTCATATTACTGTTTGTTGAGAGTGTGAATGCACCATACCAAAATGCAGCCAGGGAGTGGGGAAAACATGTATTTAGATCAAATAAACTTAAAGTTCATGTCCTTTTATCTTGACTAATTATCTGACACATGATACTTTAGTGCTAGTAAACAGCAGGACAATAATCCCCCTACTTGGTGACTAATGGTACGGTCCCCATTAAATGAATTCCCCTTTGTTTACCTGTGCTGTCTTTCTCCCTTGTGTTGCTCCGCCGTCCTCCTCCCCACCTCCCAGCTTTCCCCTCTAAACCTTTTTCCTCTGAGGCAAGAATCCATGCTGTCTTTTCTTTCTTTATCTGCTGCTGAATCCCAGAGGTGTGAATCTAAAGCTCATTCTGTGATCTCACCCAGGGGGGACTGGAGCACAATTCTCTGCAATTTTACCATTTTTAACTCTACTACCTAGGGCTGACACCTGGCACTTTAGGATTTAGTATTTTCATTTTAAAACATGATATCTGGCACTACACTACGTTAAAGAAATCTGTTTGCAAGCCATGCGTTTGGACTCTCTTGCACTTCCTGGGTCATTTCACCTGCAGAGTGAAATTATCCCCACCCCTCCACTGGCTTCTTTCCTGTCAATAACCAATCAGCTGCTTCCCCTATTTCCTGATATCCTTTCAGACAGTCACTTGCTTTGACCCAGAAGACACTGCTGAGGTGAAATGACCCAGGAAGTAAAGCAATAACAGACTTCCTGGAAGGTGAGGCAAGCAAACAGGGAATGTTCTTTAAACTCATGGTGGATCTCATTGATGTCTTTATGGTTTTTTCATTTTCTCAACAGGTTCACAAACTCCAGTCCATTTTCATCTGTATTGATGACACATGACTGCCATGTCAGCACTGTTAACCTGCCAGATCCCCCACCCTCAAAAAAACTTTAGAATTGCCCCTAATACCTCTAGAAGAAATGTGCTGTGTTTGTCTAATTGTAAACACTCATGATTAGGGTTGTGAAATGTTCAATATCTACTGAATTTATTAAGAGACAATTCATGCAAGTAACACTGAAATCCAACTTTAAATAATTCCAGAAGCACATCATGTTAAGTCATAGTACAGTAGATTCTTATTAATTGCATAGCCCAATGTGCCTAACAGTTTTATGCAATTATCAGTAACAGTGTAATACATTTAATTGTATGCCTGATAATTGCATACAATTGTGAAGTCCATTTCTTATGTTCCTTATAATTGCATATTCTGCTTAAATGCATAATTATATGGGATATGCAAGTAGCAGGAATCTACTGCATGTGCATTTTCATAAGAAATGTGCCTCACATTTTTTAAAGTTCACAGGAATATGCAAATATTATGTATGCAATTACCTGGAATACACTATACTTGTATAATTCTTAAACCTCTAAATGAACCTACTTTTATATTGAAACACCATGGCTAAATTGTAAAATCCTTGTAAAAACAACAAGGTAGAAAACAATACTGGCAAGTTACCTCTCATCAGCAAAGTAACACTCAAGTTGTTTTTTTTGTTTTTTTTCTATAAATGTTTTTTTTTTTTTTTAAATTTAAATTTGTTTTCCAGGCACAACACTCTGCCATTACAACTAAATTAACTTCCCCTGTGGTCCAGTGGTTAAAGAAAAGGGCTTGTAACCAGGAGGTCCCCGGTTCAAATCCCACCTCAGCCACTGAATCATTGTGTAAACCTCAGCAAATCACTTAACCTCCTTGTGCTCCATCTTTCAGGTGAGACATAATTGTAAGTGACTCTGCAGCTGTTGCATAGTTCATACACCCTAGTCTCTGTAAGTCACCTTGGATAAAGGTGTCTGTTAAATAAACAAATAATAATAATAATAATAATAATAATAATAATAATAATAACTTGTGAGCCCCACCTGTTCCCCTCACTCAAATTCTATGCATCACAGACTATGTGGGCCTCGGGCCACTAATACCTGTTGCACATAAAGTGATCTTATAATGTTGTGGCAGATAAAGGAAATCTAGTCTGGAGAAATTCTATGGAGATTAGAGCTCGCGGCTGCCAACAGGAATGATGTCACAGAGCATCCGCAATCTCAGTAAAGGACGCCCATTAGGAATAAACTGTAGAAAAAAAACAAACAAAATCCTCAAAAATAAAAATGTACCTTTAAGAAAAACTTCATGCCCACTTCTTACCTCCAATTGCCCTGAGCAAAAATGTAAAACCTCTAGATCGGGAGGGAAACCCTCTGATCTGGCAACATTGTGTGTTAGGTTGTGCAGCCTTCCCGTCAGCATCGAGCACAGTAGCATTGTGTATCAAACCAGACCTTGTTTAAAAGCCCAACAGCTGTGTCAGCAGAGAGAGCAGGAGAGATCTGAATTCTGTTTAAATCTGTTTCTGATATCGACATGTGCTGTTGGGTTGTGTCTTTGTCAGGTTTTCTGTAATTCTTAGCGACAGAGATGAAAACATTGTTGGACTACTTAAACTCAGTTTCAGATATTATGTTGACATTTCTACCCACGGAAACACTATTCAGATAACAATTTATGCCAGCACTTTTGAGGTGCTGTATTCGTTTCCTTCAGTGTTTCTAATTGTGGCATAAAAATGCCTTTGTACTTTATTCAATTGAACACTCGGCACAGTTTTAAAGTCCAGGCTACTGTTTTTTTGTTTAAACCAGTCATTAATATTAATTATCAGTTAAGTAAGTTGGTCTATGATGTCACAGCCATGCAGTAAGACAATTCTTGCTGCCTAGCCATGTGATCTAGTTCAGACAATCACAGCGCTTAATTGATCCAAGCCATTTTATAATAATAATTATATACCATCACAACCTTTACAACCAATCAGATCGCACCGTTGCCGTTGGTTGTCATGACACTACAGCTTTTGATTTCTGAAGTGTATAAAATTGAACTATTTAGCTAAAAAAAAAAAAAAACATTCCAGCACGGAACAAGCACAGCAGGACATATAAAAAATAAATAAATAAATAAAAGGTTATAAATCTTAATGTTATTGCTGTTAAAACCATAACACTTATTATAATAGCAATAATGACCGAAAGGCAAGGCCAGGAAATGTCCTCCCTGTCAGTCATTATTGCTGACACCGAAATAGTACATTTACTCATATTTGCAATTTTATTTCTGTATGTGTGTGGACCCCTCTACCCTCTCCTTATCTCCAACACAGACCCCGAATATGTCTCAGCCTATATTGACTTGGCAGACAGTCAGCAACTCTTCACTTAACAAAGAACAGATGTCACCTCTCCCGACAGTTCTTAGACGTTACATGTATAGAACAAGTTCAGTTCTCAGCAAGAAAGAGTTATAAGGTTGAAGCACCTTAACACATTTCTTTGATTCACATGAAAAAGTTTCCTATAAAATTGGAAGTCTTAAATAAAATCTAATAAAATGAGCCAATACAAATGATTTGACTCACATTGTCTGAGCAGATGACATTTACAACCAGGCTGATGTTGGGGTCTCCCTTGGATTGAAGAGAGAAAGAAAGCGGATGGCTAATGGCACTTGTTTGGGAGGACGCGAGCGCTCGTCTTCGTCTCTTCCGTTAGTTCGGGGGTTGCAGCGGTGAGCCCGGTTGAATAATATTTGGGCATTCCAAATTGGGAGAAAATTGGAAAATGAATAAAAATAATTGTTAAAAAAAACAAAACAACTAGGCTGATGGTCTTTGACATTTTTAAACAGTGCTGACATGCTTTTATTCCCGAGGGGACCCTTCTCTAATAGAAACTTGATAAAGTGAGAGATGACAAGCCTGGTTTGCATCAAATAAAGATCTATGACCCTTATCTTGAGTGAGGATTGATGAGTACACATTATTTCAGGGCATAAAACTCCACAATCCCCCTTGATGTAGTCCTGTGCTATATTACTATATTCAAAACATATATTCAATATATATATATATATATATATATATGGATATGTAAAACACATAACGGTTTCATTACAACTAAAACAAGTTAATCTCAAGCACAGAAGACGCTGAACAGCAGTTTTAAACCCGAAGAGGCTTGACAATGACACAGTGGAATTCTGAAAGGCATTCCAGAACCCCAAGGCTGTACCAAAGAAAGAATAACCACACAACCGAAGAGATAAGGAATGATTTTGTCAGAGCAGCTCTGCAGAGACCTCTCAACCTAGACTTTTTACAAACACAGACTGACATAGAGGTAGAATGCAAGGAGTGGATCCCAGACACTAATGGTGATGGACTTTGTTGTGTTACTGATGGCTCGGATTTTGTATTCCCTGCCATGACGAGGGATGTCACAGACACAATTGTTAACATTTGAAAATGTTTGAAATCTCTTTGTTTACTTTGCAAACTTTTTTTTTTTGTTGCTTCCCTGAACTATAACAGAGTTAGAGTAATCTGTACCAGATTTAAGTAATCTGCTTTCTCAACAGTGCACAGAAAGCTAAGTTGTGAAGTAATGTAAATATTCACACAGCAATATTGTTTTTAAAAATAATTATGTTAACACTGGCTATATTAGTGCCTGTAAATAAAAAAGGTTCTGGAATTTTAAGCCTTATCATGCATTTGACTTCAAGCCAGATCTGTTGTAGGAACTAGGGTGTATTTTATTATTTTGTGTAGACTTGCCTTTCAGGTAATCCCAGTCATTTAACCAGGAACGAGGAAGTAGAAAGAACAATCTCGGCATACAGTAACTCAAGTAATTCTCAATAACACAAACAAGGAGAGGAAAGAATCAGTGTATGTACATGTCCATTGTCGGGTCCAAATAAGAAGCTGTGAAGAGAATACCAGTTTCAGGACTTTGCTAAGGTAAGAAGGCTCTTTTAAGATTTATGAGTATAAAGACCTGTAGTTACTCAATGGGGCACTCAAGTAAATTACCTGTAGGGTTTGTTTACTACATTTCTATGTGCTGTTTCCATGTATTGTGATTATTTATGTAAGTGTTTACATACGCTCTCCAAATGAAAAGCAGGTGTAAACTAGTAAAGGGTCAGTCACACACGATATGGAATGGTACAAAGGTCTGGTGTATGGAACTGCACGGTGGATATTGTTTACACAAAGACAGAAAATATATGAGGGGCCTTCATGTTTCCCCTCATTGCGGGGTTGCAAAACAAGAAAAAAACAAAAAGCTAAATTCTTCCAGACTATGCACAGGTAGGTAACCTGAGTGAAAATACGATGCTCATTTTCTGCAAATTGTTAAACAAATACTACTGTATGTTGGTAGTTTTAGTAGTTTTAACCCCTGTGCATTTATTTAACTCTTTACAGCAAAGTGACTCTGACTTCAATGAGCTGGTGATGTGTTTTTTACGTTTGTGAAAATGTTGAAAATGGAGAATGACCCCTAAGTTTAAATCCCAAAACACAGCTAAATAACCTCTCTCTCTCTCTCTCTCTCTCTCTCTCTCTCTCTCTCTCTCTCTCTCTCTCTCTCTCTCTCTCTCACTCTCTCTCTCTCATGAATATGTTTGAATCATTTTTTGTTCCACACCTCCATACCGTTTTGCATCATGTGTGTTTCTAACCCTTAAGGGTGTAACTAGCATTACACTGAAAGTTTTCCCTCTTTTAGTTTTTGAGCTAAAGATACACAATCCAGTTAATCAGCTAATAACATTTTAAGATGACATAAAAAAACGAGTAAAATTAAAATCATCACTAAATTATTTTGAATTATGACCTGTACCGCACTTATTGTCATAAAGTACACATGGCCAGGCTTACCAAAGTGTTCAAAGTGCAATTGCACCAGTGAAATAAAACTGACTCAATGCCAACATTGCTTTTGTAAAATGTTTTAATTGGTGAAATTGTATAGCTCTTAATATATCAGGCCCATGGTTTCTTATTGACTTTACTGTGCTATCTAGACGTGTGTTACATTATTTATTACATGCACTTATGAAGGAACTCTGTGCGGGGAAAATCTAATTAAATACATGCAGTTAAAATGTATCCTTGGTTATCCAATGATTACATTTCTAAAGTAGAGCGAGGCCGCTGGTCTTGTATCAGAGAAGCGTGGTTATATTTCCACTATCAGGATAGGAGAGGGGCCAAGCCAATTCTTTGTTCTTGTTTGTTACACTTGAATTAGTAGAATAGATTTTTCAAGGATAACACTGTAGACCATAAACAACTGTTTTTTTTTTTTGTATAATCTTATCAGTTCCTGTCTAGTTAGTCATGTGGCCTGAAGGACAGGAAGTGTTTTTGTACTAGGAAGCAGCCGTTACTTTTACTTCTGTATATGGTTTTATTTTAAATCTGCATATTTCAAACTGAAGTATAAAAAACAAACAGAGACCCAACAGATCTTCAGCAGAGCACATATTAATATTGCTAGTGTTAATTTCAAAACCTTAGCCCTTCTTTATTAATGTAAAGAGGATGCTATATTTAGCTATGTTTTCAGTTTACCATTTTACATATTACCAAGAGTGTCGACAATATACCTCTGTTGGCTATAGCAACAGAAAGACAGTGGCACAGATTCCTAACATTGTATTGCATTACCTGTGGATAAAATAAAGCACTAATCTAAGAAACTACCCACTGTGCAATGCTGGGAGTAGGTTTGTTTATTGTTTATTAATAATAATAATAATAATAATAATAATAATAATAATAATAATAATAATAATAATAATAATAATAATAATAATAATAAGTACTATATAAGTTACCATCTAGCCCCATACATCTGGGACACTGTAAAAAAAAAAAAAAAAAGAATAAAGTGAGTGTGGATTGCTGCAGTAAAAGTATTGTTTTATTTTATCAGTGTTCTATCAAACACACACTGGGGTGGGACTGTGTGAAGCAGAAAGATATTAGTAACAAGAAACTGGACGAGATGCAAGTTCTGTATTATGACAGGCCTGGTTTTCTTTTTTTCAGTCAGGTGTTTGTTAATCTATTTTGCTACGAGGCTCTCGGGATAGAATTGCTGCACACGGCAATTAAACAACGAAATCCATTCAACGAAGCAGCTCACACAATTCACACTCAATATTCATGCTGATTAAAATCAATTCATTTGTGGTTTAGAGGTGAGATGAAAACCTTGACCCGTATTATGCGATCTCTACTGTATGTGCGGGCCCTCATAGTCCAGTTGTTAAAGACCACACCATTATTGTCTCCCTTTACAGCAAGCAAGAAACAGCTTTACTCACCACCAGAAGAAATGTTACAAAAAATATTACATTTTACAATTAGGGCCCAAATTCAGGCCCATTTTAAGGAATGTTTTTAAGGACTGTTTTATACACATATTGTTGGGATAAAAAGCTGTTTGGGAAGTGACAATACACAAATAAACAGTAAAACAAATGAATTATATTCAATTGAAACAGTCCTTAATAAAATGTTCCTTAAAGGAGTCCTTAAAATTTTGTAAATATAAGGACAGCTCTGTCGATTTATGATATTAAACTTGTTTTGCTTTTTCAAACTTCCAGGCCCAGCTTGCAGCACTGGATAGTGCGAGAGACAGAGATGGACAGCATATTTCAGGAGACACAGTTTTTTAAAGACGATGATGATATTGCTGATCTCAAAACGATCGGCCAAGGTAACACCCTGACTTTCGACTGTGTGCTTCCAACAAAGAAGGCCAACCATGATGCCAATGAGATCATCGCAGTGGAGGTGAACTCCCAGGCGAACGTACGTCAGCTGCGCCTTCACATCTGGATACAGGCGAAGGAGAAGAGCTCCCACCCTGAGATTTACCACATTACTGACCCTGAGTCCTACCAGCTGCTCTACAAGAAAGGGGAAGAATGGTACGAGATTTACGATGACTACCAGATCCTGAAGACGCTGGACTCCGTGAGGTATTGGGGTTTACAGGGCATGAATAAGGGGACAATTATTGTGAAGGCAAATCCCAAAGACACAGAGGACAGATTAAGGTTTGAGAAAGACCTGAGTTACATGATTGGGCATGACATTAGTATGGCGCTTGAGAACCGGCTGGATGAGTTTAGCTTTGCCCGTAGGAAGCTGGCATCTATAAGAAGGTTGGAGATCAGAAATCGTGACTACTGGGCATATGCCACAGAACCATGGGCATCATCCACCCCAATTCCAAAAGACCTGGAAGCCATGTTCAACTACGAGGTAGCAACCACAGTCCATTACAATGGAATGAGCCATAAATTCAAAGCAGACATCAAGGAGCCACCAACTTCTCTCATAAAAAGCTTGCTGAAGATGATGGCTGAAAAGGGCATACCTGTTGGACATGCAGAAAGTGGCTTTGTTCTTAAGGTATGTGGGAGAGAGGAATACTTGACAGGAGACCGTCCACTGTCAGACTTTCTGTGGATCCGACAATGTCTCAAAACCAAGCAGGAAATCCAGTTGTCTGTGTTACCCACTCCGACTTTACAAGAGGATGAAGTCCTAGTGGAAGACTGGCCACTGGTGGACAATTATACTGGGCTAGCCAACACACATGAAGAACTGGCCCTGGAGAACAAAGACATCAACCAGATTCTGATGATTTCCCTCTGGGACTGCAACCAAAAGTTCAGAGTAAAACTACTTGGTATAGACATCCCAGAACTGCCAAGCAAAGTCCCTCCCAATGTCTACATCGAAGCCAGCATTCTCCATGGTAGGACTGTCTTGTCTTCGGTTCAGTCGAAGCCCATGCCCTTCACTGATGAAGTTCTGTGGAATGTGTGGTTGGAGTTTGACTTTTTACTTAAGAATGTACCAAGAGGGGCAAGATTGGTCTTCACGGTGAATGGAATAGTCAACGAAGGCAATACAATGCGGGAAGCCAGGTCCCAACCACAAGGAACAAAGACTGCAGATTATAAAGGCAAAGCCAGGACTTTGTACTTTGTGAACCTCCTATTAATCGATCACAGGTCACTTCTCTGCCAGGGGGAACATATTCTCCACATGTGGCCATTCCCTGAAAAGGAGGAGGACTTGTTCACTTACGATGCAGACAAGATGTCCTCTAAAACCAACCCAGATACCGCTAACTCGATGGCTATAAGCATCATCATGGATAGCTATCGCTTCCCAGTTGTCCTTCCACATAGCAGGGCATCCAACCCTTCTTGCATTAATCCAACATCTTCAGATCTGTCATCAGAGGAAAATTCCCTTCCCACCCCAGGGCTAACAAATAAGGACCTTTTAAGGGGGTTCACGGAGGTATGTTCCCAGTATGGTGTCTCTTTACCCAAGTTCCTGAGTACCATTAATTGGGGTGACCCCACAGCCGTGCAGGACATCCACTGGCTGGTTAGCCACTGGAACCCTGTGGACTTGGACATTTCCATTGCTCTGGAGCTCCTCAGCATTCACTTTGCCGATGAGCACATTAGGAGGATGTCCATTAAGAGACTGGAGAGACTGCATAACGATGAGCTGCTGAGATACCTGCTTCAGCTGGTCCAGGTAACTATTCAATACTCACAGGGGATTGAGAAAAAAATAGAAACACTTGGTAAATGTAACATTAATGCAGGGATTAATGTGAAGCATGATGTGTTCTGAAATATATCAAAGCTGTCCTGTCACAAGGAGCAAGTCAGCAGATCTGATAGACTTTGATAGGGGACTTGTTTCCATATCCAAGAAGAAAGGCTTATGTTTCACCAGGAGCATTTTAGAAAGTGGTGACTCTTTCAGGAGGCTTTGAGAAATGGTCACATAACCCTCCAGTACAATTCATTGTCTCATGGAATCAGGCTGTCCTGGCTGCCCATGGTGGCAGTATTGTGGCTGGCATTTATATTTTATTTTTGTCCAGCCACTGATATAGTACATCACTGTTCTTCACACACCACTATTCAGTGGTTGGCCAACTTGGTAAATGTTTGTGCTGACATTGTAAACATTTAGCTGATACGGTTACAAATCTGCTGAATTTGAAATGCGGGCAGTGATTGTGGGTAGATGTCAGTGGTCTATGCTTCAGATATCTCGTTTTGTATCAGTTCATTTTTTCTCAAAGTCTGACAATGGGCTTTGCAATATAATAGTGGGACACATTTAAATACAATGTGAAGCTGGGGATATAGATATAGAATCATATGTTGCCAAAGGAATACCATACCAAGTTTCTACATAATTAGAAGTGTTTGTCTCTGGATATAGTAAAAAGTGTGACAGGCATAGAGACAAAAGCTGAGGGAACACAAATACACTTTGTGGCTTAGAACTTGGTTTCCGGAGACCAGGTTTTGGGCCACTGCAAGGTACAGCAGAGAAGACTTGGGGTTTGATATAGCAAAGTTGCCTCAAAACTAGGTCTCCTGGAACCAGGATTCAAGTCACTGTTCCTGAAAAAAAGTGGCTTTGTGTTCCCTCAGCTTAACAGACACCACCACTGTACTGTATCTCCCTCGACAGTGATATTTAGATGACTTTGCATAAGTCAATATTTATGGCGTATCTGTAGCAGTGATTTTCTGGGTGTTATGTGTTAAATCATGAAGCTCCATTGAATTCAAGAAAATTGACTTAAAGTAACATTAATCATACATTTTTAATTGCTCTCTTGAATTAATTATAGTACCCATGTGTTGTGTCAGTGCAGAATGGAATACATTTAAACACCACAGCGAAACAGCAAAATAGACACAGTGCTTCATAAGCTGCAGATCAGCTAAGTGTTAATCTCTTTTTCAATATAACGTGTGATATTAATCTCTATACAAATACAATATTTAGCAAATTCTACATATTTAACATACTGCAGAGACTTCTCGTGCAATTTAACAAGAAACAAACATCCTCTATAGCCAATCGGTTGTTGTTGTCAGTACTGTGAAAATGGAGGTCACAATGACCTGCAATATTTGGAATAATTTCTTGTAACAAAGTTTTTTTTTTATTTGGGGGAGATGCACTTGTGATTTTTAGCTCCTTTGCTATGTGGACACTGAACAGATAGCAGGTAGGAAATATCAGCTATCTTCGGTGGTTTAGCTTCATACAGGCTATAGGCTGATTTGTCGAGGCTACAGACGCAAGCTGCTATTACTCTGATTCTTTATAATGTTTGGGAGCGGCAGAGCCAATGCAATGCGTCCCTCCCTTTGTAATCGCTAGCAAAGACCAGCAACTTCTCACAGCCAGGACACAAAGCAACGCTTCCCTGACTGTGTGACAATGTCACATTTCATTTTTTTTTAAGCTACGTCTCAAGTGTCATTCACTGTAAGTGTGTGTTTGTTTTTTTTAGCTAATAAAATCGACTGTATATCTTCAGAACCACCTGCATTAATCTGATGAAAATTCTTAATTGTGAAGGCAGTTCATGGTGATTGGTTGACCTATTAAAAGCTTGTGCAAATGTGATGAAATTGATGTTGGTGCTGACACAGGTAATGTATTATGTACAGAGCTTGAATAAATAGCCACACTGCCTTAAACAAAGTGCTTGTAGTTAATTAACCATTTGATATTGCTATTTTAATATTGTTTCATTGTGCTCATAATGTCTTCAGCCAAAAACAGAGCTCTGGATCGGAGAATATTATTATTATTATTATTTATTTCTTAGCTGACTAAGAATATGTAGTCTATAGTATGTTTCTACATACAGCAACTCCAATTATTTTCTTATTCTGAGCATTCAAAGCAGAAGAAGAAGTAGTTGTTACTAGAACATTTCAGAATTTGGTAATGCTAATAAACCACATAAATGCTGCTGTTTTTTTTTATTTACAGATTAATAAACATAACAAATACCTAGCTTTTTGTGCATGTGTGTAAAATAAGATATGGAAAGTGTTTTTTTAAAGATAAAATCAATCGGTCTCTTGGGGATTTTGGTAGTGTAATTGCGTTTTTCTCCCCCATTATTTTGCTATGCCGACATTATGCTACTGACATTTACCAAAAAAATGAAATACTGCTCAAGCAGCAGAAACGCACCCTCAGTTCTGGCAAGGCTTGCTATAAAGACCTTATCTCCCAGTATCACATGTTAATGTCAAATATAGAAAGTACTGTAGACTTTCACTGACCCAATCCAGCTGGGACTGTGTCTGTTTATATTATTGATTTGTTCAGCACACTGATCAAAATCTGAACCGTTTTATGGTTTTCATATTTCAGAAAAGACCAGGCCTTCCCACTTGCACAAACTGACACCGTTGCAAATGAATTTCTTTACATATAGGGAACTGTAATAGAGATACTACTTAGACAGCTAGACACTTAGACAAAGCTCTAAAACATGTTTTCTCTCTAAGTTCAGCTGGTACACTAGAGTGTAACCATTAACCTGTCCCCCTGCCCCTCGTACATGTAAGAAATACGGTATTTGTTCTGTGTTGCATTTCTTACTGATTTCTTGCATCCACAAGAGGTAGATTCTGTTCTTGGTTTCTAATGCAATATCAATGCTTTCCTCCATTTCCAGACTGTATAGAAGAAATGACCTTACGTTTTGGTTTTTTGTAATGTTTCCTTAGGTTGTTAATCGAAAAGCATTGAGGAAACATATCTCCTTCTGTATGCTAGATTTCAAACTCAAACCTTATTTTTCAAATTCACAACACATACTAGTGTATGGAACCTCAGCAATGCAGAAAGAGAGCTTTCATATCTCACTGCCTATCCACAGTGCCACGAGTCCCCACACACATATCTTGTTGTTTGTGGTTCACCAGATGCAATGCTGCATGCATTCATCAGCTCCTTTGACAGTGATTCTCTTTCTGATGTGTTTATACTCAATTTTAAATGATCAGCACCTGGCATTCCATGGAAATCCACATATGACTAAGTGAAAGTCGCCAAATATTATTATATGTTTTGTTGACATTTTTTTTACAGTCATAGAACTCTAGCAAGACCAGAATACATGAACAAACCAATTACAGTATTAATTGTGTTCTACCCATTACATAAGTACCTTCAACTACCCAATATAGAACAGCATGAACAAAATAAGGATATTCTATTATAATTGTGTTAAATTAGCATAATACCGATAAGGGTAATATTTCTGGAATGTTACCCAATTCTTAAAAGAAAAAAGACATGTCAAGATTCTAGGAGTGTGGTTGAAGTTTACTCTTTTGCAGAAGATTGGTTCTGCTAATTCATCCTGAGCCACATTGTGTATAAATATGTGTATAAATGATAAATACAAAAAAATATGTTAGCCTTGTTTTTTTAATTCAAAGTAATACTTAAGAAGGTTTTGGGATGTTTCAATCAATAACTATAAACGTGTTTATCTGGACCAGTGTAAGCACTACAGAACAATGGGCCAGATTTGTCAAAGTCTTTGCTCAGCAGTGCAATTTTTTCACCTTTTATCATGAAAGGAAAATCAGATTACATAACATTAACATTACATAACTAGTAACAAACACGTGTTGACAACTTTAAGTACATCTGTGTAGCTTGTTACATAAAGAGACATAAACTTCATTGTTCTGCGATTTTTGCATGCATGCTATCTAGTAAGCTTACAGGGCATTTCCTGAGAAGACACTTGTGGGTTGCAGCAGTGGGGAGAGAGATTTAACACCTGAAAAGTCTTTCTTTAACCATATCTTTCTTATTACTAGGCTTTGAAGGTTGAACCCTACCATGACAGCATTCTGGCACGATTCCTGATCAAAAGGGCACTGCAGGTAAGTGCACTGTACACAAATGACCTAGGAAGTGGAAGAGTAACAGATTTCCTGAAAGGCAGTGCCAACAAACTTTCTTTTTTTACCTAGCACAGTTCCAGATCTCATGTTTTACAATGTTAGCGTATCATATGTTTCTTAATGAACTGCACATTTGAGACTGTTATGTTAAATGGAAGTGCATGACAGGTATTGGTTTATGAACTTTAGCTACATCCACTTTTGTAGCACCATTTTGGACGAAAAAAACGTGCATGAAAACGGCAACCATTTTTAAAACAAAGCCCTAACTGCCTGTTTTTTGTCCTTGTTAACAGAGTAAAAGGATTGGCCACTTCTTCTTCTGGTACCTGCGGAGTGAGATTACCGCGTCCCCGTATTTCCGTGACCGTTTCGCTGTGATTCTGGAGGCGTACCTCCTGGGCTGTGGCCAGTCAATGCTGGAGGGCTTCCTGAAGCAGGTTCAGGTGGTGGAGAGCCTCCAAAAAGTGGTCATTGACATCAAGAAGATCATCCCAGAAAAGAGTGATCTGCCAGCCAATGGTGAGGGAAAAACCTGTGGCTTTATAACTAGAGATGTGTGAAGTTTGCAAAGTTTTTACTCATCCTTGAAATCGTAGCTTGTTCTGTCGATTAAAAAAAGGGATTTTTTAATTATATTTCCAGTCTGAAAGATGTTTCTCCTTATTCCCCATCTTTCTCTTAGTGAACTGAATCATCTAATGTTTTTCATATCTTTCTACCTAAAAATGTCTGTACCAGATGTGCATGTGCTCATTTATGAAAAAAACAGAACAAAGGGTATCCCCGAGTGGCTTGCCTGGTAAAAGCACGGCTGCTTGGTGTGCAAGGTGAGTCAAACAGTCAGGGGAATGCAGGGGTGTGTGAAGTTGCCAGTCTTTCCTGGGAATTCCAAAGGGAGCATCGCATTGGCTCTGGCACCCTTGTGCTTTAGGGAGGCAAAATCGGCAGAGACTGCATCGTGCTCCAGTGGACCTTACTGGCCAGGTGCCTGATAAGATGATTTGTGAGATGGGAGGACACCCAATGACCTTCAGCTCTCCTTAGCTGTTGTGGGGAATTTTTGTGGTGAGGGGACATAATTGGACATTCTACATCAGTTGAAAATAGGGGGGAAATTATTGGGTACTCTAAATTAAAAAAAAATAAAAAAAATAATTGTTAATAGAGAAAGAGCTAGCAGCATCATTAAGGGTTAAAGAAACAGCTGCAGATTATAATTAGAAAATTGAACTGAGATTTCCCTAAATAGATGATGTATTTGTTCTAGAAAAACAGCACATACATAATTAGATAACTGAGAAAGTAAAAGGCAAATGTAGGGGAAGACAAAGAATTCTTGCAGAATAAAAACTTTGCAAACATCTAATTCTCAGCCCCTAATTTAGCAGGAATTTAGAACATGTACAAAAGTACTTTCAGTATCAGGATGTGGTCCTTGTGGTAGCAGTGGAAGTATTGTACACACAGATACAAGCTTGTTTTTTTTGTTTTCCACCCTAGCTGCATTGAAACTTCAGGAAATGCTGCGAAGCATCAGTCTCCCGAAAGATTTCCTGGTACCATACGACCCGCGCATCAGAGCAGGCGAAATTATGGTATGTACCTACAGACGCCCTTCTATCTTTCCAATAGCATGTTACTGACTGAAAGCACACTGAAAGAGTCAGTTGGGAAATCTGGTTGGTTAGTGGCAGGGGAAAAAGTCATGGGACAGGGGATTTCACTCTTCAGGTGAAATGAACACAGAAGAGCAACTCTATCCGAAAAGCATGGCTTGAAAAACAGATTTCTTTAATCTAGTTACCGCAACATTCTTACTACATATAACAGTACTATAACAGTCTATATACATGTACAGTAGGCGTGGCTGACAGTCTTGAAAGAGCACATTGTCAAGTGATTTGACACAACATTTACACAGAAGAAATGTCAATGAATATATAGGTTTGTTTTAAATTGTTTCATGACACACATTAAGACATGTTCGTCTGCTAGACTTTCTTATCTCTTTTACCCAATTCATTCCACTCCCTTTGCCCCCCTTCCCAGGTGGAGAAGTGCAAGGTGATGGCTTCGAAGAAGAAGCCCCTGTGGCTGGAGTTCAACAGCAGTGACTCGGAGGGAGCCTCCGGCTCCACTATCGCAATCATCTTCAAACACGGGGATGACCTGCGGCAGGACATGCTGGTTCTAAAGGTGCGTGCAAGGCAACGGGTACAGCTAACTTTCTGCACCAAGCAGTTCTGGGGGTGCTACCTTAAAGTGTGGTGTATATATATGTTTTCAAACAAAGAGCCGCAAACGAAGAGCCGCAAACAAAGAGCCAAAAGCAAAGAGCCAAAAACAAATGTGGGGAGTGTCATTTTTGTCTCTTAAATTAAACACGCATTGCATGTTATTTGTTCAAACTCCATGAAGTGTCGCTGTCTGTCTGTATGGCCCTAATGAAAAAAAACAGTGGCTGGCTGACACCCACATCCTAATAAAAACAACATCATACATTTTAACAACCAGTTAAAAGACAGATTACCTCGGGAAGCCCAGGATAGAGACGGCAGATGCAACACACTACAAAATACCCAGTACAATAATAAATAAAAACATTTCAAAAGAGAATAACCAGTCGTTAAACAATGGAAACAATGCAGCCGGCTTGCCTTATAACAGACGAGAAGGGATTGCGCAGCACATTCTGAAAGGAAGACCTGATGCATAACCCATGTGAAATGAAAATACCGGGTCAAAACGGATTTATAACCAGGGATATCAAAACAATCACGATTAGGTTGAAAAAGATACCCCAGGAAAAGGTACAAGAAAGCAGAAAGCAGGGGAAGTAATGTGTTGTGTTTAATCCCCTACAGCCTGTCAGTAACATTTTAAGGTCAGTGATTTCCAAGACAATATTATGTCAAACATTAAGAAATAATAATTCAATCTGCTTGTTTCTGGTGTTTGTTTTGCAGACAATGGCAATAATGGACTCAATCTGGCAGGGAAGTTCCCTTGATCTGAATCTCATCCCTTATGGCTGCATCTCCACTGGGTACAATATAGGTAATCAGCGCTCTTTGAGTTCTGGATTCCATGTTTGGAATTGAGGAATAATAGCGCATTTAGGGTTCTGACCAGGTGCTTGTGACTGCCCTCCATCAGTGTGCACAGCAACACACATACTGTGCACTGTATATATCTGAGGATATGAAGAAATGGTCCACATCTCCTGCCCCTGTTTAATTAAGCACAGGAGTTAACGTCCACTTCCGTTTCAGTCAGTGCAGCTTGCCACTTTGAAGCATGATCTTGACTGATCTTAAAAGCTAAGCAAGGGTAGACTTGGTTAGCACTTGGATTACTGCTGTGAGTCACATATTGTGTTTGCAACGTCTATGCCAAAGTGCTTTTATTTAAGAGATGCTCTTCAATTCTAGTTACCTGTCATAGACATGTAACAAAGGCTCGATCAGCCAAAGTGTCTTTATAGAAGCCATCTTGTGATCAGTTACTTTGGATCAATCTTCCTTTTGTATTGCTGGCAATACACAGATGAGCACTAGATGGTGCTGGTGCTTACTAATGTTAAACCATTCTGGCTGATCTAGACTACATAAAGTTGGGACTCCTCTCGGGCCTCCTTTTGTAAGGTTGGGTGGTCTAACTTGGCACCAAAGAGATCTAAGGGAGGAGGGTAATATACAGTATATATATATATATATATATATATATATATATATATATATATATATATATATATATATATATATATATATAAAGTCTTTACAAAGTGGCTCTGTGCATCAGGCTAGGATTGTGTAAAAGTGTGTGAGTGTTTTTCTTCCTGGTCTGTGCAGGGATGATCGAGGTAGTGAGAGACGCAATGACCATCGCATCTGTGCAGAGGAGCAAAGGAGGGACGACAGGGGCCTTTAAAAATGACGCGCTGTTTGAGTGGATCAGGGAGAAGTGCCAAGTGGAGGAAATCGTGAGTTGGGAAGACAGAAAAAATAAACGTCTTCTTAGATAATTGCTGTCCTTCTTCAGCTTTATCTAACACCCATGATTTAAATGCATTTCAATTAAATGTTTACGAAGAAATATAAACCACTCGAAGAGTCAAACTTTTACAGTATTATTATTATTATTATTATTATTATTATTATTATTATTATTATTATTATTTAATTTTTAAGATCTTTTTACTTACTGTTTTTCTTAATGTTGCCACCTGGCCCCATAATTCCAGCACAATTTAAGACAGGCCAGGTTATTTAAACCCCCTCTAAACCACAAATGAACCGATTTCTAATCAACAGGTTAAGTGAGTGTGAATAGCAGGAGTGGCTTCCATAAATGCATTTAATTGTTTAATTGTGGTGGCGATTCTATCCGCAGAGCATCGTAACAACATGGATTAAAATCGTATTGCTTGAAATTGTATATGGTAAACAATACCTATCAAAATAGTACAATTCATTATACACGATTTTGCACTCACCCACACTCTTTTTTGTTTAACTTTGTTAAAGGTGAACACAGTGCTTCACACAGTCCCGCCTAATCAGGAAAAAAAGCCAATCAGCAAGCTGTAGAGGTCTGATTGATGGAAACAATCCTCACAGGAAGTAATTCCAGACCCCGGGGAAGGTGTGTGCTTTTGTTAGTTAGTAAAACAATTCAGTTCCTTTAGCAATAATTCACGCAATTCACACTCACTTTACATCAATTCATTTGAGGTTTAGAGAGGTGAGTTGAAAAACCTGGCCTGTTTCCGTGTCCCGAGATTATGGAGCCAGGTGTCAACCCTAGTTTTTCTGTTGGTCTTTATTTTGACTTTGGTGGTGGTGGAGCCCATATTGTGCCACCACTTTGTAATAGTACCTGGGCCTATATTTATCATTTGTGCTTGCGCAAGTATTCCCTTTTAAACCATGCATACAGACATTCAAACTTCTTTTAAGTATTGCTGAAATTGCAATGTTTGTCACATATAATTATTTCATAAACGATTGCTGTTATATACCAAATATGTTATTATTAATATTGTTACTGATATTTAGGCAGTAGTATGATATAAATGTTGGTTACTATCACCATGAGTATTACTTAATAAACAGATGGCATACATGCCAACAGTCTCTATATATCCTGATTTCCTAGCAAATGTCCCGTGTCCCGATACATAGTAAGAAAATCCCGATACTTATCCTTTGAAATTCTTCACAGCTAGTCTGTGGCGTTTACAGACAGCTATTTACCATATATGGCTATATAGGGTGTTTTAAATGCAATTGTCCACATGTGAACAACTTTAGTGATAAATTGATAAATCATTATGCATGCAACAATTCTAAAATGTATGCATACGAACAAATCAAGTAATTTATTTACACACAAATTATAAATATAGGCCCTGGTTTTCTTTCCTCATCCATTTCCTGTGTTACAGCTAACAGGACCCCACCTGACTAAACCAGGTGGGGTTCTAATATGTGTAACACAAGAAGTGAAGGAAAAATGGGCTTCACCTGAGTCAAAGTGTAAATAACGTCTGGGGAACAACACATCAGTAAGTAAGTTGAGTTCATAAAGTAAGATAATGTTCTTTGTGTAATCAAGGTTTTCATTCCACTTACTGGCAGTAGCAGTCGCGCTGCATGATTATTTGCTTATTGGGATCAGGCTTTCTGTTGAAATCAGCAGGTGCAGACAATCAGGTGAGGGTCATTGTTGTAGGTTGGGCTGATTATACCATTCAAAATGGATTTCTGATAATTGCTCCTTTGCTTACTCTGTAGAGAACAGCAATCGCCACACCTCCAAGCAGCTGTCTCTTCAGCTGTTTCACTGGGACTGGTAAATGAGCCCAATCAACAGCAATGACCCTCACCTGTGGTGAGCTTATCCGAATAATCAGTTTGCGCAGCTCTAATTAGCGACTTTACCACCAGTCCCCCCTTTCTTTTGCGAGGATCTTTTGATTCAGTTGTGGAGATACAGGTTTTCCAAAGTCATCACTGTAGAAAGAAAAATCTAAGTATAGCCCCCCGGTGTCTAATCACATCCTTTACAGATAAAACAATCTGCTTTTCATCTGGGTTCTTCCTATAAACAATCCAATATTTCTTTTCATTATAGCCAGCGATTTCGTGGATTGTGTACAGTATGTGCTGTGGTGGTCTGATCAGTGTGAATCACTTTGTTCTGCTACAGCAGTGGTGCACAGTAGCATTACCATACTCCTCTGTGCTTGTATTCTGCAGTACTATCAAGCAATGGAGAGGTTTGTCACCTCCTGCGCAGGATACTGTGTTGCTACCTACGTCCTGGGAATTGGGGATCGCCATAATGACAACATCATGATAACCAAGCAAGGTATGAGCAGGCAGGCCAGGGGCCAGAGAAATACATTCTGTCAGCCAAGTAACACAGCAGGTGCACAGTATTATTATTATCTATTTCTTAGCAGACACCCTTATCCAGGGAGACTTACAATTGTTACAAGATATCACGTTATTTTTACATACAATTACCCATTTCGACAGTTGGGTTTTTCACTGGAGCAATCTAGGTAAAGTACCTTGCTCAAGGGTACAGCAGCAGTGTCCCGCACCTGGCATTGAACCCACGACCCTCCAGTCAAGAGTCCAGAGCCCTAACCACTACTCCACATTGCTGCCCAATAAGTATAAGTATACCCCTTATACAAGTTTACCATAGTAATAGCATATTGGAAGCATGGTTAAGGATAGGTAAGCATTGTAAAGACCAGAGAGGAATGGCAAAGCATATTAAAAAAAAAAAAAAAAAACATGGCACACTTTGGTAAACTGTTGCAAATGCTTAGCATGACTATGTGGAAACTGCAAGGTTACTGTGTAAATCTACAATAGTAAACTTTTCTAAGGGATCTTGGTAACACAGGTTCATATCTGAGAGGTTGTCTGCAGTCTATGACTAGGAATGCATGGGACTTATTTCAAAGCACTTGAAGCCTCATACTTTTTTGTTCCATCATTCGGTTGCTGTGCTGTCAGGTTTTGGTGAGCTTTCGTATCACTATAGATAAAACGACTGTATCTTCGGTAATATAAACTGGACAGTCAACAGCCTTTTCCTGATAGAGAGGCTAAACTGCAGAGGAAGCAAAAAAAGCAGTAAGAACAGCCTCCACAAACAGAGCATGTGTCAAGGAAATGTTTTTGTAATGTCCTAACTAGTAGATTGAAAATGTGCCTATGGATTGGTTTTATGTGTTGCCAAAACAGCTAGGTTACAATGAAAAATGCTTTCTCTGCAGTTAAGGGGTTAAACAACTGCTGCAGGACCACAGAGCCCTCTGGTGGTGTTTTATGGAAATACATCCACTGTGTTACACAAAAGAAAGGAGGGTTTTTTGTCTTTGGCAGTGTTTCAGGAGGGCGTGATTCATAATAGATTAAACACCACGGATTTACTGGCTAACTCGTTTTCAGCTGTGGATTTCTGATTGGCTCCAGTGTCTCAGTGTTTCTTTACTGCAGGAAAAAACAAACCTTTTCATTGTTGTGACCGACAATCATAGTGTAACACTAAAAATGAGCAGTACAACTCACACCACTCGGTGAGGTCTGGGTTTTGTCTCTAAGAAAACTTGCCTTGATTTTCAGAGACAGATTGTGGAGTTGAAGATCTGCTTTTTGGGGGGCTTGTGTAGGGTTTTGTTTTCTCTATGATTAACAGGATCAGTGAAGCTTGTTATTATGATCACCAGCATGCCGTCAAAGAAAGTAGCACTTGCTGTGAGATTTGTGGTCTCCCTCATTGATACCATGTGACAATGTGACTTTTCAATTTGCTCCGCCTACTCTACTATAGATATGGAATGAACTACCGGTAATTGTGCTTCATAAAGTCGGATGAAACCTGCTGAATAATGTTATGTTCACATATTGAATTACATACCGCGTTGTAGTTTTCCATATACTTAACGAAAAACGGACACACAATTTAAAAAGTGAGGGATAATGGGTTACCTAGTCATGTTGTTGATGCTGAACCACTGGGGTCCTTTAGGGCCCCACTTGACAATGTTTTGAAATCAGTCACTAGGAAGCAGGCAGACACTGCTGGGCTGAATGGCCTCCTCACTCGTATCTGAATTTCTCCAGGAAACCTGTTCCACATTGATTTTGGGCACATCATGGGGAACACCAAGCGATTCCTGGGTGTGAACAGGGAGAGAGTCCCCTTCGTCCTCACGCCAGACTTCCTTTACATGATGGGGAGAGTCGGCAAGAAAACCAGCCTCTACTTCAAGAGATTCAAGGTGAGGCTGCTACCAAACACCTTCACGCTCATCAGTGCCCATATGCAGTGGACAACAAGATAGGGTTGGGCAATACACCAGTATTGTTGTTGTTACCAGTATTTTTTAATGACGATAAAAATATCGGCACAAATAAATGATATAGTTCCTTTTTTTTTTTTTTGGTCAACCCTTATCTTGTGCATGACGCAAACTGAATAGTATTAAGCTTTGGACGGATCCATTTGAACATCATAGGGAGGTCAATAGGTGGTACAGGTTCATATTTGTATTGGAGTATATTATTTCCATTTTTAATTCCAGAACTCCTATTATTTTATTGATTGTCAGTTCAAGCATTTAATCAATCGGGCTTCATTTTAAACCTTTTAAAAGGTTAGTTTTTAATTATGTTCGATGTACCCAATGTATAGGCTCCAGTGTTTTGGACACAGGCTTCACCTTGCTATTGATAAGACATTACCTTATTTTATTAACAATGTGAATGCACCCATCTTTGTGTTATTTAGAGTATGTTTAACAAGCTGTCACTTGCCCTGGGGTGTGCCACGTTACACTAGCTATATTAAGCATTACTTACTTTTAATATTGAATATTAAACTATATTTTCTTTTCTGTTCTATGTGAATAAACGTACTTTGTGTGTATTCATACATGGCGAATGAGTAAGTAGCTTACTATGAGAGAATATATATATTTTTTTCTCAGTCGTGGCCTTAATACATGAAAATCCTTTGAAAGGAAAGCATGTTCTGTTTTGCGAATGATTTAAACGTACCGTATTGGAAGTGTTTTGGGCCTGTAGTATTATAGAAAAGCAGCTTTTAAAAGTACTTCTATTTGTATATTTTAACATACAATTACAAAAAAAACCTTCATCAGAATGTCAAATATATTGTATATCGTCTTGTATATCTAAAATATCATGATATACTTTTTGAGGTATATCGCCCACTCCTACAGCAGGTAGAGTTGACAAACACTGTGGCTAGTGCCTCCCAATTATCAGTGTTTCTTTATGTGTTTGTACATAAACGGTGCAGATTCTGAGTTGTTTTCTTTGTTTTATCATGATGTCAGCTCTATGGTATGTTTATAATCTTCATTTCCTGTAGCAGTGTTAACAGCATGTATTAGGGGTAGCAGCCAATTGTTGACTAGTCAAATAGAAAAGTGACAGTCAGCCTCAGAAACTGGTAGTCAATCACATGTCACGTGATTGTGAAGTGTGCGGTTTCAGATGGACAGAAGTGGAGTCGCAGTTGCAATCCATTAACATAGAAATATATTAGCACTCTTATTAAATAATTCCAAGACACTTGGGGATTAAGGTGGGGTTAATGTGTAGCACAAACGCACTGTTTAAATTCTGGTTCTGCCATAGTCATTCTAGAACTGTCTGCCATGCGTGTGTATTCGTTTTCTGCAGGAGATCTGTATCCGGGCCTACCTGGACCTGCGCTCCAACTCCAACCTGCTGATCACACTCTTCTCCCTCATGATGCTCACGGGCATTCCTGAGCTCTCCAGTACCGACGACATCAAGTACCTGAAGGAGGCGCTGCAGCTGGGGAAGGACGACAGCTCAGCCCAGGAACACTTCCTCAATCAGATCAGCATCTGTGAGAACCAGGGCTGGACTGTCCAGGCCAACTGGTGGATCCACATGGTCGCCGGCATCAAATAAGAGTGAAGGTTAGCAGACTGAGCCTGCGGTGTCTAGGGAGCCTCTTGTGGAATAGTGACCCGCTGCTTCGCCACTCCTCTTACTCAGCTCTAATGACTGCTGGCCTGGAAAGCAGGAGTGAGATTCAGCTCAGTGTGTGTGTCAGGTTGCCATGGCGCTGGTTGCACCCAGTTTTTTTTAAGCATTTTCTGTCAGAAGCAGCAAAAGCAAAAGCAGACACTCCTAATTGTACCAACTGTCAAAAAAATGGTGATGTAATGGCAGTTTCTGTTAATATTAAGACTGCAGGGTAATCTAAGATACAACAGTTCCCAAACCCAGTTTGGGAATATGACCGTGTTCCACGTTTATTGTACCAAGTTAAAAGTGGAATAAATAGTGTGTACAAAATAACTAGTTCTGTCTTCTTTGTATCATTCATGCTATTGGGGTTCCACTTCTTGTTTTCTTCCTGTGCTTCATGATATTACTTATATTTTAAAAAGTCTGAGCTCAGCATTGTTTGCAGCAATATTTCTCTGCTAAAAACAGAGAAACAACTGCTTTTTGTATCATCAGTGTGAGACTAAAGATAAGAGAGTGAGACTTGTTGAAAAGTCTGCATGTATTTATTATTATTATTATTTGTTTATTTAGCAGACACCTTTATCCAAGGCGACTTACAGAGACTAGGGTGTGTGAACTATGCATCAGCTGCAGAGTCACTTACAACTACGTCTCACCCGAAAGACAGAGCACTAGGAGGTTAAGTGACTTGCTCAGGGTCACACAATGAGTCAGTGGCTGAGGTGGGATGTGAACCGGGGACCTCCTGGTTATAAGCCATTTTCTTTAACCACTGGACCACACAGCCACAACTGTTTTTTTTCTGTTTCATGAAGTAGAATAGTGGATCTTAGCTCTTGGTTGATCTGGTGAGAAAGCATTGCATTTGTAACTTTGGAGTGTTGAATGAAATATAAATTCAAGCTGGACAAACCATCCAGTTATTCTAATTGAGCTCTCCATAGCAACCAGGTGCTGGCACTGAGGAGAGGGTCATTGGTATTGATTTAGGCCCATTTACCAAGTGAAATGATTCTCTTGCCTGCTGTTTCTCTTAGCCTCTTCTGGGAGCACAATGAACACACATTGAAGCAGCTGTCTGTTCAATTGCTTAACTTGGAATCAACATCAACAGCCATCGCCTGTGGATAGCTCAGGGTATTTTTTGTAGCTGTAATATCAATGTCATATCCCAGATAAAACAATAACTATGACTAATCAACAAGTTGCTATGTATATCAACAGTATATACAGAATAGTATAGAATATGAAATGGCAATTTGTATTGAAGACCTTGATGTCATTAGGTATGCAAATGAGGTGTTATTATCATGGTAAAGTATATTTAAAAAAATGTGCAGAATGTGAAATAACTTCTGTTCTCAAGATTCATGTAATCAGTGTGACATGCAGATGGATGAATATACAGAGAGAAACCCCCTCCAAAATCTGATACGCCCAATTATACTAAATAATGTGAATACGAAGTTCCATTCTAAATGAATAAGTAGTTTTCCAACAATATGTGAAACTATAAGTGTGACATACGAATGAACGAACGTACGGACAGACAAACAAACACCACTGGATCTAATACTAAAAAATAATAATGGCAGCTACAGTACAAGCTCTTTGTGCTAAATGCAGGTAATGTTTTTCTTGCTATATGCATTGCCCACATATTTGTCCCTTTGGTTTTCATTCACCTCCCTCCCTGGTGCAGAGTGGAACAGTCCTCCTACTGGCACTGCCTGAGTGCTGCCAACTGTCCAGGCTGTTCACTGAGTCCATCTGGAGCCCCTTTCAGATTCAGTGCAAATTAACAGGGTTTCTATTATTGATTTTCATTCCTACAGCAGCATTTTCCAACCAACAAAATCTGTCCGTGCATCTAACATGTATTTAATTAAAATACAATTTCCAGTCATTACGAGTAAAACACAATTATTGATTATGCTAGCAACCTCATTTGGGTTTGTTTTGGTGCAGTGGTTTTTAACCCTGATCCTTAAGTACCAATCAATGGACCAGGCTTTTGTTTCAACTCAGGACTAAATATTTTTTTTATCAATATGCATTGTTTGCCAGTGCACATATGACAGGACTTACAGACAGCCTCTTTAAATGGCAAACACCATGTCACTACGGTGATTGCTAGACTGCAATACAAATTTTAAAAAGTAAAAAAATAAAATGGGTGTTTGAACAGAAACAACTCAGACCAACTCATACAAATATCTTAACAGTGTCAATGGAGTGAAGAGCCAACGTAGGGGGCCAGTATTCGACTAATTTGACATGAAGGTGTTTCAGCTGTTCTGGAAGACTATGTGATCATTCCTCAGTTATTATTGATTCTTATTCTTTCATGCAGTTGGTGGTTAATACCTGCAGAGAATTGCAATAAAGTCTTCCTGTTTGTTCAGAGCACATCAGTGATTTGTGCATTCTTCAATAGAGAATCTACTCTATTAGCCAGATCGGATCGGATTCCTGATTGACTGCTCATTTGCACTAAAGTGTGTGCTACATATGGAAGGAGTAACAACACTCGGTTATGTGTGTTGGGGTGGGGGTAGGGATTCTGAAGCAAATAATAGAATTGCCATAATTCCTACAGGTCAGGTGCTATCTAATGCACTTTAAATGTTTGTTTGTACTGTATGCTGTGCACAGCCCCCTTCTATTTTAACCTACAGTAAGCACGACATTCATTGAATATCAGTCTGCATCCCACGATAGATTACTGTAAATAACACAAGACAGTTCATATTCCTTTCATTTTAGCTTGGTTATGTACTATTGAAAGACTGGTCTTACCAGTATCTCAGTCCACAGTTCCACTATAACGTCCAGTATACTACTGTCTAATAGCTGTCTTACAGGTAGCATATTATACTAGATTATATTTCCAGAAAGGCTTTCCAGCACAGACATGTTTTTGTCTGTCACATATGGAACCACGAATAAGTCAAATAATTTGCAGCATTGCTCTGACTGAAGTCCATTAGCCCCCTTCTCCCTATCCCCTCTCCCCCTACCCCCTCTCCCCTTGCCCCTCTGTCATGGATGGGAGGATTTTGGATGAGTGCGAGTGTGGCAGTGTGAAAGAGAAAGCCTGCCCTCCTGCTGGGTGCCACTGTGTTTTTGGTAACCGTTTCCCCTTATTTGCCAGGTGGCCTCTTCTGCACTCCACGCTGGGCACTGCAGCACATCCCACTGGTAAAGGTGGTGGGGGGGTTGAAAAGTTAGCTATTATCCTTCCTCATCTGCAGTACTGAAGATAAATGTCTTTAATCTTGAAAAATAACTTCCAAGCGCCCCCTTGAATGAAGGATGTGTCTTTATTCGAACTCAACCCCCCTACACAATCAGCATGCCTCTTCCCTTCTTTCTGTAGTCATGCACAGTATTTATAAAATTCATAACTTTTTGGTAACACTTTAGTTAGGGGTTATGTGCATTCATATATTATAACATTTCTATAAAATCAAAAATGAATGTTTACCTAAAATCATAATATATTACTGTTAATAGCATAATTAACAAACATGTTTATAGATTTATACAACCATTAATAAAGGAAACCTCAGTTAAAGTGTTACTGATATTTATTTATTTATTTATTTATGGGGGGGGGGGGGGGTCTATGTTAATGTAGGTGAAGAAGTGAATTTGGAGATACATGCTAAGAAGCAGTTGAGCTAATACATGCACAACTTATTACAATAAATATTATTTATATAAGAAAATGAACAGTGTATTTTACAGAGGCACAAACACAAGTCACCAGTGTAATAGTTTATTGGATTCAGACTTATAAAGAAAGCAATCACTACAAAGAGCAAGTAGCTTGAGGCTTTATTTTTTGTTTTCCTGCTGTCCACTTCATGATATTTGTATGAGTAGAGCTGAGAGCTGTTTCTCAAACCTTTTTATTGATATTATTTGAATCGCCTGAGTAAAAGTGCCTTGAGCTGGTTTGAATTTGCTAGATCTGAAATTGTTTGTCTTCGAATCCTTGGAAAATTGGGCAGCAAGTTGACAAACTACCCATGCAGGAACACATAAAGATATATTGGAGTGGAATGTCACCAAAAAGGAAGAGAAAGCCATTCAAAAATAGAGACGTGCAAGATAAGAACAGATTCACGTAGAACAAGAGCATTGTGGTATTATACTGACAGAGGGGGAAAGCATCTCTAGAAGGTTTGAGCTCAACAGGGGTTAATTATATGAGGGAGGGCAGAAAGGGAGGGGGTGTGTTTGTATGTTAGGCTCGTTTAATCGTTGGGCGATTATGGTTTGAGGTGGAGTTAATGTGTGCTTGTTGGGGAGAGGGCGGGAAGGGGGTTGAGGATGGGGTGAGCTGAGAGGTAAAGGGAAGGAATATACTCTCAAGCTCTGAAACTGGACTGGTTTGGGTTCGGCAGACAATCTCTCACCAGCTTGGCAGCCAGGACAGTTATCTATCCTGTTTACCTACCAAACAGCAAACCAAGGAGCATTTGTTTTCTCAAGGTATTCTGCAAATGGCAGACAAAATGCAATTGGAAGAAGCACGTGGAAGGTAAGTGATTAACTAGCGGTTACTGGAGGGGTGTGTGTGGTCAGGACAAATGCAGGGAGATTATGAGGTCCTGTTTTTTAGTGTCTGTCTATCTGTCTGTACTTTGGTGGCACTGGGGTGTAGCAGAGCAATGGGGGCACTGATGGCCACACTGTCTGTCCAGCTGCAATAGCAATCAGCCCAAATGACAAACACGTTAAGATCCACCTTGCAAACTGGTAGCACAGCCTGCAAAAGAATGGTCATTACAGACTACCATTAGGGACATCAAACCCAATGCAACATAACCTTGATCTGAGTATATTGTATTTGAGTTTCCTTCCTATGGATAAGGAATACAATCAGGGTCTCAAAACCCAAGTGTACTGCAGTATGCCATGGTAAAAGCATAACAAATAAAGCGTAATACTGTCATAGTAAAAGTATGGTAAAGCACTGTGAAAACCATGGTCAGTCATGGTAAAGCAGGATAAATACATATATACGCATGCGAAAATCACAGTAATTGAACTTTTTCAGGGAATGGAAAGGTGGTTGGGGTGATATATCTTTATTTTATCTCTCTCCTGCCTCCACAGACTCTCCCTCTCCCTGAAGTAAAACCCCACCCTTTCCTGATATCTACACTGCTGCAGCGTGACCTAGTTTTGTGGGTTTTATTTGTTTCTGCAGTTGTGGCTGCCTGTATGGTGGGTCACATGACTCACGGTGAACTTTTCAGTTGTCCTGTGCTGCACTGTAATCGACACATTGTTTGTTTGTGATGTATTTGGCAGTTCTACGACTTGAACTACCTTTTTAAACAACTGGCTTTCAAATGATAGTGCTTGCTGTTTTATCCGGCTGACATTTCTCCTAGTTTTCAAAACTTTAGTTGAAATGAAAAAAAGAAAAGGTGTTAGGTATCCACAGTTGACCTTTTCAATGCTGTTGTGTAATTCACTGTGAATAAAGTTTATTTGAGAAGATAGACATCTTTTCACAGTCCCTTTGCTGTGATTGTTTACAAGATCCTCCAAACTTTATTCAAAGCATAATAATTACAAAAGCGCAGCAAACAGGAAGTTGGAAGGCTACCAATGGCATATCGTTTATTACAATATTTAAACGAAATATTTGGAAATTGTGGTATATTTCAACTGGAATAAACAGATATGTATTCTTTTTTAAAGACAAGTCATACAGGTCCATATACAAAAAGTACAACAAAGGAGTTTTTTGTTTTTTTTTCAGTGATACCTTTTAACAGGATAATTTGAAAATGTATACGGTCTCTCTAGATGCGAAGTGGAAACTGAGGTAAAAAAAAAAATCCTCTTACAGGTCTGTTCAGCCTAAGGAGCTTTCTTTACCTCAGAAGAAGAAGAGACAGAGACACTGGTGGTCGCAAGATATTCAGCTTACATGTAAAACAAAAAGCCATTTATTAAAGTGTCCATCTTTAACCCATCCACCGAACCAATTCAAATCACAGTTTTGAAAGGTGCTATACACATTGGTCGCATTCATTGTTATCTCAGAAGAGTCAGCTTCCCTTTTGGTGTGGTTCACCTCACAAACGTTTGCCGTTCTTCTACTACAAATTTGCCGCAATCGTCATGGTTGACCGTAGCCCTCTGTTCTTTGCCATACTTGTTTTATGTTATGCTTGCTACCGTTTTACTGCAGTAAACCTTTATAAAGCTGCCATGACCTACTTGCACCAGCTTTTCCCTGCCTCCAGAATATAACCTGGATATGATAGTGAACAGGCGTGCCTGCTGATATACTGTCTCAGCTTTGGACCACCCCTGCATGGAAGCATAAAGACAAAGCTGCTGGTGAGCATGCTCACTTGGAAGGCAGTACCTAGTGTGTAGTATCAGTGTGTAGTGTGTAGAATCAGCCCAGCACAAGGTAGTGCCCGCCTTCTAATCAAGCAGTGCCCATGCTCCAAGCATGATCCTGAATGCCAGAAATAGCAGCCTGTGTGGAGTCATGAAATAAGTGGAGTGTTCATAGGTCCGACGGGTAAGAAACTTTCTTTATTGTAGTGCTGTGCAATTGGACTTTCATTGACCTGGAATCGCGGGATAGTACTGTTGCTATGATACTGTCGTCCTTGGCACCAAGGTGGTCTCCTCATTAAATAAGTACTGATGTGATCATGTGGCTTGAAAGAGGGCTGGTTTCAAGTAGGGAGTGTACTGTAGTACTGTACTGAAGATACGGTGTTTAAACTAAACATGAACATATACTGCATTGACATATTTTACTTTAAATGTACTCATATGAAAGTGGTATCTTTTGTCACTGCATAGTCATTTATTTTTGATATATATATATATATATATATATATATATATATATATATATATATATATATATATATATATATATATGTGTGCTCAGGTAAAAGACTTGCAATGCTATTGTGAAATATCAAGACTTGAAAATGTATATGTCATGACATATAAAAATTGATTTATATAAATTCCAGCATAAATATGTATTTTTTTCATTTCATTGATGTTTTCTTGGACCAGAATGCATTTTTTGTTTTGGGACAAGATATTGGTAACCCACACAGAAACTTCTTTGGATGGCTCATATTGTTACAGACAAAAAATAACTTCACATATTTTGAATTGAACAGGAAGCTTTCTTGTTTGTTTGTACCTGAATTGAGGCTCACAAACGTACCCAATGAATGTTATGTGCATTTTTATGAAAATGTGGGGTTACTATTATCATGCCCTTCATATGTTTTCTGTAATAACTCTCACAAAGGTTATATTAAAGTATGTTTTTGTGTTGTTAATAAGAATTATGTTTTTAGATCTTTTGATTTTTTTAAAAAATCTCCTTACAATAGTACTTAATAGTATTACTACAGTGAACTGCTTCATAACGCAGTATTTTGTACAAAAGTAACTTTGTACTGCAATACTACAGCAGGACAGAACAAATACTGCAAAATGTGATATAGGTGCTTAGAAAAATGACTGTGTTAAAAAATCAACCAACATGTCAGTATTGAATGACTTTTGTGCAGGGATGTGTATAAACCTGATGCCCTAACAATAGTGGCTACTCAAGTCTGGTCCTTTTAATGTTGTGAGAGACGATGGAGGGTGTTGTACTTCTTTGTGTTGTTCCTTTCTTCCGAGGTGCATTAATAGTTAATGGATTTTAGAGAGATTTGTGCAGGAAGGGTCTCTGCTTAGAAATAAGGAAAGGACAGGGTTTGGGGAATTGCTTGAAGACTAGTATGATAGCATTGTACAGGATATACATTTTAGTCAAACAAGTTAGGACATTTTCACATCCCATCTTCAACCTTTTATTCAGTACCAATAACAGTAGCTCAATTTCTATTTTTACAGTGAGGCTCTCTCTCTCTCTCTCTCTCTCTCTCTCTCTCTCTCTCTCTCTCTCTCTCTCTCTCTCTCTCTCTCTCTCTCTCTGTGCAGCTGGGCATGATGCATTCATTCCCTGTTCATAACCCTAACCACACCCCTCGGTCCCTAAATATCATGTTAGCCCTCAATTCCAAGACTGACATTAAATAGCCCCCTAATTTAATCACATATATACACTACCTCTGGAAAGTCTGATTGAATGTCTCCATAGAAAAGTGAAAAAATCTGAGTGGCTTCAGACGATTGAATTATAGGAACTACCCATGTGTTGAACAGTATTAAGATATATCATGTTTCTCCATGTTTGACAGTGTATTACGCAGCAATAGCACAAATCCAGCCTGAACATGTAAATATTGAATTGCATACCCCCAATCATGCACTTATACTGCTAATCGTACATAGCCATGCAGTTATACCACAGCGAATGAAGCTTGCATCACAACTGAATTAGATTGACTGTGGTTCCGTTGAAACACAGCACATCTCGGTGCTGCCTCTTCAACCAGAGTAGGCTACTGAATCTGCCTCCACTGAGATCACCTGTCCAATCTGAAGCCCCACAGATAGAAGGTAATCTCAGGATTGATTAAAGTCAGCTCCTCCAGCTCCTGCGGGTCCTGTGTAAGTACTCCCTTGATAACTAGGCGCTTATACACGATTATTCCATATTTATCATTATAATGGTCTGTTTATTGTAGCACTATCATGAAAGGGTTAATTCTGCTCAGTAGAGATGCTGCACATCATTTCAATTCCAGTTTTACACCTGGAGGGGCCACGAGATCTGGGTGATTTGTCTTGACTCGTGTGCGAGGGTGTGTGACGGGGTGTGTGTGTGTTTATGTGGGTCGACAGGGTGGAGGTCCGAACCACTAAGAGAACAAAAGAGGGAGTGTTTGAGTCGTTACAATTAGCAGGTGGCTGCAACTGTAGCGTGAGTATTCCCAGCAAATGTGCATGGATGAAGAGTCAGTCCTCCAAACTGTTGAACTTCATGAAGCCAGTTTTTAATACTGCAACACCAAGGTTATTAATAATAAAATACCACTGGACTGCCCTTAACCCTGGTCAGATGACTGAAATAGTATTATTTGTTTGTATGTAAGTCTACTATATCTTTGTTTGTTTTGCATGTTTGTAAACAATATGTTGAATATTTATTACTGGCTTGAGAATTAAATGCAACTGAAGGCAGTTGTGTCATATACATGTTAGCAATGACTTCTTCAGGGATGTATTTAAAAACAATAAAACTTTCATAAAACTTCCACATGTAAATCACCTGTATGTGGGTACTGCATTGGAGCAGGCCTGCTGCAGCCCCATGTTACCATCCAGTGTAGTCCAAATATAAACAAGCTAGGTGTCTATGGTATCATCACATGACAACATAAAATGATCTGTCACTTGTAACATCAAAATGTGCCTGTCAATCACTAGCATGTAAGAGATCATCATAGTTTTATGGCCTCAGTGCTATAGCACTTGCCGCCTCACATGAATCTCAATAGAGAGAATGTTACACCTTCCAAGCTTCAAGCTAACCCAAAAACGATTAATACAAGATAGATGAATTCAAGACACCTGTCCTCCTATTAAGCACTCGAGTGCTAAATTTAGAAATACTAAAATAATTTGATAAATGAAATGAGAAATGGTTCAAGGACATTGAAAATGACTTCTTGTCAAACCATTTGTCATTGTATATATTCAGTTTCTTTTTTGTATTTCTAAAGACTGTTTTCCTGCATACCAGGTTCTCAGGAAGCAGACCAAACAGCAGTCTGGTTAATGTGTCACGTATTTCAGGGACTATTTGTTGTATGAAACTGGAAAGGTATTACAATCACCCATGGGGAATTTGAAGGGGGATCTGATTTTAAGACTGTCCCAGTACTGAATGGAAAGAAACTCCCATGATACCTGCTGGTACTATGCCATTACCCCTCACCCTTCCTAAGCAGTAATTTCACAGAAAGAAAACTTGTTTCTCATTGAGGTTTCTTGAAATCCAGTGTTCTCTAAAAGATGTGCCAACTGCTAAGCCATGGGGCGTTGCCAAAATACACATCATAAAAACAGTCAGGAGTGTGGATTAAGAGTTTCCTTCAAGCTCATGCCAAGCTGCCCCACTTCCCAGCTCTCCCAATGATTCCACTCCATGCTGAAGCAGGGAGGCCTCCTTTCTGAGCTGCCGGGCCATGTCTAAACTGATATGACAGGCTGCGGCATTTTTAACCTCCCTGGATGTGAGGAGCAGTCATAAACGTTGAGGGACGGGAGGGACACTCAGACTTTCTCATTTCCTGGTCCGGTGTTGTGAAATGGAACAGGAATTGGACAGGCACAGTTACGGCTGTATTAAAATCTACTTGGGTTAGCGTTCCCGCTTGAGAAAATGGCCTCTCTTTGGAAGCAGCTTGCAACAGAAGTTTCTTTTTTTACATTTTTGTTTATTTGTACTTTTGTTTAAGCTACTTCACGGTAAAAAATATTTTAAGGGGTGCTTTGTTAACTGGCACCAATTGGCAAAATTGTGTTCACATTTTAACTTTAATCACACATTCATTCACATTAAGCATTAAAACAACTTTAACAAAATGTCTTTTTCGATGTGTTTATTGATCAGTTAGAAATACATGCTTACCAGTGCAGACTTCGAACAATCGGGCATTTCTGTTTCATCTGCAAATCAATTATTTTAATGACCAGTGCAGTGGCACGTCAAAATATGATCCATTTACAACCAATACAGAAAATCTGGTAGTACATTTGTTTTTCATTTTACCTCTGCAATATTAAGACGGGTCCCACATACAATGCAGGTATTACTGCTTTTCTGACAAACATTTCTGATCTTTTTTTCAGTGCCTATATTAAATGATCAGCCCATCGTGTCCTGTGACTCTGATCCTTTCCAAGGACGACTGATTTCCTCTGGTGTTCAGAGTCAGCGCTAGTTTCTAGCACCATTTGAAATCGGTTGTGCTGAAAGGTCTTGCATCAATCGGAGAAGACATTGTGAGCTTCGGCACAGAGCGTACTTTCTAACAACTGCAGGTAAGCAGACCCTTCAGCTATTTCATATACTGCAGGATTTAAAATGCACACTTAGGGCTCAAGTTCTAAAACTACAACCTGTACTTGATGTTATGTTTTGTTATGGTTTAAAATGTAAATACATGTTTCCTACAACATGTGGTTTTTTCCAAACTACACATTTGAGACCTGTGTAGCTAGGAATGCACGGCAGATAAGATGTATGTCATTAGTTTTGTTAGCTGCAAATACTTTAATAAAAATCTGATTTATTAAATTCTAAAGCATACCTATCCACTGTTTTTGAGAATTCCAAAGGCTTAGCAAAAATGAAAGCTGATCCTTTCAAAATACTCAAAAGCTATACTGTAATTGCCTCTTACTGCTAACTGTTAAGAAGATGGCTTCTTTATTATATTTTGTTAATGATTATAAACCCCTGCCGGCTCCTTTGACTCTGTTTAAAATTAACAAGAGCATCTAGTAAATCATTAAACAAATAATGGAACAGTCCCACACACTGCCTCCCAGCCCACTGATACCAACCCACAAGGACAGGTTTTCAATTATAGGATTCCACTATCTGCAGCCAAGCAACCCTCTCTCATAAATTCCACAGAACACCACCGCAAAGCCCAAACCAGAAGGAGTATATTTAGCAGAAACATCTCTGCACGGGAACCCTGTACTGATTCCAGCAAGGTGAACATTTGTCATACTATCTGGTGTCTGGGTTTTTAAAGGTAAGTGGTAGCAAGGACAGTAAAAAGAGATTACTTTGGGGGGAAATATTTTATTATGACACAGTATTACATGCAGTTACAGTGGCTACTAACAAACAAACAAATAAAATCACCACAGAAAACATTAACAAGTGTGTCGCCGAGTCATTGAATATAAGATACAGTTTTATGGGATCTCATTTCATCACAGTGTATTTTGTGTAAAATATAAATACATTATTTGTTATGAATTTAGTAGAAATATAAATAACAGTTCATTTTTTTAACTATTATACAAATATATCTTGTGGTTTATTTATGGTATGAAGAGAGTCTTGAAATATAAACATTTTGTACATGAAAGAGTGAACACATGGATAACTCCTCTTTGAAAGTAGTAGGAGTAGTAGTAGTAGTGGTAGTAGTAGTAGTAATAGAAAGCACATTGTATTGTTTTGTATAGTTCTCAAGACAATTTCATGATTTAGTTTTTCTGCTCTGGTTTGTATGTTTTTTCGTCTGGAATCACAGCTTGCCATGCATCACCAGCTGCCAGAGCCCACAGCCAATCCATGCTGGCAGCAAGGACTCACACAGGGGCTCAGCCCAAGTGGCACCGTGCATGAGGAGGCAGAGTCAGGGCCACAGGAGGAATTCCACAAGCACTTATACAGGTGCAGCATGCGTTGATGGTAAAAGTAGATCTATGGGACAAATCATGCACATGTAACAGGCTGTGTTGTGTGATGCACTGCCGTTACAAATTCTCCCACCCGCCAGTCTGGTGAGGTTAAAAGCTCAGCGAATGCAGGCAAGCCTGACTCCTTTTTGCATAGTGGTTGAGACACATACATGAAAACATAAGAACATACAAAAAATGAACATGAGAAGCCAATTGGATAACTGATCCCAGAACATCAACCAGTTTCTTGAAGGATCCTAATTAGTCAGCAGCAACATACGTTAGCAATCCATCACATACACACCCCACTCTGTGTGATCAAGTGCCTGATCTGTGTGCTTTTGTGGTTTGATATGGTGTGATTTTCACCTCTTATGATCCTGTGAAAACAAACTGAAATGTCGAGTTTCTGAGATAATTACCCAGTGATGATCTCTACATCCTAATAGTTTTCATGGCTGTGTGTTGGCTGTGTGTTGGCTTTGGTGTTTCATCCAACCCCACTCCAGAGATGCCTGCACTTCAGCAGCTGATTTAGTTGTTTAAGTAGTGTTGGTAAATACTTTGATATCCTGTGCAGATGATGTCATTTAAATACAAGTTCCATTCCATTCCTAAAGCAATGTGTGCTTTAGTTTTGCATGTTTGTCTGATCGGACCTTCTGTCTTCTATTTCTTCTTTCTGAAGGCTGTTTGGACGAGAGGCTGCTGAATATTTCCTGACCCCCCCTCTGAGGACAGCAGCAAGCCCTTGGGTTCAGAGAGTACTGGAGGAGATGGGAGGTAGAATGAAACACTTTCTCCTTAAATGAATATCACTGTGTCAGGACACTTACTGTGTCTCACAGCTGTGTCCACCAAAGTTCATTTGGATAACCACCATTTTGTAGGCATCTCTTAAGAACATAAGAACATTTACGAATGAGAGGAGGCCATTTAAACTCACCCGGTTCCTAGTAGCTGATTGATCTCAGAACTCTCTCAAGCTGGTTCTGAAAGGATCCAAGTGTTTCTGCCTCAACAACATGACTAGGTAGCCCATTCTGTACCCTGACCACTCTGTGTGAAGTAGTGTCCTTCCCTCTGTCCTAAGTCTATCTCTACTTAATGTCCTCTGGTCCTGGTTTCTGTACTGCGCTTAAAGTATTGGTTTGGGTTACTGTAACTATGTCAACTCCTTTGTTCCAGGCTTAATAGATTCAGTTCTTTCAACCTTTCTTTGGAATGTTACCCAAGGGAGCATTCCACAGTTGCTTTTCATATGTTTTTATTACGTCAAACATGTGTCCCACGTGGCCGGTTTCACAGACTCTGATTATCATTCATCTTGTAATACCTAATATTACTTTAGGTAAGGTAATCCTAGATTAGTTCTAATCGTGGTTTGTGAAACCAGCCAATAGTCAGCCACTTTGGTTCAAATTTTCTTATGTATTTCTGGCAATACTCAGCTGTGCACGCGATGGTGCTGGCACTTACTAATATTAAGACACCTTGGCTGATCTAGCCTACATTAAGTCTATAGAAGGCAACATGAATGGAAAAGCAGCTTCTGAACTAATAGTCAAAGCACGTTAACACAGACAAACAAAATGATTGTAAACATCATGCAAAGTTAAGCAGCAAAGAGAAGTAATCTTCTATAGAATATAGACTACATGATTTTAAAGCCAGCCAACCTGCAGAGTGCACATTGCCTTTATCAGATCAGGTGAGTGCAGAGGCGCTGTGGACGGTTCTTCGAGAGCAGTCCAAACTCCAACTGATGAAGATGGACAATGAGTGGACAATGAACACCCAGGTAAGACCAATTAAATATATTTCTTCCCAGTTACCCAAACCTACCCATTAGCAAAAATGGTATCTAAGCCAGTGCATTCCCTTGTCGACTGACTACACTGCCGACCAGGTATCCCAGTTTGAGCCGAACAGCTGGAGAATTGGCTCACATGTTAAACTGACACATTTCCATATGAAAAACTCAATACAAATGTGTTATCCATCAGGGCCCAAATAAGCAAACGTATGTACCCAATAACCCTTTAACACCATTAGTGCCCTACAAAGAAAGAACGAAGATTTACAACTTATAATTTACAACTGAACTGAGCTGTTTCTTGCTACTTTTATCCCTTGCAAACAAAGTGGGAGCTGACTTTGCACTTGTGTAAAAATAGGGCCCATTGTATTTGTGTTCTACTGTATGAAAACGGAATATCTTAACACTGTAACTTGAACGTGTAGGGTCAAACTGGGAACAAGAGGGCCTGGAATAAACAGAGAATGCAACAATGCCAGCAAGTTAACATGATGTATAGAACCTCTCAGCTATACCAGGACAGGACCAGCCTCCTCCTCGCCAATAAATCCTTCCCAGACCTGAATGACTCTGATGGGCAGGAGGGACCCTGGAGATACCTGCTGCCGGAGCTGGCGGAGGTATAATATAACTCTGGTGATCTAGTTACAGTAACAAGGTGAAAATGACACCGGCCCAATCTTCAAAAGTGCATTTTGTTTTGATTATAATAATTTTAGTTCACAATTTTAAACAATATGTTACTACAGGTATATGTGAATTTATTGAAGGCACCAAGCTTTTCCCAGATAATAACGGATAGAGAATTTCAATATGGGTGTTTATGGCAAAATTAATTAAGATTGTCATAGAGGAACATTAATCCACACATGAGAATGGAACTGCAAGGGGTAAGTGAGTGGTTTACTTGCTGATGAGGGAGATAACCACAGCACTTCATGAAGGTGCATTGGGTATTCTGTATTTATATATAACAAGTGCAATGTATGGAAAATAAAGTATTTAAATCTAATTTAAACAGCTCTGCATCAGCTTTGGAACAGTGTGATTCACCCAGTCGTTCTGTCATTGAATAGATTCCAAAATGAGATCTGGAAATAATAATAATAATAATAATAATAATAATAATAATAATAATAATAATAACTCTATAGAGCGGAATATGATGTTTTTACCGCTAGAACTCAACACTTATCAGCCAGTAGTAACCTACTTTTGCTTTTGCTATACATTATGTCTAACTACAGTGTAACATAGTAGTGTGGTTACATAGTAGTCAAATTGTAAATACACAACCACTTGTGTTAATGCTGTGAGTTACAAAAGACACTATACAATGCAAAATTGTTCATTTTGTAATAAGCATGCATAACCCAATGTGTAGCTAAAGTGTAGTTATAGCGTGATTTGTTTTTGCTTTCTCAGGTATTTCAACACATGAAACATAAGAGATCATCACTCGACACGTCACCTGGGAGCATCCCTGCAAGAATGGAATCTAACACAGAGCTACTCAGGTACAGGATCGCTGTAGGAAGTGTTAAAACCCCATTGCATACCATCTCTTTTTTTCTGTATGTAATTAAACAATATCCTTTTCAACATGTTAAGTCATCTCTGAGTCTGAATCCAAGTTGCGCTCATAATTTCAAGACCTGGACACGGAATGCACGTTGTATTCTTCATACACTTAAGACACTCTTCATAGAAACACAGACATATTACTAAAATAAACTTTAATTTCAAGGTGCCAGCAAGAAATATTACATTAAAATTACCAGCACAGTAACTACAAAAGCAAAAAGACAAAAACACAAACAAACAGTACTTCCTAGAGAGCCAGTCTTTGTAGTTTAGCTACCAAGCTGGAAAAGGTAACTGCTATTTATCATTAACAAACCCTGGGTCATTAATCTTGGGCTGTATTCAAATGAAAGCTGACTCACAAACATGCTCTGGGCAAGTCTAGATTGTAACGACAAACATTATATCCCTGGGTTTTTGTTCTGAGCACTACACTGTGACATTAAGACAAAACAAATGTTACTGTATAAAAATTGTTTTGTTTTTTTGCAGCTTTTTGAAAAACAAGAAGCAGGGCAATACTGAGGCCCAACAAAAAGTGTGGGAAGGCATTGCAGTAGGAACAATAACACACCCTCGCCTGCAGAGGGCAGTGGACTTTCAGCATGGAGTAAAAGGTAAAAGCTCACAAATGTAGGGCTTGTGAGCAGAAAAAAAAACCCATATATACTAGCCAGCACTGAGATTTCACATGGAAACATTGCTGCATGTCATCTAGAATGTGGAGTGTAACTGCTGCAGGTTGATCTGTACCGTAATGTCAAGTGCACCCAGTACACAACACACATTATTGAGCAGCCAGGGGTTGCACAACACTTGCATACGACAACAACTGCATAGAAAACTACGCATCTAATCTATATAATGCGTTACCCATATGCAGTATTATTACACACAGTGGTATTCTCCTAAAATAGAGCGCATGTTATATGGTAATAATTATGGTATCGATTATGTATAAGGCTTCTAGTTTTCGTTTTTTATTTTCCATCTCCCTCTCTTTAAACCTTAATTAATAGTTGTTAAGCCTTAACTCAATACCAGCTTGTTTAAATTAGCAACGCCCTACTAGAAACTAACGCAGTGGAAATTAATACGCTGAATTCGGCGATTAGAGCCAGATCGAAATGCAGGTTCAAATAGAATCAGGTGAGATCAATGCACGTCGTTTGTGAACTCAATCAAGATATTAAGGTAAAAAGAAACAACTTCCTTTGGTAATTACTGTTTGATTAAGAAAGTGAATCGGCTCAAAATATGTTTAAAGGGACATCACGTGATCAAAAATAAAACCCGAGGATAAACAGAGAACACGATGAATATTTAATCATAAAAGACCCAGAGAGCTTCTGTAAAATAAATTATGTAGGAGAGACATGTACAGTATTATATAAAAGAATACAAAATCAACACATTAGCATACCATAACAGGAATGACCTATAATCTGTAGTTTTAGAAGAAATACATTTGGATAATGTACAGCGAAGAACGATAGCATGATGCCTGAAGGTTTAAGTAATACTAGATTGTTACATTATTAACTATGTAGAAAATCACAAAACATCAATAGATTTAAATAGAAAAAAGTGAGTGTAGTTGCCAAAAGCCTATAAGTACCTCCACTGTTTGTTATAAATGATACTGATATACTGTTTAGTTATTTATATTTAACTATACAAGATAAAAGATATAGCACAGGGTGCTGTACGATACAAGCTGATTTTCACCCCACTCTGAAATCTGGTGGATGTCAGCTTGCATTATACAGAACCTATATGTTACCATACATATACACAACTCTTTATGACTTGAGAAACTGGGCTCTACCAAACTTGATTGTATTCCTCTTTGCATAGAAGCTGCCCATCTCTCTATGCCCGCCACAGGTAAAGCAAGCAAGCTATTGAAGGAGAATTAGCTGGCACCACAGAGACTGGACGGAGTTGCCAGAACATGATCTAACTGCAGAAGAGACTGAAACATTTGAACACTAGAATCTTACTATGCTTGACTGACACCCAGTAGACTGTGGGCCATGGCATAACTGTGAAATTCTGAATTATTTATCCATGTTATGTTCACTTTTAAGTTAAATATTGCACTTACAGTATATAGACATTATATTATTCTTAACTCCTGAAATATCAAAACAGAAGGCATTTCGATTCTCAACTGCAATTTAGTTATAGAAGTTAAAACATTATTAGAAAACTATTCAGTACCATCTGCCAGTCAGCCTCCAGCTGTAGTGGGCTTCCGGATAAACTATAAGCAACTCCGACATGTAAAACTTTATTTGTTTAACAGAGTTATTCATTTGTTTTCTGTTATTATGTACAATATGTGATCCTTTATGAGCATTTTAAGGACTGTTTTCCAGAAACTTTTATAAGGTTTTATATACATTCTAAATATTTCTCTGTGTCTTTTAAAAGGTAAATAATGAGAGATTTTTGAAAGTCTGTTTGTGTTGAAATGTTTGGGGTTCCAGCTAAGAATACACACATCTTCCTCTGCTTTCTTCAGCTTTGACTATATACATTTGCACCCTGTTCAAATAAACGTAAAGTTCGTAAGCTTTGAATTAAAAGTGTATTAAAATCTCAGACAAGGCTTGCATATAGCTAGCTTCAATCAGCATGAATTCAGCACATGCTCTGGAATGTATCACAGTTCATACAATGAGGTCTTGTGTGTAAAAGGGGGTAGATGGCTGGTTGAATTATATGACACTCAGCTCTTAAAGTAGATAGTGAGGAGACATGGGGGAGAAAAGTGAAGCAATGCAAATGGGTTTCTTTTTGAGAGCTGAGATAGGAGGAAAGGGGGTGGGGGTTATGGTTTTGGGTTTAACTGTTACGTGATTTTTCTGCATGTAGTTGTGGTTGTAAAGCTTTGTGGTTGTAAATCTGGTGCATATACATATTCTGTATGTTGCTGTGACTCTGTGCTCAGAAAACTACATCTACACTGATGCCAGCTCAGACATCTCGCTGAAGCCCCTACATCTCTGATGCCAGAGCAGTGCTCAGAAACATCTCCTCTGACGCCATGGCTAAGATAATAACATCTCCCCTGAAGCCACTGAAGAGACTATACTCGTTGCTGTATTCAAAACTATTTTGTTCTCTGCTGTTTCCACAATAAAGACTTTGTTAAAACCTCACACTTTTCTCAGCAGAAGGATACATGGTGAATCATTACAATTTGAGGTAAATCTAGGTTTAAAAATTAGGAAAATTGTCTAATAGTGAGAGCTCCCTCCTAAAGAAGGCTCTCATCTGGTAGTTGACCTTGACTCTCATTAGCACCCTCACCTTCGGTTTCATGCATAAATCTTCTGAGCAGGCTGCATACCAAAGCTTTTTGCCACACCCAAAGATTCTCTTCATGACCTACTTCATTCCACTTGGCTATGCTATAAAAATCCTCTGGTCTCCACCCCCTTTATTACTGACATCATGGCTCATCCACCAATGGTGCTCCTTATTAAAACCCTATCACGTCTGCTAGTCCGTGACAGGCCCCCACACAATAACACATAGCCACTACCAGATGACCAGGGATTCCTCCGTGGACCAGGCCCAAAACTCCTCTTATTAAAATCAGCCTCACAGTTCTATGGGGGGAACACCTCTAAGACTGGGACCACTGTTAATAAAACAATCTACATGTATTTAAAATATTTCCAGTTTCTTCCTATATTACTTCAAAATTACATCCCCGTGCATATTTTTATACCATATTGTTTTCTTCAATGTCATTCATACAAGTTGTCCTGGCAGAATTAGCTATTCTGAAAGATCAAATGTGACTTGTGTATATATATATATATATTTCAATTATACTCGTTTTTAAATTAGAAAAAGATAAAAATCATACAGACCAACCAAGAGTGGTCTGAATAATCACAGGAGTGACTCAGTTATAATATAAACCAACAATTAACCACTCTCCCAATAAGGCAAAGTATTTACAGAATCTACAATAAACCATAAAGCATGTTATTATTATTATTATTTGTTTATTTAGCAGACGCCTTTATCCAAGGCGACTTACAGAGACATGTGATCTGTAGTGTTGTCCCTGGTATAGACGAGACTCTAGAACATACCAGTGAATTAAAGCAAGGAATATCATATACTGTACAGAGGACATATGTGAAAATGCAATTGCAATAGATTTTCACACTGTTGTCAAACGAATACACCTTTATTGCATACATTAATATGTTTGGCCCACACTGTATTACAGTGTAGAAATCACAATAACTTCTGTAAAGGAGGTCCAGTGAATAATACACAAACAAATGAAAAGCCCATCACATAATTGTGTTTAATGATTTGTAAATGTGGTCTCATAAAGTGCTTCCAGATTAAATAGTGGAAACATTTTCCAGCATTAAATACTTTGGTCCATTGTAATACATAATCTGGATTGCAATATTATCCAATAATATCCACTAGGGGGAAATGTCAGACCATTTTCTCATCTCCATCTAGAATAACATTATTACTGTAAAAACAATATTCCATATACAGTATATATGTACAGTATATATATATATATATATATATATATATATATATATATATATATATATATATACTGTACATATATATATATATATATATATATATATATATATATATATATATATATATATATATATATATATATATATAGTTTGACAAATTATTTCACCTATATAGACATTATAAATCTAATAAGTGAATATGTAGTGCACAGGTGTCTCTTATTTTTTAACTGCACAAGATGACAGTACTTGTGCAATGAGACACACTATCCACAAAACATATTAACTTATAGTATATTTAAAATATACAAAATAATAGTAAATACAGATATTTCAGGAAAATCACCTACCAAATACCTTGTTTTTCCCTAGCTTTGAAAAAGCTCCCTTTGCCTTTCACCTTGCTCTTTATATAGGCTACAGCTGGGACCCTAATTTGATTGGCAATTCCCCTCCAGCTGTAGCCAATTCTCTTCCCCACAACCATATTGCAAGATAAACATATTAAAGAAACACTGTCCACTAGTGGCGTTTACATGTCCTACAGGGTAAAGATACCGTTAAAATAACCAGTTTTCTTATACCTTTAATTTCTGTTGTTCACAGGGATAGCTCCTTACCCCGTCACAATAATATACATGCATACACTGTATTAACAATTTAGGAATATGAACTGCTTGCATGCACATGTAAGAGGCAGCGTTGGTTGCAGTCGGAACGATAATCCTTATGGGTTTACATTTATTAAAAGCAGTGGAGGGTACATCACAAAGGATTATAGTACAGGCATGCACAGCAACTATAACAACAAAAAGAAGGTCCTGTCTGTAGCTCCAGTCTATATAAATCTGCATGCTATCCATTTCTTATCAGGCTTTAATCACACCAACACTGCACAGTAATGACCTTCCTTTCTTACAAATTAACTAAGCTCAAGTAATTAAAATAATTGTTAGACTGCGCTTTTAAAATGCAACAATAAGTTCAAAGGCTATCAGCTGTGTTAGCAGATGTTTTGTATACCTAGCTGTATTTTAACCCATGCTCCTCCATGATACTCGTTTTGTCTTCCAGCACATATTGAAACATTTCTAAATGAACACACGCAGAAGAATATGTTGTTACAGTGGGGGTTTCTAACCATATAAACCATATAAGAAGACAATGGACAGGCTTTAGTGGTGCTTTGCAGTTTTTGTCAGTGGGGCTGCAGTTGTTCAAAGACTTTGTCTGGTGCAGAACTTCAGATATGTAAACTGCATTCTTAATTCCGGTGACCTTTGGCCTTGCGTATTATTCATGGAACTTGCACGTTCCGGAGCTGGTTCTCACACTAATTTGCTGATTCCACTCAGAGATCTTTCATAAAAAAAACTGGCTAACACAGTCTGGTGTGGGGCAAACGGTCAACAATGAGATATTTCTTATGGGAAATTAAACTGTCTGCTAATTTCGACATAGGAGGTGAGCCCTAAACACACTGTCCTCAATGGCAATGCAGCGGCGAATGCAATGGTTTCAAACTTAGAGCCAATGGAAGCACAAGAACAGCAACTGTATAATGGAACCATCTGTAATTTGCTACCATAGAGGTAGCTATTTTATATTACAATATACAGTACCAATCAATCAATCAATCTTTATTTTATATAGCACCTTTCATAGTGGACCACCATCACAAAGTGCTTTACAAGATGCAGTAACAAGAAAATCCATAATACTTTAAATACAGAGAAATGCATAATACATGATATACAGTAAAAAACAATGCATAATACATTAACTACAGTGAAAATGCATAATACATAATAATAGCATAATATGTGAAAAAGTAGCAACAACACAGCAGCTAATAGCAGATATCATGCTTAAAGCAAGAGAGAACAGATGGGTCTTGAGAGCTGATTTAAAGTGAGCGACAGAGAGAGTTCCAAAGAGTCGGAGTCATGAAGCTAAAGCTAAACAAGCGTGTGGTGCATTTTTGCTTGGGGATAACAAGCAGGCCAGAGTCAGAGGACCTCAGCTTGCGGGCAGGGACATAGCGGGTCAGCAGGTTGAGGAGGTACTCGGGACCTGTGCGATGAAGGGCATTGTAGGTGAGCAGGAGAGTTTTGAAAGTAATCCTGAACTGGCAGCGGCATTCTGAACCAGCTGCAGTCGATTTATGGTGCGTGCTGGGAGACCACCATATAGAGAGTTGCAGTAGTCGAGTCGAGAGGAGACAAATGCATGACAATGTATCTCCGCAGTGGTCTAAAGTACCAGTGGTCTAAAAGTAAATCTGGGTTTTCCCTTTGCCTTTTGACTTTAGTAACTGAACACTAATTTGATATGGTGAAATTATTAAATGTAATTTCTGTCAATTGGATAATCATCACAGGTTTTAGCAAAAATGTCATTTTTTTTTATTATTATTTTTTTTTTACTTAGTTCAGAAGGAGAAAAAAAGATGTGGTATGTAACGTGAAAGTAAAATTAATCTGAGGTAAAATATATTTCTGGGACTTTCTTCTGCACTGCTGCATATACAGTATGAATTGTATAATTGATGGTGTTATTGGTTGACCAATGTTTCTGTCTGTTATTAATATACAACAAAAAAATTACATTTCAACTTTTCTATCGAAGAACACATTTGGAATAATATGGCATTATTTCCTTCTTGTATGAAGAAAGTAAAACACACACTACATTGTTGATGTAGGCCTTTTACGAATGAATACAGTTTTCATACAATACCCCAGACACAGTATCTGCCCATTGTTACGAGTCCAAGCTGTTATTTAAAACTGGGACAAGGTGGTCCTCTAATTAAATACCATTGGTTCATTCTAAACGGATGTTACAGATGATACAATTTCACTGACTGCAACAAAGGCTTCCAGCTTCAATGACAGATCATAGATGCCAAGCAGTCATCAACAAGTTCCTGTTGGGAAGGATCCCCACTGACTTTTACTTGAACTTTCAGCATGAACACTACTTACCTGAGCATGGCTATATTCTCTCCACTCAGCATTCCTCATTCTTTTAAATCATCTCGTTTCCGTCAATAAATCACTCTGCAGGTGTTGCTGCTTTCTCTTTCCTGTCACGCAGCATATAATTCATAGTTAACATTTCTGCATTTTGGGATGCTGCCATGCTCTAGTCTCAGTTGAACAAGCCCCCTCAAGCCTTCCATGATAAGATGAGGATTAACACTATTGTTATATGTTTAAATGCAATTATTTCATTTATCTTACCTGTTTTGCACTTCCATTGGTGTTAAATATGCAGGTTTGAAAGAAACACAAGTTATTGCAAGCATGTTTTTTTCATTTTAAAACTTGATATCTGGTACTACTATGGGCTAAAGAAAGTTTTCAGTTTCATGCCCTATTCTCACGACATCTGTTCCATTTCCTGGATCACTTTACCTCAGCAATGTCTTTACCTCGTCAAAGCATGTTACTGGATGACATTTAGTCAATAGAGGAAGTACTTGGTTAATGACAGGAAAGAAACTGTTAAAGGGGTGGGGACAAGTTCACCCTCCAGGTGAAATGACCAAGCAAGTGTAACTGAAAGCATGTCTTGCAGACAGACATTTCTTGAACCAAGTGTAGTACCAGATATCAGGTTCTAAAATAAAAAAAAGGTTTAATTCAAAATTGGACCTTTGAGACCTACGGTATGTAACAAATGAAATTGCACAAAACTGTCCCCTTAACCTTTATATTTTGTTAAGACAGTGTTAGGGTACCTTGACCTGAGTTAGGAGCTGCTCTTCAGTTCTAGTTGCATAAATGTACAGTATGTAACATAGGCTGGATCAGTCTAAGTGTCTTTAGAGAAGAGCCAGCACCATCTTTGGCTGATCTAGCCTACATTTCATATGTCTATGACAACTAGAACTGTAGAGCCTGTCCCGAGGCTGATCAGGTAAGCATAGACTAGCTCTATAAAGAAAAAATTAAAGAACATTAAACCTACTTTCTCTTAGACTAGATCTAGATCTGTTGGTTGATTCAGTGAAGCAGTTTGTTTTGGTTTGGAAAAAGAATAACATCTTTGATTACAATATTCGGCAGTTTTTACTTACGTGTAAAACTTTTTTTTTTCACCAACAAAGGTTTTGGGTGACAATCTACATCTCGAAGTGAACGGGATTCAGCGGCAGTATGTACTGATAATGATACTGGGGGTAGAGTTGGAATTAAGACACACAACTCATTTTTGCAGGCCTCAGGCAAGATATTTGCACAAACCAAGCCAGCAGCTTTATCAACAGATATGTCAGTCTTATAAACACCAGATTGTAATTATAGATTACAGCTGGTTCATTGCAGACAAAATGACTGTTTCTACCAATGGTGTGTATGGGACCAAACGGATTAGTGAAAGACTGTAGTCCCCACTGCTCCACTGCTGCCAAACAAACCCTTGTGAACTACAATAGATGATACTTAAACAGCGTTCTGCAGGGCTCTCTTGTAAAGACGTACAGCCCCACCCCTGTAATCTTGAAAAGCAGAATCCTGCCATGTACACCATATTACCCCTCTAAACAACCAGAAATTCAGTCTTGATGCACTGTTTATAAATGTTACCAACAACAGTAGTCCCATGGTAAACTCGTACTTTAAAAAAAAATTCTTTAGATCAGGGCTAGCATAAAGGTGCATGGGGATATAGCCACACATGCTCAATCATTGCTGATTTAGTGTTGAATACTGGTTACCGAGCTAGCTGTTGCCCATTTATAATAGGTGGCACTGTTGAAGTCAATATGTGATAATCTCATGGTTAATTAACTATGTTAATTAACTATATATACTGAAGTCACTGAGAAAGACTAGTAGTGAAAATGTCATTGAATTTATACATTTTCTTCTAGTATTTCAACATTCAGCCCTATCAAGTGTTTAATAGTTATGGGTGATATATATATATATATATATATATATATATATATATATATATATATATATATATATATATATATCTTCCTGTATCTACCCCCTCCTGCCAGAATCTACCCCACCAGTATTATATCTTGCATAGAACTGACATAATGTACCCCATAGCGGGGAAAATGTATTCATAAATGTCATAACAATTTGTTAGATTATATATTTGAAATATACCAAAAATATAGTATATTGTAATATACTGTGTAATATATTTACATTTTAGTGGGGAAAATATATTAAATGTAATATGTAAATATATAAAAAGAAAAAACTGAAGGCAATATATCTAACAATGTAAAGGGATATGTTTAATATATACACAAACATACATGTACATGTGGGTACTGAACCCCAAAAAACTATATTGTTTAAACTTGTAGAAAACCTCTTACAATAGTTAACCCACCAATTAACCAATTAATTAGCAGAAGATGAGCAGAACATTTAAAATATGTGTAACTGCAAATAAATAAATAAATAAATAAATAAATACCTACAATACATCATGAAAATAAAGCACATTCAAGATGCATTTTATTTTGGGAATTTCAAAACAGACTATAATATTATTATGCTATCTCAGTAATTCATACAATAATATCAGTTTAGCAAAGGTTTCATGTTGGATTTATGTGTTATTATTTAATAATATTTCCTCATTATAGGTGGGGTATATTCTGGGAGGAGGGGTAGATACTGGAAGACATCAGAATCTACCTCAGGGAGGCCCCAGAATGTACCCGGGTATAATCTCATAGGGGTATAATATGGGAGGGTACACCTGTACAGTTGTCTTAATGTGGGTGTGGGACTGGAGATTATGGGAAGTAATCTGCAGCATAAATAAAGTTCCTGCAGGTAGTTAAAACAGAGGTAATTGCTTCTTCACTTCTTATTTTGTTGAGCTTTGAGATAAGTTGTCAAGGCTCTTAAATTGTTTGCCAGGTCGAAACGTATTAAAAGTTAGTGTTATCCTTTATGGCATCAATCTATGTATGCAGTATAAAGCTGTGTAAAGCGTCAAGTTGTAATTGTAAGTGATGGACGTGAATGTTTGTGTAAAGTATGCAACACATGCTTAAAGCTAAACAAATTCTGATATAATCTTTAGAACAAATTATTCGTTTAGGATCACGTCATTAGTAATTGAAAGTATTGTGTGTGTGTCTGTGTGTGTGTGTGTGTCTGTAATAAAAAAAGCATTATTGTAGTAAAATATATAAACTATTATTAAGACATATAACTTTACAGATACAAATATTATTAATTATTAGAAAAAAATGAAAAAAAAAACCATTTGGCACAAATGCGTAAGCACCTGTTACCCAAAAAGACTACCTGTTTGCCGATTTACAATAGGGGATTACAGAATACATCATATCTGGCTTTCAATTCAAAGATAATATGTGCTACTGTACATATCCCACGTGTTTCCATTTATTAAGACCACCCCTTGCATATAGTTAGGCATTGCGCAGTAATATTGCATAGCTCCAAGGCAAAGATTGAAGGACACTGTCTGCGTACCTGTGTGGTCCAGTGGTTAAAGAAAAGGGCTTGTAACCAGGAGGTCCTCGGTTCAAATCCCACCTCAGCCACTGACTCATTGTGTGACCCTGAGCAAGTCACTCAACCTCCTTGTGCTCCGTCTTTCGGGTGAGACGTAATTGTAAGTGACTCTGCAGCTGATGCATAGTTCACACACCCTAGTCTCTGTAAGTCGCCTTGGATAAAGGCGTCTGCTAAATAAACAAATAATAATAATAATAAGGCTGTCTGCGCGTTCAGAGGCTCCTCCCAGCTAGTGAGTGTAACTCTACTGTGAGTTGCGAGAGATTGGGCAGGTGGAGAAAACACAAGGAATAGGGCAGTGGAGACCCCTGACAACAGGTGACAATATTTCTTATGGTACTGTGCTTGTATTGGTTTTGTATAGCAACGAGTGACTTAATTGAAAGAAAGAAAAAGAACATTTTTTAACTTTGTAATAAAGTGAATCATTGGTGTTAAAAAAAACAGAAGGAAACAAATTCGTGTGCGTACTAGTCTCATAATGGTGCTTTAGATTAGAGTTTTTCAAATGACGAATGACGGGAAAGCAATGATTTATTTGCAGTGGTACGTTATTCTTAGAGTGTAGATATTGTTTGTTTGAGACTTCTTCTCATCGTAAGTGACTTTTGAAACAGCTACTGGATTTCCGAAAATGAAACTTTAAGGGTTTATATAGTGAAAGTTGCAGACGGTTGTTTGTTTAAAGGGTAAGATAATTACAGTAGGCATTGTTAGCACAGCACAAAACAGGTCAAACAATATGCAGCGCTTGAGAAAAAATACATCATTTGAAAAGTTTTTGTGTAGCAGTATTATGCGTGCCGATTTCCGAAAACAAGTTTTTTAATGACGTCATGTTATTCAACAGTGGATTGATGTTTTTTTTTCTTCGTTTAGAGCAGTATCAAGTGTTTAATTTAAAACAAATAAATGAATAAATAGCTAAAATCTGTATTTAATCTTGCGCTCAATCTGAAGGTAAAATGGTCTGTCAGGTTCTGTAGAGATTTGAACCCAAAATATACCTGTGATGTAGGTGTTCTAATTGATAGACCTTAAAGATTGCACTTCATTGGTTTGACACTCTATCAATTACGTGTCTTTTTACACTATTGTATCTGCACAACTGGAATATAATCTATTCTATACAACATTTGATTTACATTTTTAAGTGGAAATAAACGTGTATATATATTTTTTTGTTTCCTTTTGTTATTATTATTATTATTATTATTATTATTATTATTATTATTATTATTATTGTTATAATTGCAATATACAATTTTTTACAGACCATATGTAATTTATTTTCATTTTTAAAAAATGCAGCTCTCCACAGTAATATTTTACCTTGCAGTGTGTGTCAGTTGTTGGTGGCAGTTCATGAATAGGAGAGTCTGGGAAAAGACCAGCGCTAGTGCAGTTATCATGTGTAATAATGAATGACTTGAGTGTGCATGTATAGTTGTTATTTGTGTAGCCGATTCTGTTTGTTATTTTCACTGATGTTTCATATGGTGTGTCGCATCTTTGCGTTTGTTTTGTAAAACGTTATTCTTTACTTGTCTTTGGGAAGCATGTTGCCTCGTGTACTGCACGGTATGTTTTTCTTACAACACCTGGAACATCTGTATCACGAAGTGTCAGACTCCTTGAGTGACACTAGGTGACAAGAAATGAACAAACACGACACTGTTGAGTTTTGTCTTTAGTTATTTGTATTTCATTTATTCATGAATGGTGTGATTTCCACATGCATGTACTTGGTTGGTTGATGAAGAAATACAGACTAACACATGAGATCAATAAGGTGGACATGCGGGATAACAGAGAACTGAGGTTGTAATCGTTTAAACGTTTCAACTGTAAAGGAAAGTAAACATTAAACTACAGAACAGTTTACGAAGAACATGCATCGATATTCCCTTTTTTCTCGAGGTTTAATCACTTACAGTACCTTGGTGCTTTGTAAACCACTGTAATTTAATACTGTATGGGGAAATCAGTGTACAATTTGAAGTAAATATAAAGGTCAAACATTAAGATGGCTATACATACTAATGTAATATATATGATAGTTTACAACCATTTGCACAAAAGAGCTAAAGCTTTAGATGTATCAGTCTGCAAGATGTTTCAATTGTTCAGCATGCATACATAATCATCTGTGATCTTCTACCTCTTCTTATTCCTTCAGTGGAGATGGGTAATGGTAACCATAGTCTGTTTTGAGTTTGCTTATATGTGCTTATACCAACCATAAGCTTGGAGTCTGGTGTGTGTGTAGGTGTTTATTTACTTAGTCCAAAAGCATTTGAAAAGTTTACAGTAAATAATGGAATTGCCAGAAAACAGCTGATGTGTTGCAAATAGCTTTGCAGTGTGCTGTACAGTAATTAACTAGAACCGGAAAGCTTGGAATGAGTAAATAAGAAGAACATAAGAACATAAGAAAGTTTACAAACGAGAGGAGGCCATTCAGCCCATCTTGCTCGTTTGGTTGTTAGTAGCTTATTGATCCCAGAATCTCATCAAGCAGCTTCTTGAAGGATCCCAGGGTGTCAGCTTCAACAATATTACTGGGGAGTTGGTTCCAGACCTTCACAATTCTCTGTGTAAAAAAGTGCCTCCTATTTTCTGTTCTGAATGCCCCTTTATCTAATCTCCATTTATGACCCCTGGTCCTTTTTTCTTTTTTCAAGTCAAAGAAGTCCCCCGGGTTGACATTGTCTATACCTTTTAGGATTTTGAATGTTTGAATCAGATCGCTGCGTAGTCTTCTTTGTTCAAGACTGAATAGATTCAGTTCTTTTAGCCTGTCTGCATACGACATGCCTTTTAAACCCGGGATAATTCTGGTCGCTCTTCTTTGCACTTTTTCTAGAGCAGCAATATCCTTTTTGTAACGAGGTGACCAGAACTGAACACAATATTCTAGGTGAGGTCTTACTAATGCATTGTAGAGTTTTAACATTACTTCCCTTGATTTAAATTCAACACTTCTCACAATATATCCAAGCATCTTGTTAGCCTTTTTTATAGCTTCCCCACATTGTCTAGATGAAGACATTTCTGAGTCAACATAAACTCCTAGGTCTTTTTCATAGTTCCCTTCTTCAATTTCACTATCTCCCATATGATATTTATAATGCACATTTTTATTGCCCGCATGCAATACTTTACACTTTTCTCTATTAAATTTCATTTGCCATGTGTCTGCCAAATTTTGAATGCTGTCTAGATCATTTTGAATGACCTTTGCTGCTTCAACAGTGTCTGCCACTCCTCCTATTTTTGTGTCGTCTGCAAATTTAACGAGTTTGCTTACTATATCAGAGTCAAAATCATTAATGTAGATTAGGAATAGCAGAGGACCTAATACTGATCCCTGTGGTAAACCACTGGTTACCTCACTCCATTTCGAGGTTTCTCCTCTAATCAGTACTTTCTGTTTTCTACCTGTTAACCACTCCCTAATCCATGTGCATGCATTTCCTTGAATCCCTACTGCGTTCAGTTTGAGAATTAATCTTTTATGTGGGACTTTGTCAAAAGCTTTCTGGAAATCTAAATAAACCATGTCGTATGCTTTGCAGTTATCCATTTTCAATGTTGCATCCTCAAAAAAGTCAAGTAGGTTAGTTAGACATGATCTCCCTTTCCTAAAACCATGCTGGCTGTCTCCCAGGATATTGTTACCATATAGGTAATTTTCCATTTTGGATCTTATTATAGTTTCCATAAGTTTACATATAATAGAAGTCAGGCTTATTGGTCTGTAGTTACCTGGTTCGGTTTTGTCTCCCTTTTTGTGGATTGGTATTACGTTTGCTATTTTCCAGTCTGTTGGTACAACCCCTGTGTCAAGAGACTGTTGCATGATCTTGGTTAGCGGTTTGTAAATAAATTCTTTCATTTCTTTGAGTACTATTGGGAGGATCTCATCTGGCCCAGGGGATTTGTTTATTTTAAGAGCTCCTAGTCCCTTTAACACTTCTGCCTCTGTTATGCTAAAGTTATTTAAAATTGGATAGGAACAGGTCGACATGTGGGGCATGTTGTCCATGTCCTCCTTTGTAAAAACCTGTGAAAAGTAATCATTTAATATATTTGCTATTTTTTTTCTTCATCTATGATTTTGCCATTTGTGTCTCTAGACATTTAACCTCCTCTTTGAATGTTCTCTTGCTGTTATAATATTGGAAAAACATTTTGGAATTGGTTTTAGCCCCCTTAGCAATATTGATTTCTATCTCTCTCTTGGCCTTTCTAACTTCCTTTTTGACTTGTGTTTGCAGTTCCAAGTACTCTTTCTGTGTGCTTTGTTTTTGGTCCCTTTTAAACGCTCTGTAAAGTGCCTTTTTTCGCTGAATATTTTTTTTTAATTGATCTATTAAACCATTTTGGCCATTTTGTTTTAGATTTAGATTTGTCTACTTTTGGGATGTAATTGTTTTGTGCCTCTAGTACTACATTTTTAAAAAACAGCCACCCTTTTTCTGTGGATGTTTTCTCTATTTTACTCCAATATACTTTTATTAGTCTCTGTTTCATACCTTTGTAGTTTGCTTTTCTAAAATTGTAAACCTTAGCTTTAGTCATTACTTTTGGGGTTTTAAAAAATATTTCAAATGAGACCATGTTGTGGTATGAGTTTGCCAATGGCTCTCTGACCTCTGTTTTAGTTATTCTGTCTTGACAAATTGCGTTAGGAAGCAGTCATTTGTCATTTCCACCATTTCAATTTCGTCCGTCGTGCCCCCCATTGGGTTTTCCCATTTTATACAGGGGAAGTTGAAATCCCCCATTAGTATGGCTTCTCCTTTTCTACACGCATTTCGAATGTCATTGTACAACAGATTATTGATTCTGCATTGTTTTCTTTGTCCTGATTTAACACCTGGGCTTCAAGGCTATTTCTTATGTATAGCGCTACCCCTCCGCCTCTTCTGTCCTGCCTGTCTTTCCTATACAGTGTGTACCCACTAATATTATATTTGTCTCCATCACTCTCAGACAACCAAGTTTCTGTAACACCTATCACATCGTAGTTACTTGTTAGTGCAGTAGCTTCAAGTTCTAACATTTTGTTTCTGAGACTTCTAGCATTAAGATAAATACATTTAATAGTGGTCTTACCTGAGTTGTTGCCCTTGTTTTGATGTAGTCTCCCTTCTGTTTTTTTGTTTTCTCCCCCCTTCCTTTCTAGCTTAAATGCTTCTGATTTATCTTGTAATTACAGAGGTTGTTTTTTTACTCCATAGCTCTGCTTTCATACTGGCAAAAACCCTGGTACCTAGATTGTGATTGTGATACAATACTAAAGGTGCTCTGTAGGTGGCGACAGTGGGTGGGTAGCTGACACTCGTTGTAGTGCTTTGTACTGCGGGCTTTGATGCAGCAAGACCCCTGATGTTGATGCTTAAGAGTTGAATAAAAGACAAAAGATTAAAGAAACGCCAGGCTGCCACCATTGATAATTGATTTTTAATATATTAGCAGCTGCAGTAGGCTTGGCAGAATTCTTCAGCACTCATGTTATTCCTACAGGATTGTTTGGGGTTTTCTTTTACTGCTGTAGACTGAAGTCAGCAGGGCTGTAACATGCAACTGTGATTGTCTGTCAGACTTTGAAATTTTAGCATTAACGTTAAGACTTTTCCACATACTGTCAAAATAACACCTGGATTTGAGGCAGTTCATTTGCTGTGCCTTTTCATCATTGTGTTTGGTTTTCTCCACTTCCTGGGAGTTCAGATAATCTAATTTTACTTGCATTTGAGGTTTCATAGCTTCATGTCATAAACAGTACAGGAAGTAGCAGTGTGTCCCTTGAAAAGCTAATTCTCTAAATCATTGGATTTTAGTTGTGTTCAAATTTTACCTTGAAAATCTTGAGAGTGCCTCGTGCCTTGTTTTTGTCGGTTCCATTATACAGAGGTGTGATAAGGCTGTATTTTCTTTCACTGTTATCACAGATTTTCCAATTTCTGTGAAACTGTACTCATTGCCTGTAATATGTAGTTCTAAATATGCATAGTGTAAATATATTTTTTTTTATCAGTTAAAAATACATTTGCCTTAGTTATTGACGCAATACCTGTTACACTGCATTTAGGAACCTGGCAGTCGGTTTAGTTTGCTTCCGGTAAATGATTGAACACACACTGCATAGAGCTGCACTATTTCTTTAAAATGTCTTGAACGAAAAAGACTCCAGCTGCCTCAAAGATCGGAAATATTTCTGCTAAAGATCGCTCTGTCCAGTACAAGAAGGGGACATTTCACGTGTCTGTTGTTATTTTTAGGTTTATTTATGTTATTTTGTTTCATAATTCACAGATGGTGAAAATACAATGGCTTTAAATGGTGGACATGAAAAACTAAATATTCTGCAATTTCGAATTTACTGTTTTTTTAGGTAGGCATTTAACATTTAGGGATAGTTATTGTATAGTAACTCTAGAGAAAATGATCATTTTTGAATGTGACAGCGGAATTTGTTTTCTGCTTTAATAAATATTATGTTTAATCTTGAACTGTGCTATTTTTAGACTGTGAAATGCTGTGAAAAGCAATTTTTTACCATGAAAAAAATACAGCCCTAGGTAAATGTTAAGCTTTTCAAGTGCTGAAAGCACAAAAGGTGCCATTTCCTTTAAACAGGCCTTTAGTAAAATTAATCATCATGGCATTAGAATAGCCTCAAATGAATGAGGACAATGGTTCCATGTAAAACAACTTCTGGAAACGTTGGTAATGCTAATACAGTGTCTCTCTATGATATCATACCTAAAATATTTCTGTCATGTAATCCTTTGATCTTTCAATTGATTCATGTTCTCCATTCAACTGAAAATTGTAGATTTGTCCAAGACAACACAGAGAGTTTTGGATTAGTAAAGAAAAAAATACTCCAATCTTAGACATTAAAAGAGATACATGTTCTTAGATTTGGTTGGGAATAGATATTAGCCTTTAAAATTCTAACCAAAAATGTCCAATTATCATGGATGAGGAAGGACATTTCCATCTTCCCTCAGTTTGTTTCAGTGCTGGCTGTATTGAAGGAAGGAGGGTTAAACTAGCTGGGGTGCTTACAGATGGTGATGCTTGGATATTTGAGATTCTTATGGAGAAATCACATTGATCCTTCATATTGAACAAGCAAGGCAAGTTAACTCTTTAGTGAACGTTCTATAAACCTGTATGCTGACAACCTTAGTGTCATGTTGTATAGTAGTACTGTATACAGTACTGTATGTAAAGTAATAAGTGTTCAGTGGCACTGGAAAAGTTCTGGCTGGCTAGACATTTTCCACTATGTAATTCTGACCACTAAACCTTATAATGTTTGTTTTTTTTGATAACCAAATGTTTGTTATGAGCTTTTGTCTTTATTAAATATGTGCTGATGTTTTCTTGTTGGTAGTGAATTTCATCTTGACAAACTGCACTTTGAAAAATGAACCACTAACAGACACTCAAACACACACACACACACACACACACACACACACACACACACACACACACACACACACACATCCACCAGAAGATTTTAATATATACTTACAGAGGAGTATTATTAGCAATGAGGTACTTGTGCAGGATCAGCAGCTCTAACCAATCCAAAGTAGCTTCAACACGGGTCAAAATAAAGGAGCGTTACTGGTAGCCATGGAGATCCCCTAACTGTAATGAAGAAGTGCAGGAGAAATTAGAAGTTCTGGCCACTTGAAAGAGCTGGCTTTTCAAAACAGTTCAAAGCACTGTCCTAGAAATCAATGAAACTCGAGCAACGACTCTCAGAACCTCTCACATATCAGAATAAAAGTTTGGCGAGAGTAAACAATTAAAACTGCTTTCTCTTGAGTAAGCTTCTGAACCCTGGAGGCAACGGGCCCCATTTGAATGACCTAAACTGTAGTGGTATTTAGACTCTGTAGTCTGCATCCCCAATGGGGCTAATTACAAGATAGTTTTGCCACTGAAGTGGAATCGTGTTTTTGTTCTGTATTTGTATTGAAAAATAGCCTAATTTAGATGATATCAGATAAGAATCAATTGTAATGCTGTGATAGGCTTTTGTCCTTATCTGCAGGAACTACATTGTGAGTCAACTCCTCACATCACATCCTGCTGTCCGTGCCAAGGTGTTCAGTCATTAACGACTAATTGAACCCATTTCCTAAAGATATGCAAGACCCAGTTCAGTTCAAATAGAGTACAGTCCCTAAGCACCCTCTGTTGGATACAGTACATAGTTTGACTTGACATGCTCTCTAGAATTGTATTATCGGAGCAACGGTGAAACTGTTAAAAAGATGACTAGTTAGTTGTAAGTTAAAGTTTCAAGAAACATCTCGATCTGGGCATGGAGAACATCTACAAGCTTACATTACATGACATGTTTCATGAAATTGCTTTCTAAGATACTGCTGAATCAGTACAGTAGGTCACCATTAACAACAGTAGATTTTGACTAATACTGTCAATACTGAATAACACTGTGGCCGTGTGGTGTGCAGGGGGAGTCAAACAGTCAGGGGAGTTCAGGGTTGCATCCTCACTCTTCCAATCTGTCGATCTGGTGGCTCTGGCGTTCCCGCAGGTTAGGGTGGCAAAAAGTCACCCCACGACACTACAGCCATCCCTGCAGGGCTGGCCTTTGTGCTCCAGGGGCTGGGAGCAAGCCAACATTCGCTGTTGTGCTACTGGGTGTAAAGATGCATTTGGAAGTGGGATCGGAGGCTTCTGCTGGTAGAACTAAAATAAACTTGACCCAAAGTGGGAGATCGCTACATAGCCAGAGCTGGGATAACTCGCTACTTAAGTAACGCCTTATTGTAATAATATTACTTTTGTTTTATATACATTCTGCCCATGCTCACGATTATAAAAAGCCATTTTGTAACTTAAGTTTCTTTTTTATTGTTATTTTCACTCCTTATGACTTGCGCAAAGTCGCATGTATTGCAATGATTACAATTTATTATTTGCTATATCCAGTACATTATTAAGATTGCTTGTTTGTTATAATACACACATTTTAATTACGAGACATACAGTTACATAGTAAACAATAGTCACAACAACTGTTTCGCAGGACAAGACAAGAGAAAGATATATAACGAGTAATAATAACAAAAAATATAACATGCTACTTTTTTATTCAGTAATAAGTAAGGACAGTCGTTTCTTTTTTCTGAAGAAACGAGTAATGAGTAATAAGTTAGTTTTTTCAGTAACGTGCCCAACACTGCACATAGCACTGGCTCTTACTTCTAAGACACTTTGGGTGCTCTAACCTAGGTTACATATATCTCTGATAGGCAACTACAACTGAAGAGCAGCTTCTGAAATTAGGTGATGGCACTAAAACACAGACTTACCAAACAAAAAAAATGTAAATACACTATTTGCAATTAGAACCACTTAGAATAATTGCAAATATCATATGTAAGAGCACAGTGCAAATTGAAGCTACTTTAATAGATTTCAAAGGATATCATTAGCTTGTCAATGTCAAAAGAACTTGCTGTGGGCAATAGCTTAACTTGGCTAGACACTTAGGAAGCTACAGTATCTCCTGCCGCAGGGACTACATGGGGTCCTGCTATAAGGTTACAATGTAATCTGTAATACCCTGCAGCAGTACTGCTGTACAGGAGCAGTGAAAGTGGTCAATCAGGTAAGTGTATCTGGTTCAATTCTTTGTCTCCTGCATTAACCGTTACTGGGAGTCATAAATAATTGTAATCTATTCATTGGGAAGCATTAAATATTGTAGCAGCGTTAGGGAAGAGGTGCCTGCTGTTAAATCAAACAAACACTGGCTGCTCTTCTTAACAAGAGCACACATTTACATCTGTGTCACATTACTGCTACAGCGCTGCCATGTTAGGAACTACAAAACCAATCTCTCATAAACATTTACTGCAATATTTACAGTACCTTGGGGAAAGCATGTTACAGTATTGTGAAGTCAAATCGTGGTAAAACCTAGCCAAGTGTGCTAGAAGGAAAGTGTGGTACAAAACTGCAAATATATCCTGCAAATTCCCCATAGTTAACTTTTATAAAATACAGTATACAGTTAAGCAGAGAGCGTCCAGAACTTCAAACATTCAATCATAAGTAGTACGTGATACAAAATCATGCTGGTGAATACGTTAGCCAAGGTTTTTTCCTACTTGATAGTGGATCCAATTTAATGAATTTATAGCTGAGAAAATGTTTTATGAAATTGTAATTGATCAGAGTTTTTGATTGATCGTCGCTTGCTCGTCACTAGTAAATGCTTTGTGGGGTTGAAATCCTGGTTGTGCGGTCTTGACTGGGGATCCATAGTGAGCATTGCCTTGGCCTTTGCTGTCACAAGAGCTTGGGAGTAAAATAGGCTGGGGTCAGTTCTCCCCACAATGCCACAGCCACACCCCAGACAACAGACGAGGACAGATTGACAGTGGACACTGAGTTCTGAGTTAGTACTACGTGGGGTGCGCAGATGAGGTGCATTTCAAATTGGGAAGAATGCAATAAAATAGCATGGGCCCTTATAGTTTTGAGTTATTCAGTTAATCTGTGTACATCATAATGTACATTGTTTTCCATTGGTCATTACTATTTATTTCTTTGGGTCTCTTTAGTTCAAAGAGGTATGGACTCCAATGAACAGAAATGTTTTGGTTACGATGCCTTTTATGAAACGTTGAGTTCTTGATAAGGAGCAAAAATGCAACCTGCTATATCTGTAATAAGTAGTAAAATTAGGCCATACATAAAGCAATATTACACAGCAGCATCAGTATACTGCATATCCTACTTAAATATGTATTTAACCACAGTACTTGGATATTGCCGAAGGGCCCCTGGCATCAGATTATTAAGGCTTAGTCATATTACAAACACACTGCAAGATACTGCATGTGTTCCTATAAAAGCTGCCTTACATTTAACTCATTGATTCATTTTTCGCACCAGGATGAAAGGCTGAGCCACTTTCCATTTTCAATCAGTCAGACATGTTACAAACAACCATGCAGTACATAAGGTACAGTAATTAAAAATGACTATTTATTTACCAAAACTAAAGTAAACAGCCGTCAGTACCTGAACAGCTGGGTGTTAATCTGTGCTTTAACTATTACATACACATGCTTTCAATCAGTGTTGTGTATTGCATGTTTCTCTTTCTTGTTTCTTGTGTCTCCCCAGTGCAGCGCGAGTCCCCACCCCAGTCCCCTGTTTTGTTTTTGTACAGTTTTCATCACAGTTGCTGCCCTGTGCAACATCCTTTCAAATCCAGACTCTTTTGTTGCTGGTGTAATGCAATACCCCTGGCAGAAAAAAAAGCTGTGTTTGAAGTGCCGATATGCTCGTGTAAATATTCTGGTCTTACCAAGGTTCACCTGTGCTGCAAAACAAAATTCTTTCTCTTTTTTTTTTTTTTTTTGATTGATGTAATGCTTTTGTAAGGGTGTGGGGCTGATTACACTGGAGACCGAAGTCCTCTCTTTATCTTTAAAGTCGGTGCTGCACAGTCTGTCACACCCTGTCCTTGCAAATGTGTTAAAATCCAGCTCTAGAGAGGCCACAGTACTGGGTATGTCTACTTGTCCTGCACCCAGTCCTGACTTCTAGAACCTCCTTAAAGTAATTGTAGCTAACTAAATAATTCCATAAATCTGACCCATTTTGCACAGGTTAAAAGCATGGCTTGCAAACAGCTTTTATTAGAGCATAATCAAGGAACTTGTGCCCTTCTATTTTTGTTCCTTTTAGAAAACGTGGAGCAAAGATTTCAAGCAAGTAAAGGTACTTTGTTTTTATGCCATTGATATTTCAGCTTTACACTCCCTTGATAAATACTTCCAAAAATATAAATAGTAACAGACTACCATATTTTGAAGAGTTATTCCCACCTTCAGACATGAACTGAATCAGTTTTTGCAGGTTCCAACATGTATGTGTTATGGTGCGATTCACAAAGAAATAATCTATTTAAAGCCTTCAATTTTCCTAGTTGACTTGAAAAAGGTCAAAACGGACAATCACCTACGAAATGGGGTCATCTGCATTACATGAAATGTCATAATCTAGAAATGGTCAGTAATAGTCAAACTTAATTATTTTCAGTCTTATTTCCAGTACCGTATATTTTAATCACCAGGCTGTATAACTTTATATTAGGCTACACTAAACCATGAAAATGGTAATATACTTTAACCCTTTCAGAACTAAGTAACTTTGCAAAAGGACAACACGACTATGACTAAATAAATAGTCACCCTTATAAAAGCTTACCAAAGTAAATTTGCATGGTACATCTGTATTGTAATAGTCAATATTAAATCAGTTACCATGTGATGGTCTCACAGTCACACCTTTGCTCACTTGCACAGCTTTTAAGACAATTGATCTATCATTGTCTTAGTGGCAGCATTCAGGGGCTAAACAGTCTTTGGTAACTCTTGAGTAATAGATGACTCGCCCTCAGGGGAGACAAGCTGGGAAAGTATCTCCAGAGTTTGAGTTTCTAAATTAACGTGCAAGCACATTTAGAACTTGAGAGTTTGCTCATAAAAGTTATTTGCAAAGTTAGTACTTGGAGCCCATTTGTGCTTTGCACCAGACATTCTTTACATTTGGTCTAATCTGTGTTCATGAATTTGCACACCAACTGCTAAAACACTAAAGCAAAATCGATACAGCATGTTTATAAAAACCTGGGCAAGATGCAAGGCAGCAATTCAGTCTCCCGGTTGAGGTGATGTCTCCAAGGCATTTGACCTACTTGTGGTTCATGACATCATCTAAATCCCTTGCCTGCTGTATTTGATGCTCAGCTATTCAGTACTGTACAATTGGTTGTTCATTTTCTATATGGGAAAAAGAGCTCAGTTATCCAGCCTGGATTTTAATGCAGTGGAAGTTTCTCATGTTACTGCCTGCCAGGTTTACATCTTAGGCATGCTGTGTGAATGCTTTTTCATTTCCAAAAGTAAAATTATTAGACAAGTACAAATTGCCAAGCAAAGGTCTATTTTAAAAATCCAAAGCAGGAGGGAATTTTAAGTATATGATGTAGGCTTCTCAGAAAGTCAACCAAGATACCTTTATAGAGGTGCATTGCTAGGATTTCTTAAAGTTAAGCTGTGCTATAGAGCTTTAAAGCTTACCAGTACATTTCACCCCAAAACTGCTGTCTGTTGTTATGCTAAAGGACTGACTTGGCCAAATTATACAGTCAGTACTTTTTAGAGCATTTTTCTGCACCTGTGAATTCGCTTGATGCAACCCTGGAAGATTCTCCAGTGCTGTTAAATGCTCTAACAAAAGCTACAATCTCAAAGCTACTCAAAATTGTCATTAGCAAACCAAAAATAAACAGTATGTTGTTTTTGTATTCAGTTGAAGTTAGAATTTTCCATTCTTTTAGCTTGGAGAATGTAGCCCAAAGTCTCCTAACAAACCGCCTTCTATGGCAGTCCAATGATATTACACTAAGGTGTAGTGGTAGCATATGGGCAGCTACAATGGTAAAAGCCGTGAATGGTATCACAGTGTAACACTTTCAATATTTGATCCGAGTTCATTGCATTACCACTGCATGTTTTATTATGCTTTGTATTATGGTTCTTGTTAAACAGCAGACATGGCTGCTTAGAGTTGAGACGGCAATAGCTGCCTGGCAGTGTTCAACAGCACATCTTACCTGCATCAGGAGCAGCCTAGCATGCCAGCACAACCCACCAATAGCACTTAAAGAGAAGAGGTAAACAGGTTATGCCAACTCTATGGTTAATAGAAAGCATGCTGTGGCCTCTAACGGCAAAGCAGTATAACTGTTCTTGAAATATTATTATTATTATTTATTTCTTAGCAGACGCCCTTATCCAGGGCGACTTACAATTGTTACAAGATATCACATTATTTTTTTTTATTTATTTATTTATTTTTTTTACACATTATTTTTTACATACAATTACCCATTTATACAGTTGGGTTTTTACTGGAGCAATTTTAGGTAAAGTACCTTGCTCAAGGGTACAACAGCAGTGTCCCCCACTGGGGACTGAACCCATGACCCTCCAGTCTGGAGTCCAGAGCCCTAACCACTACTCCACACTGCTGCTGTGTTCTTGAAATATAAGAACACAGCTCTCTTAGGGCTTAATCATCCAGCATGACACATACACAACCACATTCCATTTGAACTGCTTTCCCCTATTGTCTTTGCTTGCGTATCCAACCCAAATCCACCAATCTCGGTTTCACACAAAGACTCAATCATGAGGTTTCGAAGATATTTCCGTGCACACGTTTGTCTGACAGACTCACACGCTACCCCTTTGTTCCAACCAGGCTAATTTACTGTTTAATAGAAAAATGAAAGTGAATTATAAGTTAATTATGGCAGTGTTATGGAATTCCATCACACACAAGTCAATGTGACCAAGATTTCGTTTCTTTTCCAGTGGAATTGGCTAGTGTGCGGTTAGCTTTGGAGAACTGCAATATGTAGCCCATACTTAAATGCATATGTCATCCATGAGATGTATTCTTTAATGTAATCAACAGACGCCTCCATCTTCAAAAAAAAACATATTATTAAAAGTGATGACTTTCTGGTCCATTCGTGTTGGATTACACTTTCGCAATGGCTATCGATACCTCTAGAACAATTTCAGCTCCTTCCAGATACCTCACGTCACATCAGTGCTGTAAAGACTGCATGTGGTGGCCCTGCAACCTATTGGTCCAGTTCTTTTATCAGACCCATCCATGTTAACTAATTACCCTGTTTAAAGTGGAATATATTTGCGATTGATTCCTCCCCTCTGGAGGACAAAACAACAGTCCTGCCTTAGGAACCTGCCACGATGCCCCTTTCCTTGCTTGTCTTTGTGATACTCTTAACTGAGACTGAAATGATCAGGATCGGCCTAGTAAGTCATGTATTTGAGTTTCCCTGTCAATCCCAATTAGAATCACAGTGTAACAGTATAACTCAATTACCTCGAAACTGTTCTAAATATTACCATTGATTAAATCAGTTATGAAAGTCATTTTGCCATGACCCCATCTTCGGAAAATTAACTGGAAGAGTTGCTTGTAAAGCCTGGAGTTCTACTAAGTCAGGGTAAAGAGATGCGTTTTTTTTTTTCTTCTTCTAAGCCAGCACAAAACCTGCCTGCCAGCCCTGTCTGTTTGGCTGTATGGCCGAAATAATAGACAGCTACATTCCGCCTGCCTAGAAACCAGAGTCGTCCTTTCATACAGTGCTTTCAGTGTGACAGCTCCCAATTTGAATAAGAATTAGTCATCCATTCGCCTCATTACTCCATTTAGAAAAATATCTCAGCCTGCCGATTGGCTGCTGTTATTCCGTTTGTTTTCACACTGACTTGCCTTGACCAGTCTGCTTGCAGTTTTTTTTTTTTTTTTACACACTGAACGTGAAACTTCAGAAAGTGTGTGTATCAGCTCGGAACCCCAAAGTCGCTCCTCTGCAATTACTGTGAGTACTGTACCTTTTACATTTTATTTTCAGTTGCTGCAGAACTGCTCCTGAAGTTGTTTTTTGCAGTAGATGCTTTAAATTATTCATATATATATATATATATATATATATATATAGTTTTCATTATTTGAATGGGTTTTAATGTAATATATTTTCCTTACTTCAAATATACAGGTCTTTATTTTCTACTGCAAGTGTAATTGGTTTTTCTTCCTTTAATCCTTCATTTCCAGTCCTTTTCTTTCTTTAATGACTCAATTTTCTCTTTTTGTAATTTCTGAGAATATTTATCTTTTATGTTTCATGCAATAAGTCTTAATATGCTTCATCTATCTATCTATCTATCTATCTATCTATCTATCTATCTATCTATCTATCTATCTATCTATCTATCTGTACTATCTGTAGGTATCTATCTATACCTTCAGTCACTGCATGTATAATTGTACCATGTTAAGTTTATTATTTTATTGATTTATTAGAAGTTATTTATTCAGGACTAGTCCTCTGAGAACATATTTCATGGGACATCCTGACAGCAAGAACTACTTGTACCCCATAAAGTTCACATAAATTAAAACAAAACTTTTTATAAAGCATCATTATTCGGTTTTTTTTCTTATGCTGCTAGAATTTTATGGGAAGTATCCTTCTGTATGCAAAAATAGAGTTTTTATTAAGAGCTCATCTCACCCCTTGCAGGAACTGAAGGATCCCATAGAAAGGTACAGAGTGGTAAATTAGCCCAGTGATTTTGCAGTTACACAACTCTTCCCCATGCTTGTACCATGCTTGCTTGTCTCCTTGCTATGCTTTCTGTATACTGCCCTTTGCCAGGCTTCTACCCTGTTAACGTTGGTGAGATTATGTTAGCTCTGATCCCTGCAGCTATTTAAACTCTGTTTCAGTTTGATGCACAAAAGCTTTCCAGCCAGGCTGTTCTCACATTAAATATGTGCGTGTCTGCTTCCATCACAGTCACATAGGCGCAAAGAAAAGGGGCATGCAGGCTGTGAGAATGTGAGCTTTGATCGATCAATGTGTGATCTGAGGGGATCAGAGCTAACATAATCTTCTCAACATTGACATGGTGAAAGCCAAGCAAAGCGTTGTATAGAGAAAGCATGGCTAGGGGGACAACAAGCATGGTACAAGCACGGGGAAAAGCAGTATATACTGCAAAATCACTGGGCTAATTTACCAATCCACTGCCATTCACATAAGGGAAAAGGACAGAATATCTGAAGGCCCTTTAATTAACTCTGAAGGTGAAATGGGAGGTGTTGAATTTTGGTATTAAATGATCAAGTGGCAAGCAGACTACTGTGGAATCTGTTCGAAACTGGTTACAGTACTGGAAGCTTGTTTTCATAGAAGAACATTCATCTAATAGAGATCTACAGATTCAGGCAGGGCTCCCAAGATAAACAGATTGCTTGATATCTCTCTTTGTAGATGTCACATTGTCCTTTATAAAAGACGCTCATTGGAAGGTATTAATGAACGAAAATGAACGATTCCTCCTTATAATTCTCTTAACGCTGCACCATCGCTACATTCTACTTCAAGAGGTTGCATGAAGAGTTTAGGGGCATGGAAAACACATGATTCATTGGAAAAGCAGCGCTTGGCTCAGTAACAAATTGCTGATTTACCTGTAGCTCTCACGCTTTGTCTTGCTTCCTTCGAGTCACCTGTTGAAATGTCGAGGTGCGATGGAAGTGCAGCACTGAAATATCTGCAAGGAGCGATCTGTAAAATATTTATAAAAACATCAAATACACAATAATGTGTGTGCCTTTTATACTAGAAAACATGAGACTAACCATGTGATGGCAATACATATTTCTGCAATTATTTTGTTAGGTGTGTATTCTTTATTAAAGCACAAGTGAATTTCCCCACACTTGTGCTGTGTGAAGCCATTGACTGCCACATGGGGATAGGAGGGGGCGGTTCCTGACTTTGACAGAAGAAGTCATGTGTGCTTAATGGATTATTCTTTACAAACTGGATTTACTCAGTCTCCAGAAAGTTAGACAGTCAGATGGAAGGACAACCCCTGTATGCTCTACTCCTGTGGATCCCAAAGACTCGAACACTTTTAACTGTATGATACTAGAAACAACTGTACTGTAGGTAGTGACAGTTCATGGATTGTTCTGATTAGTCTGCAGTCGTATACCAATATAATTTTTCTATTCCTGTCTTCCTGGCTTCAGATAGGCCAATGCCTCTTAAAAATACAATATAAAAAATAAAAAAAATTTAAGCAAAATTGCGCTTGAATTGCAAAGGGTAGCATGTGGCTACATGTCAGCAATGATTGTTTAATTCAAGCATGGAAAATATTTCATAACCCCATTGGCCACTGTGTGTATTATTGTACCATGTTAAGTTTCCTATCAGAGCTATTCTGTTCTTAATGGATAATGTCATTACAGAGTAATGTAATATTTGAAGTTCCGAGTCAATTAAGCCAGAGACCGGAAGCTTTATTGAACGAGGGAGTTTTGTTATTACTGAGGACCACGTCACAGCAATGTCATTAGCACTATTATACTACAAGTTTTTAAAGTTATTTCTTTACTTCTGTTTGTCTGAAATAATCATTGTGGTCGAGTGAAAGTCCACTTTCTGATAGCAGGGCTTGAGCGTCCAGATGAAGTGGTTCATTAGTATGCAGTGGTTTTAGAACAGGGGTGGTTATAACAGATCATCTGACCTCTGTAGAAAACAATCAGAGAACAGTAGCTGGCTGTTGTATAAACACAGTATAAACAGTGAAAAAAAATCTAAAAAACAAATTTAAAAATCTCAGGAGCTTGTGTTTTGATACCCAGTGTATCCCATTAATGGCTTGTTGAAATGGATGATGTAGCTGAATTTGAGCAATTTTTGTCAGTGACCACAAACCAGGGACCTGGAATTTATTCACAGAGTAGTCAAGCAAAGTTCAAACCCTGGTCTTCCCATTCACATCACCAGATATCTGGGGGTTAGGTACACAGAGCTCTGTTGCTTGACAATGTGAATTCCAACAGCAACTGTTTCCATCACTTGGAGACCAACTAGTGTATTGACTGATTGGTTGATGAATGATTTGATTATCTGATCGACTGATGTACACGTAGCCATACAGATGAGGGGCACTGAGACATAACATCTCTTTCTGAGAACTTTGTGCCAGCACACAACAGCAGCTGCATAACAAAGGCAGTTCATTGGTATAACACTAAAACACAGTACTGTAGACATACCCCTTGTAAAAGCTCACCACAGTAAATCTGATCATTTTGCAGTTTTCCCATGCTTTGTATACTTGGCATAGTTTGCCATGGTTTGCCATGTTTTTAAATTGACTTTACTATGCTTTGAAATGCTTTTACTGTGGGAAACTTTTAGACGGGCCCTTTCAAGATGTGCATTCTTAATACTGCTGGATACTATTTGCAATGCTTTGTTTTTTTTGTTGTAGAATATACAGCTGCAGAAACCTGTACACACGATGCTGTTGTATTACACAATCTCAATCCTGTTTGCTGTTTATATTCCAATAATTATGAATTCAGCAGGCAACGTGTCTGAGCCCCAACGTTGCCAAGGTGTGAATGTTATTTCAGCGTGTATCACCAGTATTGTTAAATGCCAGGATTGTTAGAAGGATGTAATTAATCCAGATATATAAGTACTGTTTAGTTAAATGTCACTAAACAGTATTAAGAACTATTTATTCTGGGTGACATGTTTGATTTTTAAATACCTGCAGCTCACACACGGAGAAATCAAACCGAAGCAGCAGTGCTCCTCAATTTGGTTTCCGATTCACACATCAGTAAGAAAGCTTGTTAACAGTCCTGTTTCTCCAAAGGTAGTGGGTTTAGGCTGTAGGTGCACATGTTCTGTACCCCCCACAGAAACCTGCTTGCCAGTATCTCTGTGAGCCACCCGCAGGGTATCGATTCATCCAGTTAAGCAAATCGGTGGTTCCGGCAGGAAACTCACTTTAACCTTAGATCAAATCACGTAAACATCAAGCATATTTAGGCGCTTCCAATGCCAACTGAATAGCTAGGCCAAAGAATGTAGTGTAAAATATGTATAATGTAGTCGTGTTGTCTAGTCATGGCATGAGTTTCCTGACTGAACTGAAAAGGGCTCTAGCATTGTCCATGGCTCCAGGAGTATCTACACATTAAAACATGACCAAACGCTTCTGTGCAGAAATTGAAAGAAAAAAAACCTACCACTTATACAGGATGCTCCTTTAATAGCTTCCATTTACATATAAGTTCCTGTTCATACTGTTAATATACTCTAACTACCCACGTCCCTTTCTCTACATTTAAAACCAGTCAAATATAAACCTTAGCCAAACGAACAAATAATCACTTATCACTTAATAAAATAAATATAATATTCTCAACCCAGACATGAACTACACAGTAGAAGCCTAGGATACTACATCCTGGAGACTCTCCTCTTATTTCCTGATTCATCTCTTGTTACCCACATGTGCTTTACTAATGACTGACTCAAAAGCCAACCCAATAAAGAAGGCAATGCGACTCAATTTAGCAATTCAAGTAGCAACCATTTACATTAGCAATTACATGGATAGTTCTTAAAGTTTACTGTGGTAAACTGTGGTAAAACCATAGCTACCTGTACAGTATTTATAGTACAGCATGGATAGCATTTTGTAAAGCACAGTAAAAAAATCCATGGTGACCCAGGGTAAAGAACAGTAAATGTGTGACATTAGCATTAGAAGAGCGTGGACGACTGCAAAATGTCAACTGTGCAAATACACAGAGGGCCTCTCTTAAGCAAGACTGACCACTGTGACTGACCACAGTGTTTGAGGTTTTGTGTAGTGGACTAATGTCCACTGGGGACCACCAAAATCATGTAACTTATTGACCTGGACGAGATGTAATCCCAGCCCTGTAGCAGTGAAAGACAATGAGGAGCTTGTAATTAAGGCTCTAGCCCTCTGATTCTACAGTACTTGACTGACTGAAGTACTGAGCTATGAATAGCAGGTTGCTTATTTTAATATTGATGAATATTTTTTATTGTTGGTAGTGATTTCAGAAATTAAATCTGTTCCCATAACACTGTTAGTGCTAAAGGTATATTTAGATGAGATCAATAATTGTCCTCCAGAGGCAGGTATCTTGCTGTCAAGCTCCTGGGTGTAAAAAGACAGTTGGCTTGGGTTTTGGACACCCACTGACCTTCAGATGCTGCTGGGAGTTACTATAATAATCAAGTAATAACCAGTCTACATCTTTTCAATAACTCCTGTTTTTCAGATTCTTGAATGGGGACCTGCTATACTCCTCGGAGGCTCAGGATGACCCTGCTGGCTGGCATCGTTATGCAGGGTAAGTGTGTTTGCACAGACTTTTCTGTCCAGCTTTTACTGTGTGCATTACAATAGTTTGTGATGATGAGATTTCATTAAAAGAAGGCTTGGTGGTTAAAGAAAAGTGCTTGATACAAGGAGGTTCCCTGTTCAAATCCCGGCTCAGCCACTGACTCAGTGTGTGTGACACTGAGCAAGTCACTTAACCTCCTTGAGCTCCATCCTTTGGATGAGACATACAACTGAGGTCCTATTGTAAGTGACTCTGCAGCAGCAGTTGTTTATGCATAGTCCACCACCTAGTCTCTGTAAGTCTCTTTGGGTAAAAGTGTCTGCTAAATGACTAATTATTATTATTATTATTATTATTTATTTCTTAGCAGACACCCTTATCCAGGGGGACTTAAAATTGTTACAATATATCACATTATTTTTACGTACAATTACCAATTTATACAGTTGGGTTTTTACTGGAGCAATCTAGGTAAAGTACCTTGCTCAAGGGTACAGCAGCAGTGTCCCCCACCTGGGATTGAACCCACAACACTCCAGTCAAGAGTCCAGAGCCCTAACCACTACTCCACACTGCTGCCCTAATTAATAATAATGAAAAGGTAAAGGACTGACAGCAGTGGATACAAGTGCAGTGCAAGCTTTCTCTGTCAGACACATGGTTTATACACAGCTGGGACAGATAAATAAAAACACATATTTACCCTCATTTTAATGAATATATGATTTCTTCCTCTTCAAAAAATAGCCAATAGCAATAATAATATATAAATGCTAACGCATTTGTTCTTCATGTTGTTTCCAAAATGGAGATTTCCATTGAACCTTGTACTAGTCTTGACAGTCATCGTTTTATAGACTCATTGCTGGTATTCTTTTAATATTAGAAGTAAGCATGTCTGTCTGGCTGCTATTAAGAACAGCATTTGTTTTCACTTCAAACTATACAAAACAGTGTACGCATTGTATATAGTACTGTATGTATAACTAAAGCAAATTGTGACAAGACGATGTCATAATGTCATTTCATCTCTGGGATCTGTTGGCAGTCCCTTTGTTTTTATATCTTTATCAGATCTCCCCAACATCATTATAATATACATAGAGAGTACTTAAAGACTGCCATTGGGACAGCCCTATACGACTGGGAAAAATCACTCCAGAGTTCTGTAGGCATATGTGATTTAGTTCTTTCTCATGAGTGGCTCCTCTGGAAATCAGTTGACACTTTCTTTCGACGTAATTCATTCCAGTCTTTTGGATTCTCTTTGTTTGCACTGCAGCGGCCTGTGTGAATTGTCATGCAGCGCTGCGTCCTTGCCGTGTGTTAATATAAAATGTCACTCAGCGGGAGCCAGGCTTCTCTGGCAAGTGATGGGTCCCACTGTGCATGGTTTGTTTCAGAGGTCGAATCACATTAGAGGAAGTGAGGAAAGACAGCAGGAAACAAAGATACAAAGCATGGGAGGAGGCAGAAGAAGGTAGTATTTGACATTCGTGTCATTAAACCTTTTTAAAAGGCATTTTTCAGGTTTTTGTTACACTGAAGCATAGACAGTATAAGGTTAATTAGTTATTGTGTGTGTGTTCTACTCAGATACCAGAACTGGTGACTTAATGAGAGCAAAGCGAAGCCAGACTGTGAGTAAAACACACAAAAAAATAAAGTAAAAAGACGAGAGATATTGGCAGAGTTCAGTGAAGGAAACAAACATGTAGTACTGTTACAAATACGTGTTCCTTATTGGAGGTTTAGGAAAACAATTAGCAGTGAGAAATTATTAAATGAAATGTCTTAAATTAGTTTGTGTATGTTACTTCTTAGCTTGTTGATATCGTTCAGTGTTGTTATAGCCTGTACGCTGTTTTGTTATATGTTCTTAAAAGGTTTTCGCTGTCAGTTGGGTTTGCAAAGCTGCAATCTTTTAAAAATGAAAAATTCAGGCAGGGTCGTGATCAGGTATTACCTGATAACAGGACCGTTTTGTGGGCTGGTGAATGCTCTGGTTATGCAAATAGTGCAAAGTGATTGGTTGAAACAGCACAATGTAATGTACGGTACATGCAAAAGATAAATTATTTTAGCACACCACTGCAAACCTTAGGCGTCCTGTCTCACTTATCCTAGTAAATGTGTTAAATGAAGTCATAATAACACGTGGCTTGGTTTGCTGTAGATAACCCTGTTGGCTCATATCTTATAGACACTGACTCATGAGACAAACTGTAACCTACTTGGCTTTTAAACTGGGTGGATCCTGTGGATTTTCTTAGAGAAAATGAAAGATGAAAGTATGACTGGAACAACTGTAAAAGAATTAGTGATATCACATTCAATACTGTAGCAGGATTTCAAATTAGTTTCAAAAAGCGGTGTGTGCTTGTAGTGATGCTGTTCATATAGTCTAGGTTCATTGAAATGTTTTTTCTAACTGCTCAAAAAAGGAACTTAATTCTTACCTACATACATACATATATACAAACATAGTTACTGTACATATGACTAACCTTATATGCTTATGTCATTAATGATGAAACATGGTAGACACACTCACTAGCACAGCGTCTTGAGGTTATCTCGCTCATGGTGAACTACATCATCTCGCTCATGGTGAACTACATCTTGGGAACTGTTTGTCTGAATTTGATCAGACTTCACAAGGACACTGCTATCGATGTAGAAGGTACATTGTAGAAAATCAATGTGGAAGATCAGCCGTCTTAGCAGCTGCACTGCATGCTTGGGAGAAGGAGTTCCATGTTTGAGTCTGGCACAGAATAGAAAGGACAGGTATTCCACCCCCATTAGCACTGTGCAGCTCTGCTCAGACAAGTGGGAGAGTTTACTGGAATTCATGAACAAGGAAGAAACCAGTGGGTTACAGCTTGTGAAAACTGACAGAATCTTGAGAAGAAGGACTCCTGGGTAAATCGTAGTATGTATTTTAGGTGTTAGGGAACCAGTTACTTGCTCAACAGCTGCATTACATGCTAATACACTCAAGCCATTAGCTATTACTTTTATATTGTTGGAAACCCTCACACAGCTACAGCGTGCTGAGGAACCCTGAATGCAGAGCCTTTGTCCATGGCGGTGTATAACATATTGGTAATAGGTTGTTTTGTCTTCAGAGCTGATTCAGCTTGCTGAGTCTGCAAAATGTTTAAATGGTTCTCGAGGAGTATGTGCCATTCCTCAATTACTTATTGAATTACCTGAGAGATTCCACCAGGGAAGTTGGAGGTAAAAATCTAAATATTGAAAGTGGCCCATCATGTCATCATATGTGTTCCTTGTTCTTGCACTAGGAAGACACAGCTTTTATATATTACAAGATACATATATGCACAACAATGAACCCTGGTAGATGGTGGCACCAAATGATGCACAACGAAAATGAGCTTTAAAGGGTATCCAAAAGAACAAGGACAGTAGGACTTCAAGGTCTTCCTTGAGATGAATAATTCTGATATAGAGCAGTTAGTGAAACAGCAGCTATGGCTACAGTTAACACACTCGACATAGTGGTAGTCCTGACACCTTGTATGCCAATCGGCTGGTTGTATTGCCTGTGGTGAATGTGAATGCTTTATCCACTGCTCAGCTCCCTAGCTCACTTTATAGCCTCCCTGTACTTGGGTGCTTAGATGCTGCTTGGTTTCACCAGCTGTGAGCAACTGGATTTTCTTTTGGAGCATTAGCTATAATAGGTCATTCGTTTTGGTCTGTTGGCTTTCCAGGATGGCTTTTAGAGTTATCACATTTGAGATTTCCACCTTTGTGAAAAATCAGAAATCTGTGCAGCATTTAGAAACACCTGCCAACCATGACCCTACCATCATCTTTTTTATCAAAGTCAAGATTTGTCATCTTGCTGGTCGTTAATCAGCTTTCTTGTAATACAGAACGCAGATCAGAACGTATGGTGGCTCAGTAAGGACAGGAAAAACAAAAAAAAAATTGATGAGGAGATAAAATCGCTCATGATCTCAACATTACAAACCATTATGTCGAGATCCCAAAATAACTGATCTTGGGATCTCAACTTTTTTTATCTTGTGATCTTGACATAAAAGTTTGAAACGAGATCTTGAGATAATGTATCTTGTAAGCTTGACATCTTAGAGATGCAATTTGCATAACAAGTTACTCAGTCATTCTTTTTTGGCAGCATCAGAAGCGGCCCCTTTTCATCACAGAAAATTGTACGTTACAGTAACATGATGTTGCAGCAGCTGCTAAACACAAGAGAGCTCATTCCTGATTTGAGTATGCTTGCCTTAAGGGATGCCACACATATCCAGAGGTTTCAACACATATGAACTATTTCCCCAGTCTCCATAAATTCTGTAGTGCAGAATTAAGAACAATTCGGGATCTAGCGTTGTGCGTCTGAAGAGGAATAATCTGGATTTCAAAACATGGGTTTCTCACGTCTGTACTATACATTAGTTTTACGTTATGTTTTAAAATGCTTTGCCATACTTCTTTTTTTTATAATGCTTGCCAATACTTACATACTTTCTTTAAAAACAGAAATTATTTTTTGGTTTAAAACAAATATTCCAATGAATGTCTAGGTTATGTAATACCCACATGTGTTTTAAATAGATGTGGGTGAAAACCCTGTGAAGTACATACAGTATTGACTGAAGATGGTGTTTGACTGCCTGTGACACAGAGCATTGCATGGACGATTACACATTGGGGTATATTCATGTAAGCCTATTTAGTTTCTGTCTGTCTATAAAAGTATGAAAAATGAAGCTTACAGTAATATTCTGATAATTTAAATGATGTCAGTATTTAGATCCCCCGCTGTTTAAATGAATGGAGTAGATCTTGTTATCTATTCAGATATATCATAGTGGTGTGCTGATACCTGTCCTTTAAGAAGGATGTATCATCAGGTATTAAATAAATCCATTAAAAAGCTGAATGGAAGTGAATTTTGCACTCATCCATGACATTTTTACTGTCATATCGAGGCCATAAACTGAGGCAGTGTCTCGGATGACAGGGAACTTCACCTCCAATCGGCTTTTAAAACACTCAGATGTTAATTGCCATTGATTGGCACTCAATTGTAAAGGTGAGGGAAGGACATCTTTTCTTGTTCTGAAATCAATACATTATGAATGGATGTATTTAATACCTGCCTAATAAATACTTCTTAAAAGGCAATTACGAGTATCAGCACACCCCTAATATTGAGTAAGACAGTTTTTTGGAGGCCAGGGTATAATTGCATCTGTTTTTTTATGGATACAAACACATTAATATAATTGAATGGACTGTACATAGATTTGAAAGGTTAACTTCTCATTTATTTCACTTGTCCAGCACTGAATTCATACTATCTTTAGAACCCAAACAATAAGCATTTAAACTCTGAACATCCGGAGAGAAACGGCAGACAATAGTGTTCAGTTTAAAAAGTTGATAATCTCCCCTCATGAAAAAGAGAGCTGTGTTGAGCCTAATTCACAGCCTATTTTCAAATGTAAGTCCTGCCCTTGGAAATTTTACAAGTGCCAAACAATGGGAAATCATTTGAGATACGGACTCATTTGTTCGTTTTTAAAAACCGATGTGACATTTTGGTGTATGAACCAATTCCTTTATATCTATTCAACGATTCTCTTGGCCAAGATACATTAAATATCATGAGGTAAAAAACCTGGTGTCAATGCACAAACAAACCGTCATATCCCAGTGACCATATCTGTAACATTATAACATCTCATATACCTCTATTTACACACATTGTATAGAATGCTGTATAAAAACATTACTCATATACATTTTTGATCGAATGACAGTGATGGCAGACCTCAATCCTGCCGTCCTAAAATGCAGAAACCTGTTTATCACGCACACCTCATTTTACCATGGGGAAAACCCTAGCTGGATTAATATAGAGTTAAAGAGTGGCAGTATTTAGATTCACCACTCTTTAGATCATTAAAATAGACCCCGGTGTCTATACACACGTGGGGATGCATGGTTTTTATTCACAGAAACACTGATATCTAGTTTCCCGTACTGTAAGTCTAAGACAGTAATCCTCACTACATGTCACAGGAATTCCAGTTCTAGCTTACAGCTCCTCTGAGTAATCCTTTTCCATTCTCAAATTACACTTTATTAATCAAAAGAAACCAGAGGGAATTAGCTGGGTCCAATTTCTAAAATGGGTCTAATTTCCATTCCCTCGTTTGTTCTGTAAGGAGACAAGCCATGTTAGTAATATACACAAGCAGTACAGAGCTTCACTGCAGGGAAGAGAGTAACATTCCAGGCCCTATTCCTGGACACATCACGTTTACAAGGGCATCCTCGGGGACAACTTTTATACAATACAAATTACAATAGCTGTCAAGGTATCAAGTCCCATCTTTAGCTGTGATTTAGCATGCACCTTACAATATGTTTTAACTGGGCTTCACAACACATTGCTAAGTGTTTACCTTGGCTGTGCTATAACTGGTTTTAAAATAGGATCCTCTGAATTTCTTAGAACAAGGGTGGCCAAAGTTGGCCCTTCCAGCCCTGGACTTTGTTCCAACCCTGTTCTAAATTGTTTAATTGAACCAATTAAACCTCCATCCAAACCCTGAAGTTGTTAATGATCTCATTTTACCTGTTAAACATGGAGTGGAATGGCCTTCCAGGACTGTGATTGAACAGCTCTGTCTTAGACTGACATTGAAAAAGGTTTTGCAGAACAAACTGGGGAGAATGCAAATTTGGCTATCTCGTTGTGAATTTCATAGATGCACATCCAGATCAAAGATCCCAAAGGATGTCAGATAGATGTTGTTGTTACAGGTACAGTAGATTTTTGTGATATCAGATTTTCATTATCTATGATACAGCTATACTGATAAAGAGTGTCTCACGCTACATAATATAATGGAATATATGGCTCCTGCATGTACTGAATGACAAGATCGTTTTTCAAAAATAACACAGCGATTCTTCATCAACTGAAGGCCGTGCCTTTAAACCATATTCTTTAATTTCAAAATGCTTACCACTGGTATTTTGTTGTCCCTGATAATAGATTTTGTTTTGTTTGTTACACAGTAGAACCTTGCAAATCAGAACACCACTCTTATCTGAACAGCTCTTCATAACCTGCCATGCTGTGTGCAGTGTTCTTCTGCCCTATTAATTTGGATATTAGAGGTTTTACTGTATTTTTATAAAGATGTATATTACCATACATCCATCTCATGTGATAATATGCTACAGTAGTACATAGTTCCCCTAACTACAAAGCACACTTTAAGAGTACAGTAAGATTTGTTGCATTACTGCAGTATTTTTTCATTTGGAATTGCTCGTCACCATTGGATCTGAGGTTCTAGCATTTACCAGCCTCCTTTAATAGCAGCACCACATGGTTTGCTGAATCATCATTGTGCGCAGGGGTGCATGTGTTTGAAGAGAATTACTCAGGCACTGGGTGACAAGATGCCTGGATATACTGTATGTCGAGCAGAGGTCAACATGAGTGCAAAAAAGGGATGGACTTTTTAACTAAGGGACTCAATGCACTAGTGGCAAATAACATTTTTAGTTCAACCTTGTTACATTACAGGAATTATAAACCTCAATTATCGTCTCAGCCAATCAATAGAGTGGTCATTAGCCGATTACAGCGAACAGGAATCTTAATACTTGCTTTAAATGACGATATAAACTGGAAATCCAATTAAAAGAATAACCTAAAAGCACATTTTAAAAACGTCTTCATACTCATAAATATTGTTTGGTTTATAACTGACCTAGTCTTTCGTTAAGTGTCCTGGCCTTTGGTTCAGGGCTTCTCACTGGTGTTACCTAAAACGTAAAATTCTTAAATATTTTTTTCTAGTCTCAAGAGTATTCGGAATACATGAGCAGTGTGACTAGTACTATGTACAGTTCAAAAGTTTTTAGAATACCTGTATTTTGTGTTTTGAGTTTATTCAGATCATATGCTGGTACCTATTCTCTGTTGAGACCTATCCTGTGTGCCAACCCCAGCCAACTCTCATTTCAGAATTGACATCCTGTTCAATGTTTTATTTGTCCTAAAATTAAAATGAAATGGATACTAACTAAAGGAGCTAACCAACCCAACTATGGTTCATTTTCATTGGATGTAGCAGCAATTCTCTGCAGGATACATCTCAGTATAACTGTGGTCTTTTCCCAGGCTCCAGTAGTTGATATGTACATAATTTACTAGGCTGATTTTCAAAGCTTTTGTATATTTTTTCAGCACCATCTTATATTGTTGGTAGTTAAAAAAGACTGGCTGTCTGTTTGTTTTTTTATTCGTCCCCCTTATCTTCAGAGTGCCATGGGCTTTTCAAGATAATGGATTTTCTTTAAATCAGGGACATACATTGTATCCCATAGCAGACGTTAGTCACCCATAACTATTAAAAAATTCAATAGTACTACATTTATAAATACTAAGTAAACTAATGTCAGTGACAAACCTTTTCGCTAGAAATTTTTTCTATATCTTCAGTGTTTTTTGTTTTTTTTCCTTATATCGCATGGATCTGGTGATGCCGTAGACATATCGTCCATAACAATCAATGATTGAACCGTTTCTCATTTCATTTATTTACTTTCTTTTAATATTTATAAATATAGGACATAAATAACCTTGTCTAGGTGAGAATAGGTTAATTATCACTAAATATGCTTAGTCACGTAGACAGAGGTCAGCAAATGTTGAATTTAGTCAAGGCTAATACCACCACACCCTCATTTCTCTTAATAGCACCATTAAGATATTTTCAGTCTTCAACACCTGAGGGTGGAGACCACACTGAACCATGTGGTGAAAGAATGTCAACTAAAGCTCATTTCACATTTGAAGACATTGAGAAAGGCTTCTAGTCAAAATGTTTTTCAAAGAAGTATACAAAGCATAAATGGCATAAACATTACCTGGCAGTCATGAACGATGCTGCTTATATAACTTTACACTCGAGTACGTAGGGACCATCAACATCTTGAGTGAGGAATTATTAAGACCTGTTCATGAAATATCATAATGTAATATATATACACACGCACACATGTATCTTGTGCACTTATATTCTGTCTATATATATCAGGTTTCAAATGTGCAGTCTTAACAGAAACCTGTTATAGTAAACATGCATTTTCGTTTAAAACATGATGTATGGTACTTCATTATATGGTACTTCAATGTGTTAAAGAAATCTGTTTGCAAGCCATGCTTTCAACTAGTCTTGCACTTCCTTGGCAATTTTGCCTGTAAATGTTCCTCTACTCTTCAGTGCTATCTTTCCCGTCAATAAACAACTAGCCACTAGCATGCTTTGACCCAGAAGACACTGACGCAAAATGACCTAGGAAGTGAAACAGTCCTAGACTTCCTGAGAGTAAGGCAAGAAAAACTTTCTTTAACATATTGTTGTACCAGATATCATGAAAATACATGCTTGCTGTAACATGTCCTTCTTTCCAAATTGCCCATTTGAGACCAACAGTTTATAGCAAATGGAACAGGTTTCTTTTTATTTATTTATTTATTTTGAGCTAAAACCACTATGTACACTCAATTGTCAATTTTCAGGCAACACTTGTACAGTCATTTCGACAAACATTATAGCTAATGCTCTCTTTAGCCTGACTACAAGACTTTCATCGCACAGCAAATTAAGAGTTTAAGAAATTCAATTTTAATGTCCCTCAAACAAGCTTTTCCTGGACAGTATTAAGAAGCAGCTGCTGCTTCCTCTTGAGCAGCGTTTCCGCGGATTCTGGTTTTAATCCCGTTTAAAACAGATTACAGGATCTTGTGATTTGGAGCTGCAGCTTGGAATTGGTGGAGGAGGCTGACAGGCCACAGCCTCTACCCTGCACTTAATTCTGCCACAAGGGGTTTAGGTATGAAAGTGCCTCACCTGCTAATGGAACACGCATTTGCTCTCTGTTAATGATTGACACAGGAAAGGCAGGTGTGCAGGTGGAGACAGAAAGTTGGCTTAGTAATGTAACCCTCTCAGGTGCTTTCATGATTCATGCAGCTAGAGTCCCAGTCAATACCACACTGGTACATTATCTTTAGCCTTCCCTTCAACTGATTTTTCAAAAACCTTTCATTAAAGCTTCTGAAAAAGTGCTAAAATACCTTTTCAAGCTTCACGTTGTGTATTACAGTGTATGATGTTGGCCATACTTGGCAAGGTCTATAAAGAAGTAACAAACAAGGCATAATTTTAATTTAATGATTGTGGCAGAGTAGGGGGAGGTAAGGTGTAGTCCTGGAGGATAATGGGACTACATCGCATCACCATGCAGCAAAGCAAAATTGATTAAAAAAAACTTTTTATGTCAAACTTTTCATGTCTGGTTGATTTGGAATAAAAGCTCAGTTTGGGATTCTTGCATGTTGGATTGAGATTTGGTGCACTTTGAAACGATTCATGTCAGATTGATTTTGAATAAAAGTTTAGCTTCAGTTTGGTATTTTTGCTATTTTGTACTGCATTTTAATTATTTAACGAATTAGATAAAACAAAGGCAGAATACTGCATACATGAAATGAGCAGGTACATGTAATTCTACTGTTATTCACAATATCTTCTCATTAACTTACTCCAACAGTTTGTGTTCATTTTGATTGTCCTTTCGTTATAACGAACCCCTCGATATAACGAACAAAAGGCTTGGGCCCCAACAGGTTCATTAGAGCGAGGGCGTACTGTATTTCAAGCTTGCACTTCCACATTCAGTTATCCCAGTCTTTCTATTTCAGGTCCCATGCAGGAACTGCCCTATTACAGAATCATAGGAAAAACAATACCTGCTGATTAAATATCCCATTCTTATATCTGGAACCCATAAGGCATTGCAGAGCTCTGAAAGAATTTACCTCCAAGTTGCTTACGCATACCTTTCCATTCATTGCTAGTCAGAACATGAACAATGTGGTGAGGTAATTATTGAACACCACATACTGTACCTCTGGTCAGGCTTGAAAAGGTTTAAATGTCCCTGGTGTTTCTTATCACAGAGATGGAGAGACAAAGGTTTGCACTTTTTTCAAGGCCCCAGCCCACTTATTCTGTCCCCACTCCCCTCTCCACCACTAGTTTCTATTCGTGATAGATTTCTGCAGAAGTTGCCACTCCAGAATGCAGGAGATATGCTTGGACACTGCAGTTGGTCAATGCAGCCACTTCACTGAGGAACGAGCTGGTTGCACAGGCACCTACCATTAAGCCTGTGAAGTTACAGAGATGGGCAGGCACAACCAAGCTTTTTTTTTGTCAACAGAGATTTTGCCCAATTATTTTCCCCTCAATTTAAAATTTTCAAATATGTTCCCTCACCGCAGCAGCTCTGAAGTCGGTGTGCGTCCTCCGATCCCACGATCAAGCCAATCACCTGTTTACAAGCAGTATCTTAAGAGCAGATGTCTGTGAGCTACCAGCCTCTGTGCTCACCAGGTTCTTGGCACATAGGGTCCAACGTAATGCGATAAGGAGAAATAGTCCTTGCCGGTTTATACTCCCTAACCCGCGGGGGGCATCAGCACCAATGTGATGCTTCCTCTGGAATGCAATTGATCCAAATAGTGACCGATATAAATACTACTGTTGTTGAAATAATTAATAAAGGCTCAGATATGAAAGTGAAACATCCAACCTTTCATCAAACAGCATTAAACAACGGCTCTTATTTTAAAGATTTTAACAACTGTGGTACATACAATTACCGCTGTTTAGACCCCCTTGTGTCATTTTTCTGTATTTATCTGCAGGATATGTGGGGTCTGTTTCAGCACACTAATGCTTTATTAATATGTATCTTCATTTTAAAAAAGACAAAAAATAACACTATCTTCAAACTGAAAGAAGTGACCTAACGCTGTACAAGTATTCAGCAGGGAGTGTATTCTGTAATTATGCTATCCAACAGCCAAGAAACGCCAATTAATTAAAGTTTATGAGCATCTGTTGGCCAGAACCGTGGATAAAAGGACTTCACAAGCACTAGACCAGTCCTTTCAAGACTATTGAAACCAAGTAATTCACACTGTGTCTTTCGCTACTGTAAAGCAATGTTTACCCAGGGATGGTCTTTGAGTACAGCTTTCAACATTCCAAGGACGGCACTTATTTTTTATGAAAACAAATTACAGTATGTGAGTTACCCAGCTTTCCCACCGCTGCTTTTTAAAATGTCAAAATAATTGCATTTAATTGAAGCTTTAACAGCGCTGAGGAGATTCCTGAACCCTGCCTAATCAGGTTGTTCGTGACCTTCCCCATATAAAATCAAGACAGCGGCATCCACTTGAACATTGTTTTCTGTTTTTTCTCAGATAATTATGTTTTCTTTTACTTTGGCGCCTTCACAGTCTAGTCATGTGACTGACTGGACAAAATATTGCTTGTAACAGACAAGACAGTGAATGTTGAAAAACAAGAGGTACAAACAGGAGTAATGTGTAGCTAGCTTACCGTTTATCTGTCTATGGAGTATGTCATTATGTTTAAACTTAAAAAGTCAGTGTTGGACGTTTATAATTCAGCAATATTACCTGACGGGCAAATACTAGATTTTCCCAACCATTTACATGTTATTTTGCTTAACTGTTTCTTTGACCATCTGATCATCAATGGCAATGCAGCAGAACTACAATGATTGTACTTGGGGGCAATGATAGCACATGGGCAGCTAAACTGGTAGGAGCTATTAGTAGAATGGCACCACAGTGGTAACATTGTCATACACACGGCTAATCCATTGAAGCACCATGCTACTGTACCAGTAGGTAGTGAGCTACCTTAAATTGTTACAGAACACCCTGCAAAGTTTACAAGAAACGCATCACATTACCGTTGCTGTGTCCCGTGTTGTCCGTATCGTAGCACTGTATTTTTAAACATATTCGCGTCTCACACACAATGTCTTCCCAGGATCTCAGTGTATCCAGATCACACTCCCTCCTGCAACAATGCTGGTTTTCTGTTCTCACAATACGCCGCTCATTTTAATCAGAGCGGCAGCGTTGTTGCAGGAGAGAACATGAACTGGATATGCTGTGATGTTTAGTAGAAAAAATCTCAGGTGAAAGTTTTTGAGTAATTCTAGTTTACTTACCTATGATTTGTGAATAAAAAAATATCAAAACTATATGTTAAAAAAAACAATAAATACTGAGATATGGACAAGCAAAGATAATGTGTTTCTTGTAAACACAGCAGGAGATACTGTAGCACTTTAACAGGAACACTTTACATTATTTGGTCCTGATCCATTGTATTGGCTTTGCTGGCAATGCTGTATGCTAATTGTTCTCTTCTATGATTTGTTCAGGGTCAAACACTCCTGTGAGGGCCATAGTAGCATATACAGCAACGTTCTCCTCCAAATGACATATGATAAAGCAACGTGTCGAGTCAATTCTTAAAAGTATCCAAATGATTCAGCATAAACAATAAGGCTTGGTAATGTGTGTCATACCCTCACCACTCTGCATTTAGAAGTACCGCCTACCCTGTATCCTAAGTCTGCCTCCACTCCAGTGTCCAACTGTGTCCTCTGGTCCTGATCTCTGTGCTGTGTTTAAAGGCTAGGGTTAACTTTGTCAACACCTTTAAAGACTTTTAAAACCTCAATCACATCTCCTCTAACCCTTCTTTATTCTAGGCTAAATAGATTCAGTTCCCTCGAATGGCACGATAAGAAAGCAGCAGGAAGCCTGTCATCCTGGTGTCACTGCAGGTAGAGCAGCTGGGATTATTCATGGCTCATGGCAATGCCAGCCTTCCCTGCTCTGTCTCTCAGGGAAACGCATTTCAACTCTGACACTGAGCTGCTGAGGAGAAATTTCACTCCCTTTCCGGGTCGCGGAGCTTCTCTGCTCGGATCAGTGGCTCAGGAGAAAACAGACTCCCAGTGTGACCGAGACACAGTAATTACTCCTCTGAACTTGCACTTGATTGTGTGCATGGAGATGGAAGGGGGCGTCATTCTCTTTATTGTGGTCATGTAGTGATTATTATCTCTAGTGAGCAGGTACATGGAAACTTCAAAGCGCAGCCACTGATATGGCTGTAATAAAAGGCAAGATTTGCATGAGATCTGCAGGTAGATGGAGGTTGTCTGCCTGACCTGTTTATACGACACACCTACATTCTTAATTATACCTGGAGAACCGCTGATAAATAAAGGACATTCTGTTGCACAAGGTATTAATAGTACCAGTCTCTATGTCAACCTTACATATGGATATACCTAAAGAAGCACTTATTTAATTGGGATGAAAATTAGTTGGGAAATTAATTAGCACACATTACTGATAGTATCAAAATCTGAGGGTACTGTATATGGAAGAAAAAGACAATATTTATGCCCATTTCTTCATGTTCATACAGTGAATTTTACACAATACTGATAACTCTTATTTTGTATGTACAGCCATAGCCATGGATGTATGTCACTGACATACGTGTTGTACAATTATTTTTTGATGTATATATATATATTGTTTAAATCTTGGTATTATGTGTTTTGTGCTCTTGGAGGTTAAGGAAAAGTTGAAGTTGAACTGAACACCCTCTGCCATTCAGTCCTAAGCCTCTCTCAAGCCGAGACTTGAGTTGTGCTGAACATACAGTATTGATTCATATTGATTGCATTTGAATCCACCTTTACCATCACAGAATCCCTTCACTCTCACTGCCTAAGAGCTACCCTGCAGAGAAAGGTTTGACTGAAGCTGCAGACTGCCTTTCATAATTATGCTCTGGCATAACCCAGATAACACAAAAAAATGAAAAAATTACATTGGATCTGCTCTTGTGAATGCCCCCTGAAATGACCTTTGGTCAAAATTGGTAGAAAAAAACAGCTATGACAAGAATAAGGCCTTTTGACAAGGGTTTATCAGAGTACCTGTGAAGTTAAAGTAATGTTTTAGGAGTAAATGGCTGCTGTGGTACATACAATTACCGAATGTATTTATAGGATAGCTAAACTAAATTCTATCTGCACTCCACAAAACTATTTCTTCCAAAATAACAACTCAGGTTTTAGGTTGTGCCGTGCCCAAAGTAAGGTCTAGCAGATGACAGTAGACTAGTAAACTGCATCCTTTATCCTGTTAAAGCAGGTTTTTTTGTGAGAATATGTTCTGTTTGTGTAATATGAGTCCTTCACCAGGGTGGCATATAACTATACAATTAGTTGTTTGTGTTTTAGTTAGCTTGTTAGGGGTTAAGTATAAATAAATACAGGAGCAGTGCTTCCAGAATGTAAACATCAATCTTACTTTCTTTTTAGCCATCTTACTGTAGTCACAGTTTGCCAGCAATAAAAAACAAGTCTTGTAGACAGAACATGTTTGTTTGTGTCCAACGAAGAGCAATCAAACTAATCCAGGGCTTTAAAGGAATGAGCTACATAGATAGGTGGAGGGATTTGAATTTATTTAGTCTGGAACAAAAAAGAATTGCGGGAAACTTCATCTTTAAAATCTTAAAATGAGTTACTGTGGTGTTACAGAGTTAAGCCAAGTAATAAAAAGTAAACAACAAAGAGGACACTGTTGGAAATTAAGTGAAGGCATTAAGGACACACAGAGTTGTGAGGATATGAAATGGGTTATGTTGCCATGCTGAATGCTGAATTGGAATCTTTTAAGACTCGACTTGACATAGTTTTGAGATTAACAAGCAACTAGGAACCAAACGAGCACCGATTAGATGAGCCAAATGGCCTCCTCTTGTTTGCGAATATTATGATGTTCTGATGTTGTTATGTTCATCCTAATCATTCTACATGTATTCATCTATCCCCATACTGAAGGATAGCAAATAAAATGTGCCATATTTTGTGTAAGGTCTCCTTCTGGTCTAACTGTGGCTTCTTCTCCTTCCCTGGCAGCTCTGAGTATTCTGGCCCAGGACCAGCCTTCTGTGCCACATGGCTGTACAGAGGGCAGCTGTTACCCGGCAACAGGGAACCTCCTGATTGGTCGAGCGAAGGACCTGCATGCCACATCGACCTGCGGCCTGCAGGGCCCAGAGGAATACTGCATCGTCAGTCACCTCCAAGTAAGACTCATTTGAGTTTTATATTGTAATGAACCTCCTCCCTAGCAGCTGATGGGTTAATAATTCTGACATTAGCATAAGAAACGTACTTAACTCTCGACTACAGAGCTTGCTCTTCAGTTGAATGTTAATTCGAGCGTCCTTGAGCTGTATGGTTTGCGGTTCACATCCAGCACCTCCTTTCCATTTAATACAATGGGCTGAGATGCCAAATCATTACAGTGACACACCCTATGGGAAGAATTCTGACCCCTGTGGTTGAAACAGGTAATGAAATGGCCATGTTCTTTGCATTATTCTAGCTATAGCATGCATGCTGGCATGCGAGACACGTGATTCTGTAAAGTCACTCTGAATCCTTGGAGACAGCGAGTACTCTTGGTTACGAGCCCAGCGTTGAAACTCCCTCCAAGCCTAGGTGGATGCGCACATGTATTCATGCTCGAGAACAAGCTTTCATTAGCGATTCATGAGGTAATAACTCTGACATCAGTATCATAAAACCTGTAACTTACCTCTCAACTTCAGAGCATGCTCTTTATTGTTTATTGTTGCATTGTCTTTAAGCTATTTACATATTTCAATTGAAGTTTAAAAATACACCAACTATCTTCAACAGAATTGAGGTGGTACCAATGATGATAGTGTTAGGATTAATAAGAGGTAAGAATATGTAATTTAAAACCTTGGTTAGCGCTTTCTCTAAAGACTGCCCCCTGTATTAAGCTGTTCTTCTCAACACCGGTCTGCAGTTCTGAAAGCGTTCTATCTATTTTATTGCATGGATATGCAGCATTGCATTTTATATGGTTACAGTTACTGGTTGATTTTGTGTCACATATTTTAAATGTATGAATAAAGAAGACATGTAGCTGAGCCAGCAACTCTTACTTTATAAATCTATGCAGGAGGAGCATCATGTGTTGTCATAGAAATCCTTGCAGTACTAGTGTTTGCTTTGCTATAAAGTATGAAGCATGAAGTGTTGTGAAAGCTCAAACAAGAGTTGTTTGTTTTAGCGCTATATAGAGCTGTCCTCTTACACAGTCCCAGATGGCTACAGCAGTTGTCCTGAGCAATCAGGTGCTTGTATGAAGTGTGAAATGGCAAGCTTTTGTTTAATTCACAACCTAATAATTGTGTTATCTATTCTAAAATAATGTCTCCTACCATGTGATCTGCAGTGGGGTAACTCTTTATTGAAATTGGACACTATGCAGCATTCAGAACACTTTCATTAAGGCTGTGTAACACTGCATAACCTTAGAATCCCAACAGAAAACACAACATAACATGAATAGAACATCCATAGCTTGTTTGTTACAATAATGTCGCAAAAAAATATTACTTAAGCCTAATTAAGTTTACCGTTTCTTCTATCTATGTCATTTTAGAAAGGACCGATGTTGTGAGATTATTAGGGTTGAAGGAGGCAGTATGGACAGCTGGTATTGACTGGTATGAAACTTTAGTAACAAAGCTAAGATGTGCTGAGTCTGAACTAAACCACGACATATAAATGTGTCTAATTCGATTGTGATTAAGTTTGTATCTGGGGCTTTAGAATAACTGCATGGCTAGAATTATATATTTAGCAGTTGAGGATATATTTACACGGTTTGGGTTGTATTTGTGTTATTGCTGTGTAATAAACTTATTAGCCTTATTAGAGTGTTGTATAATCACTGGTAATCCACTGCATTACCATCTATTCCAGTACCATTGTTCCAAATCCATTGTGTTGCCATTGCTGGTAATGGTGTGGTACACTAATGGTTCTGGTAGGGTTTCCTCAGGGTAAAACCGTACCCTGGTATTATATGGTATCCTAATGAAAATAGGATGTAAGGGTTTATAAGTGACCTATTATCCACTGTGTGACAACAATTAGATTTATTTTTGTTGTTGTTGTTATAATCTATGATCCTGATTTCCTGCATTAGGCATTTCCATAACATTAAAGCATTTTTTATTTTTATTTACCATAATGCTGAACTCTTGACAAAACTTGTTAGGTTTTCTAAATGTCCTAATGTTTTGTCTTGGCTTGTTCCTAAGACATGCTAAATGTATAATCTTAGATGACTTGTGTTCAAAAGAGAACTTTTGTTTAACATTTTTGTAATTGTAAAGCCTGTTTTGGCTCGAAAACTGTTAGACTGTACTGGATCTAACCTGGTGACTCAGAAGCCTGCATGGAATCCTGTAAGCTGGCATGTGATTTGTACCAATGATTTAACATGATCCAGGGATGGAATAAAGACTGCTATTGCAGGGCAGTTTGAGCCACTCCAGGCTTAACTAGGAGTTTAAATAAGTAAACCACAGAGAGGAAAGCCCTTATTAAAGGGATCGGTTATCTTTGTGTTCCAATCAATACTGTACAAACCCAGATTGTTGTCAGTTTTACAGTTTTACATTTGAATAGACATTTTGGTTTGAACCATTCCTGCTGCTTCTTTTTAGAGTATTTTACAGCACTGTCAACCACCCACTGTATGTGTTGTTAACCCCCAAATAAGTGGTTGATGCAACCCAGGGGGTGTGGTTCCCCAGTTTCCATATGCTCTAAACAACAGGTGAATATTGACAGAGAATGTAAAGTTTAGAGAGAATCAATATATGCTCCTTTAATCAGAAAAAGAATCATATTGAGACAAGCATCTATTTTATTTATTGATTGGATTATTAAATCAGGTCCTTCAATACATTTCAATACATTTCCGACTTTTCATCTACAGTATACTTTTGTATCTTAAGTTTTTTAATGCAACAGAAGCCGATAAAAGCACATTATTTTGTGTTCTTTCTTTTTTTACTGCACTGTTTTCCAGCCTCTTGCAATACATAAGTAGGTCACACCCCCTAGTTTCTGAAAAGCAAGTGTTGTGTACTTATTCTGAGGGACAATTGTTCCACGAGATTAAAAATATAAAAAGACAAAATGATTCATTTTCCATTCCTGTAGTTGTCATGGGTGTTTGGCACAGTGAGGTTAAAATTAAACCAAAATATCTTAGCAATTTGGGAATAGATATAAAACATTCATTTACTGGTGTTGCTGTGATTTCCTTTAATTTCTTGGTTACAAGAAATCTTGACTCATAAGAGAGGAGACATAGTGATCATAAGGGGAATAGGCTGCTGAGTCATGAATAGTCAATGCATTGCTCTAATGGGCTTGCAGCATTCCCAAGGGAGTTGACAAAGTTAACCCTAACCAATACTTTAAGCACAGGCCAGAAACCAGGACCAGAGGACACAGTAGGAAACTAAGTGGAGCTAGACAGGACAGAGGGAAGGATACACTTTTTCATACAGTTGTTGACTGTATGGAATGGGTTACCAAACCATGTTGTTGATGCTGAATCATTGGGATCACTGAAAACCAGACAAAGTGTTGAGATTAGTTAGATACTAAGCAAGCATTGATGTGCAGAATGACCTCCTCGTGTGTTCTTATAATGCATTCCATGCATTCCAACCAGGTTAAGGGGAGCGTCTGATACCGGCACCTTACACCCCTTGGTCACAGAGAGATCAATCTTTCACTGTTTGCCTGTTAGTTAAAATACCACACCCTTCCTGGATTTAATGCCCATTCACCAAAGATACCCATAACACAGATCAGTGTAAGCTGATTGGTGGAGGCCCCAGACAATAAGCACTATTCAACACTACCACCATGGGACATAGGAGACACACTTTGAATCAGTAGCGGCTGGTGAATTCTGAGACAAGTGGGGCGTTAATATAAAAACTAAAAACATATATATTAAGAAGGAACCGTTTTCAGCAGAGTATCTTTTTCCAAAGCTACGTGCATACAGAAACTACAAACTGGGGAAAAAAGTCACAAAAAAAACAAAACAGGATAACATTTCTGTCTTTCACACCCACACACACATTACAATTAACATTATACGATCAGGATTTTTAATACAGCACAATGTGTAACTGTCAAGTCTGTGCGAGCATCCTCTTATATATTAAATCAAACTGTGCTCACCTACTCAAGGCTGTTTTACCCGTGAAACACTGCACTTGGGCAACAGAAAACACACCCCATATAGCACTGAACACATACGGGCATTGCCATTCTACGCAGAGCTCAGGAATCACTGCTGTGGTACTTACTGCGCAGGCTCATGCTCATTTGCGGTGGTAGCAGTAGGAAGTCTAATAAATTACCGTAATGATTTCCGTAATGATGTTGCTAGTGGCCAGCGACAAAATAGCAAATTTATTATTGAATTCAAACTGGCGGTGCCACAACACCTCTTATACACCAGCCACGCCTGCTTAGAATACTGTGTTCAGCATAACACCCCTTATACACCAGCCACGCCTCCTTAGAATACTGTGTTCAGCACAACACCCCTTATACACCAGCCACGCCTGCTTAGAATACTGTGTTCAGCACAACACCCCTTATACACCAGCCACGCCTGCTTAGAATACTGTGTTCAGCACAACACCCCTTATACACCAGCCACGCCTGCTTAGAATACTGTGTTCAGCACAACACCCCTTATACACCAGCCACGCCTGCTTAGAATACTGTGTTCAGCACAACACCCCTTATACACCAGCCACGCCTGCTTAGAATACTGTGTTCAGGTTTGGTCTCCACACTACAAAAAGAACACTGGACCTCAGGAGAGAGTTCAGAGAAGAGCAACTAGACTAGCCCCAGGGCTACAAGGTATGAGTTTTGAGTATAGGCTGAGTTAGAAGACAATGTATTAAAATTAAAGTCAACCCCAGTCACTATTTCAAACTTAGCACAGAGATGAGGACGAGAGAACATAGGAGGCCCCTTGAATCATTTGTAACGTTTCTTATGTGTTTATCTCTGTATGTTAGTTCAAATTCAGTCAACCAAAGGCCATTCTTTTTAGCCTTTCTCATTAGGAACTTTTTTTACTAAATGAGAGTTGACTCTTTCCTGTAGGAATCAAAAAACTGTTTCCAGTGTGACTCCCGTGAGCCCTACGACTATTGGAACAGGAACAGCCACCGAGTGGAGAACGTGATCTACCTGAAAGACCAGGACCAGAAGAGCACCTGGTGGCAGTCAGCTAATGGTGAGGGGCCCGCCCACCCGGGGCCCGCCCACCCTTTTTGTTTCATTTTTCTTTTTCTGTTTGTCTTTCACTTTTCATACATAATCAAAGGGAAAACAAAGAGAAAGCAAATATTAGCTTCCTGTCACACTTCCAAAGGCGCAGCCAGGAGGAGATCTGAGGGATTGAAAGACCACCCCAATATTATTAAAGTCCAAGTTCTCAAAAAGTATTTTTATTTTTTAGTTACTACTGTTATAACATTATAGTGTTATAGCAGCTTAATACATTGAAGAAAGCTGTTCTGGTACTATTTTTTATTTTTATTTTGGCCAAGGTAAATGGCTTCATTTTTCATTTGTCGGAAAAAGGCCCACAATTGTTTTGAAAAAGACCCTCTCTCCAGTAGCAATGCCCCAGACTGCTCTCCTCCAAATGTGTCCCAACCCTTCCTTTAAACAGCCTCCTTCTACAGGATGGTTATTCATTGTGACATGCTTTATCTGCTGATATCAACAACCACTAGGTCCTTTTAATGGACTCCATTGTTAGATCTTTCTATTATCATATGGGAAATATTGCAAAGTTAGGCCCAATGCTCCCCTTTTACTGCATTGGCATCCTACAGCACATTCAATATTGCATCTCTGTTCATTGCTACTCGCCTACCTGTAAGCTTGAAACAAACCAGGATTTTGCCAGGCATCCTAATTAGAGGTCTAAATTGTGGTACCTCAAATATCCATTGCATTAGCTGTTAGTGTGGAATAGAACCAGGTTATACTTCTTGAGTGTTCTTGCTGCTGAGCCAACAAGGATCATGACATAGTGAGCCTGGCTGTTGTTCTGAGCAGTGCATTCAGTGGCATGGGGGCACCCATTCCTAGTATGCAACTGGACATGTTTGTGCTTGGCTTGCAGGGGAGGAGAAAGTCAGCATTCAACTGGACCTGGAGGCAGAGTTTCATTTCACTCACCTGATCATGAAGTTTAAGGTACTGTATCATCGTTTTCACTCATGGGTTTAATACCGTAGCAAGTACTCTACCTATACCAATCAGAGAGCGAGTTCACCTATCACATCAAATCCTACACCCAAGTTAGTTTAGATACTCAATTAATTAGTTTGGTTTAAAAAATAATAATGAATCCTGATGAAGTACAGTGCAGTAATAGCAGTTTATGGTTTCGTCCTCAGTGTATGCTGAACCACGGTTATGTTGTTACAAGGTCACTGACTTATTAAGAAGGGCAGGGTTTGAATTTGCTGGAAAAAATACCAATTAAAGATTAAAAAATTGAAAAGTGCAAATCATTATGTCAGCTAACCCTGCACCTACATGCAATACAGTACCCACAGACCATAGTGATGCCGGAAACCAGTGAGGTAACAACTTACATCTTCCTCTATAAACCCTAGTTCATACTGCTTGGTTTCTGGTATGTGTACTCCTGTGCAGATCAAATGTTTAATGTGCTGTCCAATACAGTAGTCGGTGTTTAAGCAATTCATTTTTTTTAACTACACTGCAAGTTCTGGACTATCTCCCTATTGCAGGCGACGAAGAGGGATTGCTCACTGATTGGTCAATACGTGTATACCAAATTAGTAAACGAATACTATGTTTGAAACAGTATATGTGTGTAAAAGAATATTATAGTACTTTTTATGTCTTTTTTTAAAAATGTACACAGTCAGGAACACCTCATGAAGTTGTTTTCAGGATATCATTTTTCTGCTATCGTTTAGCTATGCATGTCACCCGTGTGTTTGTCAGCCTTTGTACACTATCAGTCCTCTAATAGCAGCCAGCTAGACAGTTTCAGTGTTCCCTCTGTTGTCTGTTTGTGACCAGACCTTTCGCCCTGCTGCCATGCTGATTGAGAGGTCAGCTGATTTCGGACGCTCCTGGAAGCCGTACCGCTACTTCTCCTACAACTGCAGCAAGATGTTCCCCAGCGTGCCGGTGCGGGTGCTGCACCTCATCGACGACGTGGTGTGCGAGGAGCGCTACTCCGACATTGAGCCCTCCACGGAGGGGGAGGTCAGTGAGCCTCCTGAGCTGCTCTTCCTTGCTTTGGGATAACCGTGACTGACATGGATTCCTTCTGAAAGGTGTGTCTATCTTTGTTTCTGTGCAGGTTATATACAAAGTTCTGGACCCTGCCATTGATGTGAAAGATCCGTATAGTTTGGAGATCCAAGGTAAGTGCATAGAAAAGGCAGAATGTTATGCTACAGACCATGCTTTCATGGGGGGCAGTGAGCTATTATTAATAATCCCTTCACAAGTACAGCAGGGGTGTCAAACTCCTGGTTCCTGGAGGGCTGCAGTGCCTTCTGGCTTTCGTTCCACCCAAGCTCTCAATTACTTAATTGGTCTAATGATTTCATTAATTGGACAAATTTAACACTTCTCTCCAGGTCTCAACATGTTTTACAGGTAGTGTACCTTGAATCAAGTCCATTTTTGAAATCGTCAACTGTAAAATACCTTTAAAACAAATAATTCGATCAATTAAGTTAACTGAGCGCTGAAAACCAGAAGACCCTGTGGCCCTTGAGGACTGGAGTTTGACACACCTGGTATACATCAAGACTGTTTATTTGAAATTATGTTTTTTCTGCTAAAGCAAGTTTAAAATCTTTCTTCCCGGTTGCTATGCAACCAAGTTCAGACAGGTTCTGTGTTCTTATTTGCTGATTAATGAACAATACACAGCTTCATTTCCACTTCCTCAGCCTCCATACATCATTGTTAATGCCTTAAGAAATGAACCATCTGTGTTATTACTCCACAGTCACCTAACATATGCAAGCTGCCTGCCTCGGTCCTTGAACTACTCCACATACAATAACACAGTTCATAAATATTAACTGAGAAAAGGACATAACTGGAGTTCTGTTTTAAGAGTTCCATATTAATTGGAATATGTGATGGCATACCATCATTTTGATGGTATACCAATTGGGCTCACAGAGTTCAAGGCAGGCTTCGAGGAGGGATGAAACCCCATCTGCTTTCTGATCAAGAAGAGTTCATAGAAATCTACACAACCAAAGAATGTGGTAAAACAACACCAACAAATAACGTGTCATGGTAAACCTGAACTTGATTTAGAAATACTGAAAGAAGTTTAATACATTCAATGCAAATGATTTGACCTAAAAGTCTTATTTTCAAAGCCTAAAGGTCTCCACACATCAGATGCAATGCAGTTTTTTAATTGGTGACAAGACACTTTCGCAGCGACATAACCATACACACCAGAAAAAACACAGAGGCGACAGGTTTTGAAAACTGCCAGCTCTATATTATTCGTCAACATGATGTGGAAATTATGTGTCTTCTCTGACGATATTTCAACACATATGGCAATAAGTCATACATACAAGGCTTATCCAGTTCCTTCAAAATGGCCTCCCATATAGTGTCTTTCAAATCGGTATCTTTATACTTGTGATGACCTTTGTTATAAAGCTGTGGGTATTTTTTCAACAGCAAGTGTTATTTTGGATATTTCTTCACCCTGCTGGACCACGTGCATTGCAGCTGTTCTCTGATTGATCAGTGCCCTAGTTGATGCGCATCAAATCTCAAAAATAGGATTCAATCCTATTTAGTTCGCATCGCTGCAGTGCTGCTCCAGTGCCGCCCAGGTTCCACACCTACAGCCTTAAGCCTATAGTAAAATTACTTAATTTGTTCAAAAGGAGAAAAAACATCTTTTGTCATTGTTAGCCACTGAATTTATTAAGCTTCTTTTTGTATTTCTTTTTTTTTATTATTTTTTATTTTATTTTATTTTATTTTTTTTATAAAAATTTAGTCGTTGCCAATTAGTTTTTATTATTTTCTCCCCAATTAGAAATATCCAATTATTTTCAGGCTCAGCTCACCGCTACCACCCCTGCGCTGACTCGGGAGGGGCGAAGATGAACACACGTTGTCCTCCGAAGCGTGTGCCATCAGCTGCCCGCTTCTTTACACTCTGCAGACTCACCGTGCAGCCGCCTCAGAGCTACAGCGTCGGAGGACAACTCAGCTCTGGGCAGCTTACAGGCAAGCCCGCAGGCGCCCGGCCAGACTACAGGGGTCGCTGGTGCGCGGTGAGCCGAGGACACCCTGGCCGACCTAACCCTCCCTCCCCCGGACGACGCTCGGCCAATTGAGCGCCGCCCCCTGGGAGCTCCCGTCCGCGGTCGGCTGTGGAATAGCCTGGACTCGAACCGGCGACGTCCAGGCTATAGAGCGCATCCTGCACTCTAGCGAGAGCTTTTACTGGATGGATGCGCCACTCGGGAGCCCCCATTCTTTTCGTATTTCTAAACTTAGCACTACTGAGTGTTGTATAGTTATGACTAAACTTGCACGTCCTCTAAAGTTTACAACAGGAAAAGCAGAGTATAAACAGGACTGAAGCTTCAGGTGTGTGCAAATCTGGCGACTCAAGACTTTAAAGCCCAGGCAGGCCAGAAAACAAGTAGAAGAAACACAGTTTTAAACAAAGGTGTGGCTGAATATACAGGCGAGACTTGTTCCTAGCCTCCTATTTTATACAGCACTCCTACATGACCTGCTCTCAGCCTTGGTGTCAGGAGTACTTCCTATCCCTACAGGTGCCCCTGTTCTCCCTTTTATGTGTGTGTCAGTCCTAATGAGTGTCAGTCAGCACCAGGCAACTAGTCACTTGTACTGACTGGCACACGAGGCAGATCTGCCACAGGTGGGTGTTGATATGTAGTTACATGCTATTTATTTAGCCAATACGTTTGCCTGGAAAGGACTGGGCTGATCCTTATGAAACCTCCAGCACCTGCCAGTATGTATTGAATATAGACAAACAAGTATGTCCGTATATAACATACATCCCCCGCCATATGTCAACAGTATGCACAGAATAGTATAGAAAAAGAGTGGCCAGGTTTCATGTCAGCAAAAGTGGTTCTCCAGACATATGCAATAATGTAAGTGCGGCATACAGATGGCATGGACGGATGTACGGACAGACAGATACCAACCTATATTTCTAAAATATGATATTCTTAATAACTTAAGCCAAATCATTTTAATATCAAGTTTCATGACAATTGTATTAGCGGTTCTCTATATATATGCAGGGATAATAAGGAACTTTCCCCCGCATCCTCTAGGAAAATACTCCTCTAACTTCACTCAGGAGTGGCCAAAGTTGGCTTTCCAGTGCTGGTCTTTGTTACAACCCCGTTCTGAACTGTTTTTGGAAGCAATTAAACCTCGATCCAGACCCTAACGTAGTTCATTATTTCATTTTACCTGTTAAACCTAGAATAGTGGATAATGAAACTCACCATTTTTACATGTTATATATACAGGCCTCATTTACACTGCAGGACCACCACTTTGACTCCTGTCTACCCCACATTTGGATGAGTTATACAATGAGTGTGTGTCGTGACTCTTTTCTTTCCCCCTGCTGTGATCTCCCTGCTCCCCTGTTTTCAGAACTGCTTCGGATCACCAACCTGCGGATACACTTTACCAAACTGCACACGCTGGGGGACAACCTGCTGGACGGCAGGAGGGAGGTGCTGCAGAAGTATTACTACTCCATCTATGAGCTGGTGGTGCGAGGCAGCTGCTTCTGCTATGGGCATGCCTCTGAGTGCACACCCATCCCAGGGATCAGTGGAGGAGTGGAGGGAATGGTAAGGGAACTTAAAAAATCTAACTAATAAAGCTACCCAACCAGATATAAAGGACTCAGCTACTTTATTTTGGGGCTTGTGTGTAGACTAAAGTGGTTTCTTTTAGACTTGTAATTGGTGATTTTCTTTTTAGACCACTGAAGATTTGCCATAAATAGCTTTGAAAATCTAGCGCATATTCTTTCCAACAAAACAATGTAGTTGCATGTACTAAACCTTTGCTTAAGAGCCACTTGGTATGGGTATGACATATTACAGTTATCTTAAATAAAACATTCTTCTTGTTGTTTAGATGCATGTATATTTATTTTCTAAGAAATACTTAAGTAAGATATATTGTTGCAGGGGGACAGGTTCATGGTTACACTGGTGTGCCAGCTGTACTTAGAAAACACTTTGGGGCTCTATTGGCCACAGGGGTGATTTTAAGAAGTCACCAAACAGAAATAATTTTATATCATAGTGAAGCTAAACAAGAAGAATGCATTAGGAGGCAGTTTTTTGGTGAGTGTATATCAAGCCACATTGTTGATGCTAGATCATTTGTAGTCCATAAAAAAACGCTGGACAAAGTTCTGGATTAGTCAGCTGCTAGGAACCAAATTAATGGCCTCATCTTGTTTGTACGTTTCTTTTGTTTCTTATATTTCTTAGCTGTCTGGAAAAAAAAAAAAAAGTGCCAGTGAGAATTCCGCTTCTGTTTTACAGATCCACGGCAGGTGTGTCTGCAAACACAACACGGAGGGGTTAAACTGTGAGAAGTGCAGGCCTTTCTACAACAACCAGCCCTGGAGACCCGCAGAGGCAGACAACCCACACTCCTGCAGAGGTGAGCGGGATCCAGCTCTGCCCCCGGGGCTGTGGGAGCAACAGTATTGTGTCTTTTGAGGATGTGCCCTTGCTTGCAAGTGAAAGTGAATTCTAAATAGCAAACAAGCAAATTGAAAGCTGGTACCATACTGGGGTAAAGAGAGCTCTCGGTTTGCCTGCTTTCCTTCCAGGTAGTCTGTGGCTCTTACACTTCGTATGTAATTTGACCTCAGCAGTGACTTCAAGGTGAAATCATGTATTATTATTATTTATTTCTTAGCAGATGCCCTTATCCAGGGCGACTTATAATTGTTACAAGATATCACATATTTTTTTACATACAATTAACCCTTTACACAGTTGGGTTTTTACTGGAGCAATCTAGGTAAAGTACCTTGCTCCAGGGTACAGCAGCAGTGTCCCCCACCTGGGATTGAACCCAGAGTCCAGAGCCCTAACCACTACTCCACACTGCTGCACCGGCTACAAAGCGGGTTAGAAACAAGGCATTGAAGGGTTAGAGTCTCTCTGTCCACATGAAAGGACCTGGGAAGGGCAATGCTGTTACACATGTTGGCTATAAAATGTGTTTCTTTCAAAGCTACACGTAAGAACTCCAAAGTGAATAAACAGGTAACCCCAGATAAAAGTAAGATCAACTGACAAAAATTCTGCCACAGGCATTTTTTCAAAAGGTGGGTTGAAAAAGATGCATATTCTTTTTCTTTATTTGACAGGAGACCATGTTCTCACTCTTTCTCTTCCTACACTAAGTGCCAGAGAGAAGACCATTTTATAGCTATGAGATAGGGCTTCATTGTTTAGTTTTTTCCCCTCAGAATGCATGTGCAATGGCCATTCAAACCGCTGTCACTTCGACATGGCGGTATACCTAGCGACCGGGAACGCGAGCGGGGGCGTCTGTGACGACTGCCTGCACAACACAATGGGCCGCAGCTGTGAGATGTGCAAACCTTTCTACTACCAGGACCCCACCCGTGATATCAGAGACCCGTCCGTCTGTGTGGGTGAGTGGGGGCTGACTGGGAAAGGGCTTTTCACGCCAACAGGTAAAGAAAGCCAGACACGTCTCCTCACATTTGGAAAGATTCACTTTTATCTTTTTGGGGGGTAACACCTTGATTAGGTGCATATATCTTGTTATCATTCAAAATAAACTTTCATGCTAAGGTGTTAAAAAAGAGGGGAAAAATGTTTTGTAAGGACCACCTGCTTCCAACTTATAATTTAAACCTGTGAGGGCCGAGAATACTACAGGAGCAGCAAAGCTGGTAACTTGCCTGGGACCTCATCGTCAGAAGCTGGAAGTAATTCCTCTACTCAGCGGAAGAGCAACAAAAATATATATTTATATATATATATATATACATTCTTTCCCCCAAGCAGAAAAATGCATAATCTTAAAACACATAAAACACTTTAAAAAATAAATAAAACAGAAATAATATTCACAGTTAATTGTTAATCTCAATTATTTTGTTGCCAAAAGTCATTTCTGGTAATTCCCTCTTGGAGGTTAATTATATCATTAAGAAAGTGATTGTACTAATTGTCTCAAAACATTTTCCTGAGCATACAGTAACAGCACCCAAAGCCATAGTGTTATTAGAGAACAATAGCACGCTGGCATCACAATGTTGCTTCCCCAAATCTGACCGAGAGCAAAAAGAAACACTTTGCGATAGCAAAGCAAAAGAAATTTGCAAACCTATTCTGAACAAATCTAAACTAAGACAAACAAACTGACTGCATGTTTTACCTTTTTACCCCAGAACAGTTAAGAACAGTTTTATTTTATTCCTGATTAGACTTGTTAAACAATTGTAGGGATATACCTTAGTAGAGAGAGAGAGAGAGAGAGTGCTTCATCAGTTTATTTGTTTCAGAATTTCAATTTTGTTCTACAGTGCTCCCATTCTTTTGTCTGGCTGTGCCCTCTGTGTTTCCCATTTAAAGTGTGTCTCTCTGTCCTGCCAGCCTGTGACTGTGACCCGGTGGGCTCCCTGGAGGGGGGGGTGTGTGACAGCCACACAGACCTGGACCTGGGCATGATCGCCGGGCAGTGCCGCTGCAAAGTGAACGTCAAGGGCACCCGCTGTGACTACTGCAAGGAGGGCTTCTACGGGCTGAGCAGGAACGACCCGGTGGGCTGTCAGCGTGAGTACTATAACACTGCTGTAAGAAGAGAATGTGCACATATGAATTTGAGTTTGCAGATTCAAAAGAAAACAAATCATTATTGTAATTGATTATTGATTTAATGTACAGTACAACTGTGTACTTTAAAGATGAATAAAATGAGCTCTTGAATGTACATAAACTTGTCATAATTCAGTTGATCTAAATAGATCATTATTGGCATAAACTAATGAGACTAAGAGACTAAGAGTTAAATGTTTGATAGTTAGAACCTTGAACTTGGCAATATGTTACATGGTATAGAATATAGAGAAATGGAAAGCAAATTACAAGCCTCTTAACTCTTCCCAATGAATTAGCTACTGTATCTGGTTTATGGAAACAGAAACAATGGAGAAAAATAGCCCGACAATCCTCTAATATACTGTAAGAACATAGCAACACAAGAGCATTCCCTACCGAGAGGAGGCCATTCAGCCCAGCTAAGCCCCGGCCATTTCCCAGCAGCTGATTGATTTCAGAACTTGTCAAGTTGGGTCTTAAAGTATCCCAGTGATTCTGCCTCAGCAACATGACCAGGTAACCCATTCCATACACTCACCATTCTGCAGGAAGAAGTGTCTCCTTCCCTCTGTCCAAAGTCTATGTTCACTGTAAGAAACCTAAACCAGGTGCACAGAGTTCCAGGAACATCAACAACACTGGGGTTATTCCTTGCTGGATTAAGCCACAGATGAATTTTTTTCAGAGCATTTTACAGCACTGGTAATTCCCTCCTGGGTTGCATCAACCATTTACCCATGATTATCCAGGGTTTTTCCCTACAAGTAAGAGATAATGCAATCAAGATGGATTATTTATTTTGGCATAGCCTGTTGGGGTATACTATAGTTTGATCAAACCAAACCCTGAGTATAGCAAAGTTAAAAGGATACAGAGACTGATGAAGTAGTGCTTACCGTACATTTAGAAATAGTAAAAGAAACTTTGGTTTCTTTCAGTGCATGTAAATACAGCACTATTGAGTGTTTGATAGATATGGATGCTGACAGTAAATCATATTCTATTCTATTCCATTCTATTCTATTCTATTCTATCATATTCTATTCCATTCTATTCTATTCTATTCTATCATATTCTATTCTATTCCATTCTATTCTATTCTATTCTACCATATTCTATTCTATTCTATTCTATTCTATTCTATTCTATCATATTCTATTCCATTCTATTCTATTCTATTCTATTCTATTCTATCATATTCTATTCCATTCTATTCTATTCTATTCTATTTGTCCACAGCCTGCAATTGTGACCCTCGTGGGATTATAATGGGGGACTCCCCCTGCGATCAGGTCAGCGGGGACTGTTCTTGCAAGAGATACGTCACGGGGCGCTACTGTAACCAGTGCCTGGTAAGTCTGAGTTACAGACAGGCAGCTCTCAGTTTGCATGCGATTTCCAAGTTTACAAATCTTGCGTGCGCCTGTTATTAACCTGTACTGATGGGGCTGCAGAGTTTTTGTAACTCAGTATAATGTATGCTTAAAGAGTAAGTAGCTTTAAACATCATTTAAAATGTTTTTTTTTTTTTTTACGTTTCCCTAATATTTGACGTTTTCAGTGATTCTGAGTGGGTCTGGGGTCTGTTGCTTCAATATTTAGTTGCGATTGTTTTCTAAATCTGCTTTGAGCTTGCTGTGAGATTCATACGTGCCAGCAATGAGCATCCTTCCCAATTACATTCAAATCATGTGACAATATGAGAGACAGTAGTTGCTGCTGGAGTTGAAAGGTCATATTCTTGCATGGCTTGAAAGGCTGTTCAGATTCTTTAAACCTGCTCAAAGCAAGCTCAAGCCTTGTACAGTAAAGGCTGAATTATATGATGAGAATTCTGTTTAGGAGCAATAGAACTTAGAACCACACATCATAAAATAGTAAGGAAAATGTAATAAACAAAAAATAACTATAAAGTGACATCTCAAGCTACGTTTTAATTTGCTGAGAAACTATTCACTGTGTAGTGAGATGGGATGACCTTATCTGGATATATCACTTTGTTGGACAGGAACCCATATCGGACCACAAGAAGCTGAAATTTAAACCATGGTTGTGGGGCTTTAGTAAATGTTTAAAGTAGGACAAAAAGAGACAAAGTGAGACTATAACATAAACTCTGAGCTCAAGCCACAAAGTTCTATATTTGGTATTACTGAATGTATTTTGTTAAAAAAAAAAGAGTACCCTTTTAGGTAGAAAAATGGAAAGCAAACCAAAAGATAAATCGACATCACTGAGCAAGAATGCAGTTTCTTTAAACAAAGACCCTGCTGTGTATGGATACCTCCAGATACAATGTGGAGCCTGTGCCACATCGTATCAAGGCTGTGATCAGGACAAACAGTGTCCCAACCTGATATTAGGTACATATCCTAATAAAGTGGCCAGGCAGTGCATGTCATAGTCATCCCACAATAGGAAGAGTAGGAATGCCGTGCTGTAACAGCAGTTCCTAATATAGCTTTATTCGATCCTACAGGCTGAATACTGGGGCCTCAGCACTGATATTGCAGGCTGCCGGGCCTGTGGCTGTGACTTTGGTGGAGCCTACAACAACAGGTAGGTCTTGATTCTAACATTAAATCTACATTTGTACTGCCTGGGATTTTTTTGTTAAAACACAACAAGGCCTAGTAATACATTTATCAAACTCATTAATGATATATTTGTCTTTTTTTAATATATACTTTTTGCCAGTATATTACAATTTTGTATTTAAATAAAATACAAAAATTTGGTATTCTTTTTTAAGGAGCATTTGCAAGTTATGCCCTTCAAAATGCATTCCTAGGTTTAGGATTTAAAACTGTTGCTGCACTTCCATTGTGAGACTGTATAGAGTGGGGCGCTAATGAAAAGCCACAGGTAGAAAGTGCAGTGTGTACCATGACTCAGTATTGCTTTACTGAGCTGGAGACGCTGTGCTGGGAGGTAGTAATATATAATAATTGTAATGTTCAAAAGTATTACATGAACGTAAAGACAGAACTTGCTCGAAACTGAGGTAAACTGAGATTTTGTTAAAACTACATAAATATTCACTTAAAGGGAAGTTCTAAAATTCTTAGGCTTTTTCAAAGGAAATATGTTTCACTTCCTCAGTGGGGTGTGGGGACAATGACCAAGGAAGTGCAACACTCTCTGAAAGCATTGATATTAAACTTGGTTCCTTTATCCACCTTTAGTACCATATACCATCATTCAAACCTTCACAGCTAATGTTTTGGCCTCAGCCTTTATTTCAGGAGAACGCTGGGGTTGAACATAAGCTTTTGTGTAATTCATTTTTTCTTAACCAGGTGTGTGATGGAAAACGGGCAGTGTGACTGTCGACCGCACATCATGGGCAGGCAGTGTGGCGACGTGCAGCCTGGCTACTTCTGTGCAGCTCTGGATTACTATACCTATGAGGCAGAAGACGCAGTGCCACACTCCCCCGACGACCCCCTGCTACCTGTGAGTATGCCCTGCAGCTCCTCCCATTCACCCTGTCCCGTACTATCCCCTCGGAATGAAATCCCTAGCGACAGGGGTATAGTGGAGGCCGTCGTAGGTATGTACCTACTTATATCACACTTACCATATATCTGGAAAACCCCTTATCCAGTTGTGATGGAACTAGGTAATAACATTATTTAACATATGTTACTGAGAATATTAGATCCTGGGAATATATGGGGGTATCTGTCTATACGTCTGTCTGTGTGTATGTCACACATGTAGATTGAGAACTGTTTGGTATACACAGTCTTTTCCATAAATTATTGACATTTCGACAAGGTGATTCCTGTTTGGAAAAGCTGGATCTGGTTCCTTATCTGATGTGTGCATATCTGTACCAGCATTACTTCACATTCCGCTGCGCTGTATAACCCCCCCCCCCTCCCCTCCCACACATATTATCAGAGCTGGAATCATACAGCTGCATTGCTCAGGACACAACAACTGCATTCCCTGCTGTAAATATAAAGGAAGTCAAAGCTGATCGTCATTGTATATGTATGATTCTGATAGATACAGAACTGTAGACATGCCGTATGGAAAACCACCCCCACTCTTTCCTGTCTCTCTCAAAGTTATTTTAGGAATCATATAAAGGGATATAGTTGATGGGGGGTAGGAGATGAATTGATGAGGAGTATGCAGTTTATAAACAAGTCTTTACGATTGGTTATCTTGCAGTACTTATAACATGGTCAGACAGTTTGAATTAATTAGCAAACCTTTGGGGAATTTGGCAGATCTGCAAAAGAAAAGAATCCAGGAAACAAATTGTGAAAAAACTTTAACCCTAGATATTAAAGTTTTTAGAAAGCACAGCAGATGGGAGCTCAGGTTGTAGGAGGCTAGGAGGGTAGGATAAAGATTCAAGGCAGTTATCACAATGTTGAGAGGAAGAGACAGATGGACGGACATGTTTAGCACACAATTTCTAAGCTCAGATCTGTAAAGAACTTGCATTACCGGTGCATGCAGTATAAAATGACAGTCAGAAAGACACTATAGATTGCTAGCTAGATCCAGTCAAGGGTTTCTTACATCAATCGGAAGAGTCCCACTGAGATGGAATTCTACCTGCCTTTTCTTTCCCTATTCTCTTCCTCTGTCTCTCTAATTCCCCACTGTGTCAGGAAAGCGTGGTGACCCTCTGGAGGAAAGGGGCGGAAAAGCATCTCGGAATCCTTAACAGGAGGTCCTTTCGCAGCTAGCAAAGCGTCAAATTGCAGGACCTCCCTCCCTCCCTCTGTTTCACCTCACGGCTCACTCTTCCTTGATTAGGGTTCCCAGCCCACGTCATACAGAAGGGTGGAACAGCAGCCATGTGGAGATGTTTGAAAGGTGTTTGCATTGCCACTGCAAGCCCGTAATATAACCGTAATATGACTGCTCACTCCGTCACACGTTTATATGCATACAACTAATATGTAACCCACTGGTCTTCATAATGTGATTTACAGTTAAACTGTATGGAAGGTTCTCCCTGTGCTCCAGAGCAGCAGTCGATTTAACCTGCTTATAAATCTGGATGTGTGGTCCAGTGGTTAAAGAAAAGGGCTTGTAACCATGAGGTCCCCGGTTCAAATCCCACCTCAGCCACTGACTCATTGTGTGACCTTGAGCAAGTCACTTAACCTCCTTGTGCTCCGGTTTCAGGTGAGATGTAGTTGTCAGTGACTCTGCAGCTGATGCATAGTTCACACACCCTAGTCTCTGTAAGTCGCCTTGGATAAAGGCATCTGCTAAATAAATAAACAAATAATAATATACATTTGTGACCTAGATCAATACTGAAGATGCAGTTTGAGTCAACTTTTGTTTTAGGAAAAACTGTGTGAATTGAAATGTTTGGCCGATAAAATTAACTGCAGCATTAAACAATTTAGTAATTACAAGTATAGTAAGTGAGTGAGGACTACTGCCCTAACACAGCTGTTGTTCTGTATTTTCAAGGGAAGGCCCAAACCCAAGGCCGAGATCGACTGCCTGGAATACGTGAACACCGAGGCCAAGAGGCTGCGCCGCCACCGGAGGATTCCCAGGGTTCAGCAGCAGAGGGCAGCACTGAGGAAGATCCGCCAGATTCAACAAACAGTAAGTGCTTTTCTTTAATGTGTCCAATCAAAAAAGCATAAGCAGAAGCGTTCAGCCTGAAAAACAGCAGCGATAAAAACAACAACAAAAAAAAAATTTAAAACTACTTTACATACTGTGTTCTACAATGAAGTTGGGTTTGTACGTTTACATCATCGTTCCACTTCTTAACACAGGTAGTTTCAACTGTAGGGACGCTAGCTTGCCACTGAATCACAAGTGAGCCTAACTGAAATGCTCCTGCTATAACTTGCAAGAGGTTATAAGCTTTATTGTAGTCCATACAGCAATATTCTCAAGGTGAGCTTATACATGTTAAGATACCAAGCAATCTTCATAAATGTAATAGAAACACACAGTGAAGGCCATTCTAGAGTAGGGTCACAGGTTTCCTGCTGCTGTTTAAATCTGACTCCATGATCTTTGTCTCTGTATTGGTTGTTCCGGTACCACCAGTATAAAATCTCTCTTCCATCTTAGTGTGTGTTTGAAGCTGGCACGCAAGCAGCTTCAGTTGATATCATGGTCCCTGAGGGATTCAATACAGGTAGCTACCGTATTAATTGCCTGAAGCCAGGGCACCGAGCTTGAGCAGGAAACATGAACAGCACGCTGTATAATTATTGCATCTGAAGAATTTTATCATCACCTCGGGGCACTGTAGTTTATAGAATTGCACAACAACTTTAATCTAGTACAATGGAGCTTTTTTTATCTGTGTTTTTAATCACTTTTTGTTCATCCAAGTTTTATGTTTTTAAGTATTTTTATTTTTTTAAATAAAAAAAAATCTTCAGGTTTCAATCTTCATATTTCTTAAGAGCCAGCAAACTGATAAAGACATGTCTGTAATACACCCAGTGGCCTGCCCCTGATGTATAGGAAGCTTTCTGTCACTTCCATAGTTTAATATCTGAGAGTTTTGATCAGAGCATGTACATGGGTTCTATCTTGGCTGTTAGAAATCCCCCTTTTCTCCACCTGTGCTGTTGCTTGCAGTCTGGATAACTAGGAGTTGGCAAGGATAGATTTTCACATAGTTTATCAGGTAACACGTTGTTGCTGCCTGATGACTCAGCGCAGATTGTGTCTTTTTCCCAGCCCGATGTGGAGGTTGTGCGCAGGGAAAGAGTTCCTGAGCAGATGGTGACCTGGACAGGCCCAGGCTTCGCCAGGGTGAGAGATGGAGCAGGCCTGGTTTTCACCATCGACAACATCCCGTTCTCCATGGACTACGACGTCGTGATTCGATACGAGCCAGAGGTAGGAACCCAGCAAACAGATTTAAATCCATCTGCTGTGAGAAACATCAAATTGTCTTAGACACCACATCGTCAATTGCAAATAGATTTTTCCTTTTTGTTATTCATTGTAATCGTCCCAGGAAAAAAAAAAGTCCACCAAGTGGACATAACCTTGGTTAAACACATCCAACAGCACAGTCCCCTAGCACTAGGCAGGGGCATGGCTGACTTCTAGACAGAGGAAAGGGAATAATTAGTCTAGACAGAAGAAGACTCTCAAACACAGCTGTTTACGGATCATGGTAAAGGAAAAACATTTTATTTATTTATACTGGCTTTGAATGGGAAGCTTTAGTCCTGTGTTTTTAAAGAAAACACTCATTTTTCTAAGAGTAACATGGATTTTCAGTCAAAAATAGGAATGAATTAGGTGTTGTACTGCAGTGCCCAGTGCCCATGTCCTTAAATTAAGTGTATAACACACTCCTACTGTATGAATTCTATTTATAATTTGTACTGGTGTTTTAGAAAATGTTATATTTTATCAACGTTAAATTAAAGATCCAAAGTAAATATATATATATATATGTCACATTTTGTTTTTTCTTTCTGTCAGTCCACTGAAGATTGGGAAGCCATTGTTAGTATTTCATCTCAGCAATTACCCAGGAGCCAACGCTGTGGCAACGTTCTTCCTTCAGAGCAGATGTACACAGTGACACTCCGTCATCAACAGAGGTACCAATTCCGTCTGTATCCTTATTCTCACTCGGGACGTGTGAAAGTATTTGGGCCAGTCCAGCTCAAGTTGACCAATTTCTAGAGAGGTATTTCTTCCTTGTGTGGTTGAAGAGCAGAGTTGAGGTAACTTGTTACTGTAATGATATTACTTTTGTCAATAACGAGGTGATGTACAACGTTAGATTTTTAATGGGAGTAATAATATTACAGTTACTTTCTGTAAAAAATAAACAAGCTCTCTGTTATACACCTACATTGGTTTCAGTCAGCACCACACACTGTCAAACAGGAAACACTAACAACTCGGCCTACGGCAGTCCTAAAGACATAACTGCTATTTTCCTTGAGCACACGGAAACCCTTGACACAGCTTACTTTGGGTGCGTGCGCACGATCAGGATTAACTGGCTTGAGTACAGAGCTTAGTAAAGTCATAACAGAGATCCCGACAGGTACATAAACAGCTTCTTCTAATAACTCATTGTAAGGACAGTTGTAGTACATTGTTGTGTAGTACTATTTAAGCCTACTCCCTTTTTTTGTTTTACACACGTGTGAAGTAAACAGTTCTATGTTTGGGTATTACGTGTTTCTCATGTTAATTTTTTAACACTGTAACATTTAAGACACATGTATTTCAGTGCCATATTTGTACAACTACAGTATATATCGTTCCATATAAATAGACTTGAAAACTGGGGCTTTCGGTTATTAATATATATATTAACAAGCCTTAGTAGAGATAAACTAACTGCTCTAGGCCTTATGTGCTGCACAGTTAATTGCGTCACACATAACATGGTTCAGATTCTTGCTATTGCCTCATAACAAGGCTGACATGTGTTTCATGTAATCAAATGTAAGAAATGTCCTTGTGAGTGGCGACGTAGAGACTGAAGCCTTGTGATAATAAGCTGCAGAGCTAGCTATAACACTGCAGTTTGGAAAGGTGTGGCATTGACACCAGTGTTGGGATTCGCTCTGAATGCTCACAGAGACATGTGAAAGGTGGAATGTTGATAACTCAGGTCCTTCATATATCTACTGGGCTGGTACAGACTCTCGATGAACTCTGTACATTTCAAAGGCAACCTCAAGAGTCTGCTGTCTACTAGACTGGAACTGCGAAGACGTTGTTAGGAATTTATGGTTGAGTGCTTGATGTACTGTATGATATTATCAACAATGCTTTAGATGCTGATCATACTGTACCTATGAATAGGATCCATTTTATAATGGAAGATTTTCAGCACTGACTAAATGTGGTGTGTTTCAGTTCAGTATTGTCACAAAACCACCTCAAAACAAGACAAAATGTAATCAAGATGAACGCTCAGTGACATGGTGGAAGCAATCTCTTTAATATCACATTTCAAATCTCAATTTTATCTTGTTCCAGTATCAAACTGGGGCTGCAGCTTGTTCTGTCTGCAATCTACAAATCAAAATACAACGAGGCATGCAAACCAGACATACACAAAACTCAGAGACCACCTGTATGTATTACATGTTTGCATAATTGCTTTTTACAAATTCATTCCTCAACCTGCAGCATTTCCCAGACAGTAGAATATATTCACATCCTCTGTGTTCAGCCTACCTATTTTTCTCTGCAGTCAGGGATTCAAAACCTGTCTCTCGCATGGTCCATTCACTTTCTTTGTAATGTGAGGCATCTTAGACCCTCCTGACTTAGATTTAGACCCCTCCTGATTGGCTTACAGCATACTGTAGAATGCAAGTGTAAGGCTCAGATGAGCTCCTGTTACCTGTAACACTGACAGGAAGTGAACACCCGCTGCAGCAGTACAACATTGCAAAATTAAAAAATAAATAAACAAAACAATTTAGAATAAGCAATAGAGACTTGTGCAGATGGTCCTTAGCCTTTTGGAGTTTGCATTTCATCGACAGACTTGGCCATTTGTTCCCATAGCGCAGATAATGAGGCAGTCCATTGAGAAAATTGCTGCTTTTCCCAGATACCGCCCAGCTGCCATGAAATACAAAGATATCAATTGGTGTGTGTGTGGAGGCTTGGGGCTTATGCCATGCCTTGGGGGCACACTGGGGCGTCATGCTTTGCTTGGCAGTTTCTTTGGTTTTGTATTGTAGGTCACTTAATAAATAGCAGGCATTGTCTGTATCAGAGAATTAAGGCCAGCTATGTGACAGCATGGCAGACATTCTTTAAATGTTTCCCTGTACAGGTTGCACATTAACCCAATCATTTCAGTAAAGCTGAGGAATGCCTGCTGGATTGCACAATTCTAATTGCTATGCACTATACGCGCTAAGGGATAATTTTAATAAGAAAAAAATAGCTGTTTTTGTAAATGTTTAACCTCCATTCATCAGTTTATCATGTTTATCATGAACTTCATGCCTGCTAAATCAGTTTGAAATCTCAGATACATGTACTTTGGTTTGTGAAAAACATATATTAATCCTATTTGGTTTTACTTATTAAATATGTTGAATAAAACAACAGCACGTAGTGTACTTTACCCTGGACCTGCTGTGGAGTCCACATAGCTGATTACACAGTGGTTTAGTATTTTACTATGTATGTCTGACATTCTGTGGTTTGAAAGGAAACACATATTGTTCAAACATGTATTCTTCAGAGCTCTATGCGCTAAATTGCTATTAATTTCTGGTTTAGTAACTTTATTGTGTTTTACGTTTCTGAAAAAAAAGTGATCTATCTTGTTTAAGCAAAAACAGCTTTGATGTGGGTGTGAAGTGACCCAGGGAAGCACAAGCAGTGAAGAGGTTCCCTGGAGGAAGGAAAAGGGAGGTTTTAAACAGCTGAACTGACGTTTCTTCCTAATACAGTGCTTCTTCCATAATTCACAATTCAGCGCTTCACTAATGTTGGTTCATTCACGGTTCGGTAAATTGTACAAGAATAGTATTTTGCTGGGTAAGGGCTCTTTGCCAGTTCACTGTTTTCAACATTTCACCGTGTTTGCTATGATTTGTGTTTCTTCCACTCCCCTGAATGTTAGACATACACCGAAAATTGCACTGAAACAAAGGAATGCTTTAAGGAATTATTGCATTAGCTTGGTGAACTTTAAACAGTGTGAAATACACTATCTCAAGGTCCTAGTTCCTAACCAAAGAAAAAAACCCTCTCCTAATCACAGAGTGGGACTATCTTCAAAACTGTACTTGATAGCTATATCTTTGTATTGTACAGTTGATAAGCAATTCAGAAACCTTATAAACGGGTGACCAATGGAAACCATTCTGAGTGGGGAAACTCACAAGGGAAAGTTTAACCGCAAAATCCGTGTTTCTGTCTAGCGATGCTTGTCCCAGGGCTTTGCTTCAGTTGTTACTAATTGTATTGGAGTGTCTGAGTGTGTGTGACCTTTGTAAAGTTTGTTTAACTGTGAAAAGGGAGGGTTCTTTATTCTCGGAGACCCTCCCAACAAGTGAATGGGACCTCTGTCCGCTGTTTCGCCTGGCTTCGTCTCATTAGTCCCAAAAAAGCTGAATAGAGGCCTTCATAATCTCCCCACCGCAACTGGCTTTGGAGGGATTTGGACCAATGTCATATTTCATCTCGTCACACTGTCTGCCATGAACAAGAGGCTGACAACACAAACTTGGAGGCGCAGGGTTATGTTTCTGCATGGTTTTCATTGTACAGCTTTATGTAAATGAATGTCCTACCTGTTTGAGATGATGTATGTGCTCTGTCTCTAGGTCTATATTGTTGTTTATGCTTAGATCATTTTTTGTCAGGCTTTGAAACTGATGTCCATTTTCAACCCCTGAACTAGTGGTGTGCAGCTGTAATTGCTGCCCCTTTGAAATTGTGAATGGAGATTTCCCATGTCCTCCACTTACTAACTTTTTGGTGGCAAGGGTCTTGCACCTGAAGAGTCAACTCTACTTGGTATCTCCTGCCAGGCTTCCTCTGTGTCCCCTGTAGTGGTTCAGAATGGGGGTGCTGTAATGTGCAGGGGGTCTGTGATGTTGCATGTTCAGTGTAGTGGTTCAGAATGGGGGTGCTGTAACGTGCAGGTGCTCTGTGATGTTGCATGTTCAGTGTAGTGGTTCAGAATGGGGGTGCTGTAATGTGCAGGGGGTCTGTGATGTTGCATGTTCAGTGTAGTGGTTCAGAATGGGGGTGCTGTAACGTGCAGGTGCTCTGTGATGTTGCATGTTCAGTGACGAGGTGTTTGTTTCGCTCTCTACAGGTATATAAAGATGCCCAGACCCTTCTGCTTTGAGACAAACAATCGCTACGTGGTGGCTATCCGCTTCCAGCGCTTCAGAGTCAAGGAGAGACACCTGACAGCCTTCATACTGATCGATTCAGTGAGTCCAAATGTGCTTTGCCTGCCTCATGTTTTCTGAGATGTTTTGAACAGCACAGTGCATTTCCGTGATGTAAAAATGAAGACAAATAAGTCAATAGCCAGTACTGTAATAAGTGGCAGTACTGTGATAAATAATTATGCTTTAGTGGGTCCTCCATCAGTGCCTGCCACTGTCTGTTGGGTTTGGATATCCTCTGTGCCCACTTCACGATGCCATACCTAGATAAGAGTAACCTGGGGCTTATTTTATTGAAACAAAAATACAGTAAGAATTATTGGGACATGTAAGTGGTATTCTGATATAAGTGGCAGGTATAGGACATGGTATTCTGATATAAGTGGCAGGTATAGGACATGGTATTCTGATATAAGTGGCAGGTATAGGACATGGTATTCTGATATAAGTGGCAGGTATAGGACATGGTATTCTGATATAAGTGACAGGTATAGGGCATGGTATTCTGATATAAGTGGCAGGTATAGGACATGGTATTCTGATATAAGTGACGGTTATAGGACATGGTATTCTGATATAAGTGACAGATATATGACATGGTATTCTGATATAAGTGGCAGGTATAGGACATGGTATTCTGATATAAGTTCTCACTGCTGCTGCTCCACAAAATGAAGACGACCACGCTCTACAGGCAGAACACAAAGAAGCTATCCAGCTCTAGCTCCATCTGACACCTGCTCTAATCAAAACCATTTGCCCACCCTCAGCACCGAGATGGCTGCACATGATTGGTGCAGGAATATGTCCATTGTCTGTTTATTATTCCTCCAAGCCATGGCGGCTCACACCCCTCAAGTGATGACTTATTTGTCCGCCCCATGCGATAGGGGTCAATGAGAGGGACTCTTTTCTCACTGATGGGAAAAGACTTGGGGGGCATGTCTCCCTTTCTTGTTGGAAGGCATAGCTGCAGATACAGTGTTAGATCCTATTCCTTATGAAAGCATGATGGTGAATGAAGGGAATGGTAATCACATGGTCTCAGTGTGTGTTAATTGGGCATTATTTAAGTACTGTGGAAATGGTATAAGATGACATTGCTTGCTGGATTTGGGATTTTAAGCTTCACTGAAGGTTAAGGTGAGGTGGGATTCAAACCTGAAATCTTGGCTCTGAATCCTAAACTCTCACTGCTTGTTATTGCAGCTTGAAATTGCCTCCTTGCAATAAATAAACATTAAAATACAGGCAATAAAGTGATAGTAGTTTGTTATTTAATTACCTTTCATTTTTTCCACTTTAACATATTTTTGCCTCCTCTATTGAATCAGTAGCCTGTCCTGTGTTTATTTCATGGTTTTCTTTTAGATATACAACCCCATCTACTGGTTAATCTTAGAAGTGTAACTGATCCATGTTGATGGGCAGCCATCTCAAACCAAGATGTTTTGAGGCCCAAAATTATAATATTTAATAAATTAACTTTTAAAGGATAACGAACAGTAGTTATCCTTTAAAACTTTTCCTTTAATTAATTACTTGGTGGGACAAAACTTCAAATTATTAACATGATTTGTGATCTGGTTCATATGTGTTCACAGTACTAAACTTTGTAAGGGAATAACTGCTCTCCCAGATGTGATGAAACATTGCATGAACATTTGTTTTGATAAGTTATTGGGCATGTAGGCCATGCTGGGTTATGTGCCCTTAAAGATTTCTGATATCTTCTTCTAAAATCGTGGACCCCATTCTTTGGGAAAAAACAAAGCTACATTTTTTTGAGTGGAATAAAACAAGTAGTCTTTTTATTCCTCTACAGCATTTGACCTTTTCTTTGCACTTATTTTCACCATGTTGTCTCCCTTATGTCTCTCCTAGTTGGTTTTGTTCCCGAGGTACACAGAACTGCCTGGTTTCCATGGAAACGACCCAGCCTCGGTACACCACCGGGAGGAGATGGAGAGATATATGTGTCTGGACTCGTTTCTGATGGCGCCCATGCCCATGCTGGCAGAGATGTGTGCCAAGCTGCTCTGCAGTATCTCAGCTATCCTGCATGACGGGGCAGTGCGTGAGTACAGTACAGGATAAAGAGGACTGCTTGGTTACAGAATCTGGGGTTTATTTATTCATTTCTCTGTTGTGGGCCACTTGTTCCCGCTGCTGTTTTCATGTATTCTTTAGGGTTCACATGGCCGGACTCTATTTTAACATGACTTAGGAAACTAAATAACCTCAAGCACCTAACAGCAGCATTCATGTAAATTAATTGATCCCCAAGTCTTAGGGACATTGCTTTGTCAGGGTCACTTGGAAGAGAACATTTTTACATTTGTAACATTTGTTACAGCCCCCCTGAAGATCCCCAGCCCCCAGTTCGGGAACCACCGATTTAGGCCATGTTCAGAGTGTATATGCACAGCCATTAATGAGGCACACTTTAGAGAACACCAACACAAGTGATGTTTCTGAAAATGGCTGTTTTCAATTTAATTGTAGCCATTTGAGTATGTTTGCCTTTTCAGAGGCTATCCATTGACTTTGGTAAAGAAATGTATATTTTACAAAAGAGAAACTTTTGTAGAACGTTCTCAGCCCAGCTCAAAACCATTGTATCTTTGATGGCAGCAGAACTTACACTAATTGCTGTTCTTTTTTAATGCACCTGCACTGTAAGAGTCTAATTGAGTGGTTGATGAGCCTGTCCTTTGCTTCGGTTGCAGCCTGTGAGTGTGACCTCCAGGGCTCTCTCAGTGCAGTCTGTGAGAAGATTGGTGGGCAGTGCCAGTGCAAACCCAACGTGATCGGACGCCGCTGCAACCAGTGTGCACCAGGGACATATGGCTTCGGACCCTATGGCTGCCACCGTAAGTACAGTTCAATAAACCTCCACCATCTACACCAGGGGGCGCAAGGATACAGGTGGACCAGCAGTATGGAAAGCCATCTACAATACCCATGCTACCGACATGAATTTATAAAGGACTATGTTTTATATGCACTATTATTTCTACTTTTTTTAATCATTAATGGGCTTGGCCCACTCTTTTGAATGTCATGGACATGGTAATATATCATAGCTGAGTTGCAAAACGTTTCATAAATTTGTATACATACACTAGTTGTGTAGTTCATTTGACAGGAGCTAACAAAGTTAACTGTATCATGCTATGGTAGAAGCACAGAGAAGTGTAGTAAAGCACGGTCAATTCATATAAGCTTGGGAAAAGCATGGAAAACTACAAAATCACTGTATTAAAGAATTTAATGTACCATCGTGTTACTGTCTCTGTAATTCACTGCACACCTGGTGTCCCTCCAGGCTGTGACTGCCACCCTCAGGGAGCGGTCAGTAGCCTGTGTGACCCTGTCTCGGGTCAGTGCTGGTGTCAGCACGGTGCGACTGGACGCCAGTGCAGTAACTGCCAGCCTGGACATTGGGGATTCCCGAGCTGCCGGCCCTGCCAGTGTAACGGGCACTCTGAGACGTGTGACCCCCAGAACGGGGCCTGCCCCAGCTGCAGGGACTACACCAGCGGGCATCACTGTGACAGGTTGGTCCCAGGCTGGTCTGTTTTCTGTTTAATATAGTTTGGGCTTTTAGCTCAGTTAATAATGACTGGGGGCTTGTTTTTTTAATTCATTTTGTAACTGGTGTTTTTGCCTTTCAGAAAAAAGAAAATGACAAATTAGTCTTTTTTTTATTTATTTTTTAAATTATATTATGAAAGATATTGGTTAAACTTTAATGGATACCAAACCATATTTAACAAACTAAAACCGACTGTAATTTTAAATAAGTTAAACGGTTAGTGAAGCTTTATGGAGCCCTCTGGCAGTCACTATCGAATGGGCTATCTTTTGTAACTTCATCAAACAAATTTGATTAATGTTTACATGGACTTGTGTTACAAGTTACTCTATTCAAGACGTTGAAGGGAATTTGAAAGACTGTTGTAATGGTAATCATTTGATTTAATTACATATTATAGGTGAGTTCTATACTGCAATTAATTTATATTTAAATAATAATGTTTTATTAGTGAATACAGTAGAATTAATCAGTTAAAGAAAAAAACAGGCTTCTAATCTAATTCCTGAGTTCTCTGACATTTTAAATGATGATTATGAAACATTTGAGAAAGCAGAATTAAAAATCAATGCCATTTATTAACTTTAGAAACTGATTGAAAGGGGAAGGCCAGGTACTGGATATGAATTATGTAATTACTGTGTAATAGCACTATAGTAATATGTTACATAGTCCTAACTGTATGCTGTCACCTGTTTTCAGTTGACCGTTTGTGTATTTCGCAGGTGCTTGGATGGTTTCTATGGAAACCCGATTCTGGGATCTGGAGAGCACTGCCGCCCGTGTCCATGCCCTGGAAACCCAGGAAGTGGTCATTCCAACGGGGACTCGTGTTCCACTGCACCGGCGTCCAATCAGATCATCTGTCACTGCAGACAGGGATACACAGGTAATCAGATCATCTGTCACTGCAGACAGGGATACACAGGTAATCAGATCATCTGTCACTGCAGACAGGGATACACAGGTACTCAGTAAGCAACATGTTGACCATAGTACTAATTTACCATTTAGAGTTGTTTCAGTTGTTGGTAATGATATGGGCCTTGTTTTGCCCTATGAATGAACTGAATATTTTTTCTCTCTGCCTCTGCCTCGTACAGGCCCTCGCTGTGACAGATGCTCCCCTGGTTATTTTGGGAGCCCTGAGAGACCTGGGGGAGAGTGTCGCCCCTGCCAGTGCAACAACAACATTGACAGCAGAGACCCCGAGTCATGTGACCCACGCAGCGGCCAGTGCCTGAAGTGCCTCTACAACACCGACGGGCCGGCCTGCACGACCTGCAAGCCTGGTTACTATGGCAACGCAGCTGCGCAGGACTGCAGACGTGAGTCTCGTTTCTTTCTCTAGTCTATCCTAAAGTCGTTCTCGGAATTGAAAAAGGTTGTTAGGATAGGCACAGAAGACTGAAGTGCACCTTTTCTTTAGCAAACCTGCAATGTCTTGAGAACCATAATATGATCTAGCACAACTATAAAAGCACACAGCCATAGCATACTTGCACTAGCCTAAATTGTATATTGTATGTTCTTACACAGTATCGATTACTTTTGGTAGGAGGTGCCTGACCAGTACTTTTGTATATCTTGCTCGTTATATAGAATTGTTCACAACAAATATAATAATAATAATAATAATAATAATAATAATAATAATAATAATAATAATAATAATAATAATAATAATAATCTGTTTAGTTGAGCAATTTCAGGCTATATCTTGGTAAAAACTTCCCCAACTATGATTAAACTATGCAGAGATTGAATAAAATGTTGGCTACTGCTTCTTCAAATTCTGTAAAGGTTGTTAATCTCAGATTGATTATTCAAAACCAGTGGAAAGTGAGTTTCTTAAATTAAAACTGGTCATTTTACTTACATAACTTGTTATACAGTACAGCAGACAATCTGCTGTAAATACTGACATCATTTAAATCACTGAAATCTAAATATTCCTGACTTTATTTTCATATTCAACAGCTAGAAATAAACAAGTCTCTTCTTCAGTTGTAAGTGGAAAGCTAGTGTGTATCCCATATGAAAGTTCACCACGGTACACTGTGTGATTTCTCAGATTGCTTTTCCCATGCCTCTCTTTAATATGCTTTATCATACCTCTCTGGGTTTTGCAATGCTTTACCATGCCTCACTGTGCTTGATTACTTGTTGCTTTGATTTTACTATGGTACACTTTTCTAAGCGATCTAACACAGAGAATCAGCTCTTCCAATCAGTCCTCAAAGTGACTGCTCGCTGGCTGTTTCTTGCAGGCTGCACCTGTAACATCGCCGGCACGCTGCAGTCGCAGTGCTCCGGAGATGTGTGTAACTGTGACAGAACCACAGGGACCTGCCCATGCCGTGCCAACGTCATCGGGCAGAACTGCGACCAGTGTGCCCCAGAGCAGTGGAACTTCGGGAGGGACAGAGGCTGTGAGCCCTGCAGTTGCTACCTCCAGCACTCCCTCAGGACTGACTGCAACATGGTACGTTGGAACCACAGTGTCTTGCAATTTTTAACCTTTAAAGTGATTGCAGCTGACAAAATAATTCCAGTTTTGCACTTCCATTTGCTTCTACTGTACATAGGTCTCAAATGTGCAGGTTTGAAAGAAAGACATCAAACATGTTTTTTTTTTTTTTTGTTCATTTTAAAACATGATTCCCAGTTTGAATTCTTTACTCTCAGGAAATGTGTTACACTTGCACTTCCTCAGTCATTTCACATCACCTTTCTTCTGGATCAGAGCATGTATGAAAGCATGTATGAAAGCATGCCAGTCAATATGGGAAGCTGTTAGGTGGTATTAGTAGAAAATGAGCCATTGAAGGCATGGGGAGAGCTTCACCTCCCAGATGAAATGTCCAAGGAACACAATTATTGGCTGAAAATGATCACGATAATCGAGATTATTTTAGATCATTCCATTAATTGGCGACTTTCTCTCTAATAAGTAGTTCTTTCTCTCTCTTTCTCTCTCTGATTTTCACTTGTTGGCTTTTTAAAGTATAGCCATACCACTGAGCTCTCCCACAATGTCATACAGTACCTAGCTGCTGATTCATTAATACAAAATAAAACTACCATGTTCTCCCCTCTGTTTGTTGTTTTCTGTGTTCTCTATCTAGTTTACCGGACAGTGTTTCTGCAAGCCTGGCTTTGGAGGGAGAGTCTGCTCTGATTGCCAGGAAAACTACTGGGGAGACCCCAACTCAGAGTGCACAGGTACCCAGTGATATAACCAAGGCGTCTTTTCAAGTCTACAGCTACCAGGTTCCTCAGGGATCATCTAACTAAATCTACACCCACAATAAAGAGGCAATTGTACTATATTCTCAGTACCACATTAAAGGAAACACTTTAGCCTACCTATAGCTACATTTCAAAGGTTTCAAAGCTAGTTGGCCGCCTATACGTCTAAAGGTGCCCCAGTTAGTTTTTAAAATTGTGTACTGAAATCTGTTCCACTGCAGCATATCCAATTGTACATTTGTTAACTACAGTCATCCTTTGTTGAACCTGTTGTGTATATCGGAAAGCAGAAGCTGTCGACAGCAGGGTGTGTGTATACATTCTCAAAGGTGCTGTGGTTTAGCTGTAGGGAGAAAAGCTTCTTCCTTTAGGTATGCTTACCACTACACTACACTCTGTGAGTCAAATAAGCATGCCGCCGCTGCTGCTTCTACTGCAGCATAACATACTCAAACTCTAAAGCTTGACTGTCATTTATAACCTCCTTCTGCTGTAAGTGGTTGTAAGAACAAGCCTGTTTTAGCCCACAGAGTAATGTACCTGTTGTGGCGAGCAGGTTTCAAGAGAGGAGCAAGCTGGGGCAGCTTTTGGGAATGTAAAGAAAGGTGACCGTCAGTAATGTCATGTATAATTTTAGACACACAGTGATACAATTTGACAAATGCGTGAATGTTTGCCTAATTTCTGTGACTTAAGTAATTGTAGCTAACAAAATAAGTACATAAATCTAACCTGTGTTGCACTCCCATTAACTAAATAGGTCTCAAATGTGCAGTTTTTAAAGAAATGCATGTCATAGAAAACTCTGGTAGTACTTTAGGTTAAAGGAAGTGATCAGTTTCTATGCCTTTTTTCAGGTAATTTGTTACACTTGCTCTTCCTGGGTCATTTTACTTCAGCAGTGTCTTCTGGGCCAAAGCATGTTACTGGCTGAAAGCATGTCAGTCAATTTGGGAAGCAGCTGGGTGGTGAATGACATGAAGAAGTGCAACACTAACTGGCTTGCAAACAGAGATTTATTTAACCAGCTGTGTAGCAGATATGTTTTAAAATAATAAAAATATTACTATAAAATGTGTTTCTTTCAAAACTGCACACTTGAGACCTATATACGAATGGAAATGCACAACAAGGAAGATTTATGGAATTATTTTGTGAGCTACAATCACTCCAAGTCTCTTTTTATTACTACTGTCAATAAGGTGCGACAGTGTGGTGAACCAGTGTAAAAGTGCTCATTTTGGGATCATGACACTGTGTTTCCTCCCCCCAGCATGTAACTGTGACCCCTCTGGCTCGCTGACGCTCCAATGCGATCGGAAGACGGGGCACTGCAGCTGTGTGAAGGGGGTGACGGGGAGCCGCTGTGATCAGTGTGCCCGTGGCTTCACCGGCAGCTTCCCCAGGTGTGCGCCCTGCCACCCCTGCTTCGAGGAGTGGGACGAGCTGGTGTGCACGCTTCGGCGGGAGCTCGATAAGATCCAGGAGAAGGTGAAGCAAATCCAGGAGTCTGGGGTGACCTCGGACGACAGTGTGGAGCGCATCCAGAAACTGGAGGAAAAGCTGGCTCAGATTCAGAGCCTCATCAATGACCGGTCCAGAGAGATGCTCTACCACAGCGTCCACCAGACCGCAGAACAGCTAAGGTACAGTACACTGAAACAGCTCTGAAATTAAAAAAGCTAGTAAAGAAATTTAGGATACTTGTAGGGATTGAGATGAGCTAGGGGATGCAATTGCTTGAACCCATGTGTGTATAAACATGCCGACTAGGAGTCGGGGTAATTGGATATTTTCCATTGCAAATCTTTAACACTGTTTATGGGAGGAAGACATTTCCCCTGCACACTCCTACATGCTGTAGCCTTGTTTTATTCTGGCCTCATTACAGCAATTCCATACTTTATTAAGCAGGCTGTTAGAAACCGTAATAAATAGTGATTAGGAACACATATCATGGCATAATAAACCGATAAATAATAAATAATATGCAAATGAAGATGGTATAATGTATTTCTTTAACAATTATGCATTTAACAAGGTTATTTTCCTGATCATATAATTCTATCGTAAGTACATATAATAAGTAATTAAACACAAATGGAAGTACAGTGTAGCTAGTACAGTGCAGTTAATGTTTTCAATAATAAAAAATGAATTGGAAGGGTTGTGCTTGCAGCTGAGTGTGATTGTGCACTGCTGCTGTATTCCAGGGTTTCCTTGAAATGAGATGTTACTCAATCAGTTCTCATGCTGGTTATACACAGAGGAGTTCAATTTATTATGTAACTTCCCTAGAATTCCAGCAGTGGAGTTACCTACAGTATACAGTTAAGACTCTCTTTTCGCCATTCTTTACATCGAGTAAACATTATAGGTGCTGAGACATCTAGTGGTTGATTATAGTAACACATGTGCATGTTTTAACACAGAATAATGGTTTCATTGCCAAGGTGTATTTCAAGGTGATGTAGTGGGTGGGGAAAGCTACCAGTCTCTCATCTCTGGAGTCCTGAGTTTAAATCACATTATTTTGGCAGGCTCAACTTAGCTCTGAGGGAAGTATAAAAGATACAAATTAAACCAGTATATTGGAGCCGTCAGTAACATGAAAAAGCAATTCAGCATGACTTACATCCACTGTATGCACATGAAAATAAGTTTGAATACAGACAAATGGAAAGATGCCTCCATTTACCCTCAGACTATAATACACTCAATAAAGCAAGCTTCATCGCAATAGGATAAGAGGCTCCCTTGATATATACAAAACTCTAAAGTGCGACATACATACTGTATGTTAAATGTGCTTCCTCCTTCACTATATCGTCAGAGCCAGCAGGGGATAATGATAACTTCTTCTTTATAAATTGTGCTGTATTGTTTTTGCAGGAAGGAGGTGGTGCAGACAGACAGGAGGCTGCAGGTGCTGTCTGGAGAGCTGAACAGCACCATGCATGGTGAGAAGCAGCAGAGAGAGCACCTGGGCCAGCTGGAGACTGAGCTGAGAGAGCTGAACGACACGGTGACCAAGCGCCGGAGAGAGCTGGAGAACCTCATCTCTGCAGGGACCAGCGGTAATTTCAGCACTTTCCAGTAGCTGCACGCTAACTTCAACTTGCTCTTTTCTAGCAAGTAATACAGAAAACAGTGAATCCTGTTGAAAGATATTGATGGGTTTTGACTGCTATCAAGTCACCAGCCACACCAGAGTGCAAACATTGCAGAGCAAGTAGCTAGAAATTTTGATCTGCATATATTCTTTTTTACTGTCCCCTTACCTTTTTGTGATGTGTGCACAACCGTTCTATTGCAATTACTCACATACTCACATCGCACCTAAGCTGGTCTTCATTACATGTAACATAGGCTAGATCAGTCAAACTGTCTGGAGACCTAAGAGCCAGGGCCACCTAGTGATCCGCTACTTTTGATCAAGTTTCCTTTTGTTTTTACTGGTAATACACAGCAGTGCTCTAAATAGTGCTGGTGCTTACTGATATAAAGACACTTATGATCTCACCTACATTAAACATGTCTGTGGCAAGCAACTGGACATGAAGAGCAGCTCCTGAACTCAAAGTCAAGGCCGTTTACTCTTTATCATTTGCAAACATCTGAGCAGCTGTTTCCTTCATGAAAGATCTTACGGGTTCTGTCCTTCGGTTTTGTCCCCCTCACGTTTTCCAGAGAAATTTGAGAATGTCCGCAAGTACTACCAGGAGTCCCTGGATGCAGAACGGAGAGCCAACGCCTCAGTGTCGGGTTCGGACAGCCCCGTGGAGCAATCACAGGAAACGAGGAACTTGACAGAGAGCCTGATGAACAAGAAGAAGGATGAGTTCTTCCGGACCATGACAGCACAGAAGAAATCACTGAAAGAGTTGCAGGCGAAAACCAAGGATCTGGACAAGAGCATCAACAATCTGAGTGCAAAGGTATTGTATTTATGTGATCAGAAGCTGGGTCAGGATGGGGTTATCAGAATCCTCTGAGGATTCGACCCAGCTACCTACTTTCATGCATAATGAATATTATACATTTATGATAAGAGTGGACATAAAGTAAGTGTTACATTCCAAATAACCCCATAATAATAATAATAATAATAATAATAATAATAATAATAATAATAATAATAATAATAATAATAATAATATTTGACCAGTAGTTTGTATTTTTATTTTCAAGGTTTGTGGTAGTAAGAAAAATGGAAATGGCTGCGCTGAAGATCCCTGCGGGGGTGCGAACTGCCGCGATGACTTTGGGAACCGGAAGTGCGGTGGAGGGAGCTGTAACGGCACTCTGAGTGCCTCCGTAAGAGCTCTGAATCTCGTGGAGAGCAAGACGAAAGAGATCGAAGCTGCTGCTCAGGACCTGGACAACATCCAGAAAAAGGTATTCCCCTGCTAATCTAATCAGCATTGAGGGGCAGAACTGAGTGTGGGACTGTAGACATTTTAATTCAGACATTTGTCTATAATTGTTTCCTGCCAGCTGCTGGTTGGATTTGAAACCATCCCCTTTCATTTCCACCAGCAGCAGAATAAAAAAAAAACAGCAAGTGTAATTTTTGGCATAACAATATTTACTGAGCATCCCTTCTCCTTAGTTTTTTTTTATTTCGCCCTGTGAAATGCTGTATTCTGCTGTTTTTGCGTATAAGGAAGCCAGTAGCTACCAAGAACCATTTCCATATCTCCCATCTTTTTATCTCCTAAAGGAGCCGATGGCAGCCCCAATTGGAATGCGTTACAATCTAGCTTTACATCTGGGTTTCAGAGTGCAGATAATGGATCAGAGCACATGGTGCAATTGTATAGCAATGGCGTTCCAGTGTGTACTAGTTGCTCATATCATTGAGTTACCATTGGTAAAATAGGAAAAAGTTACCACTGTGGTACCATTCTGCTAGCACATTGCAGCTGCCCTTGTGCTGCCATTGTCCCCTTTGTACATTGCTATTGAAAATGGTAAGGGCTGTCATTTTTGGTTTGAATGTTTTTATTGTCTGATTATAGAGGGAAACGTTTTTCAACTAGAAGAACCGCATGTCCGCTTGTGACAAATCAATTCAGAAAGCTCTCATTTTGAATGGTTTGGGATGTATGTTTTAATTGAACTGCGGTCTGTGGTGTTAATGTTTTTCTGCTGATGTTGTCCTGCCAGGACCATGGAGGCGTTTACCTCTGTGGTTCTTCCATGGCATAGTAAACACACAGGAACCCTCTCTATTGATGCATTGTTGATGTTTGCAGCTTCAGGATGTTGCAAAACTGACTCAGGACATCAAAGCCCAAGCAGAGGGGACCCTCACCAAAGCACAGAGGACCAAGGATGAAATCGTGAGCTCCAACCAGAAACTCAGAGAATTCATCCAGAAGATTAGAGACTTCTTGACTGGTCAGATCATCTATATGTTTAGTAGGGAAGCTGGCTCTTCTGAGCAAAATAATATAGATTGTAATGTACTGAAACAGTACATGACATTTTCACATATATTCATAAAAAGCATATTTCCCTTTTTATCTAACAGGTGACTGCATTCTGCATGTGTGTTAATCAATTCAATTGCAATGCCCTCTAAAGGTACCATGTGCTTGCAGCATACAAGCAGTACTCTATATTAAGAGCCTATAGACGTTCTTTATTCTTAATGATTATAGAACAACTAGACACTGCTTTCCTATTGTTTTCAATGGAGATCAACCTTCTGTTATAACAGTAGCTGAAAAGATGACACTAATTAAAGACATCTACTTTAAAAGCACTGCTTACTAATGAAACGCTTGAGTTCTGCTCTCAAAATGTTACCTCTTTCAGTGGACTGCTATGAGTATTTTAGACAAAGAGGTAAATAAGTAACTTTAAAAAGTTCTAGTGTAATAGCGATAATGCCATTGCTGTTCCTTGGTCACCTTCCAGTCTTGGGTTTTATTGACTCAGGGCTCCATTATTACCTTGTAACACACCACAGCAATGCCGTTATCCCTTTATAGAAAGACTGTCATATCAACAGCTTTGTATTTATACTTTACATCACAGTTAATATTACTGTAAGTCATTATGTTTACATTTCCATTCAAAATAAATCATGCAATCCCAAGAACTTTCTGGTGGCTGTATCACGCAGATATTATTAGTCATTATCTAGATGATTTCTATTATTACATTTTGGGGTGTGCATAACTTGACGTGCCAGATAGGAGGTATTTTGTATTTGAAGCTTATGTCTTTGTGAAAGCACCAGTAAGATTAATAATAGTTAGGGGTGGTGGTTGTTTACATCATTAAAATGAACCACATTGTCTTTCTTGTACTGAGGTGACAAGAAAGAAAAACAAGGGGATCAGTCTAAACACAATCGAAATTGTACCGACAAAATACATCTGCAATTTGTATAAACCAGTCTGGCTTTGTTATTGCAGTGGATGGAGCAGACCCCAAGGATATCGAGCTGGTGGCCCGGCAGGTTCTGTCCATCTCACTCCCTGTGAGCGCCAGCAACCTCACCAAGACCATCCAGGAGATCAAGGAGTGCATGGTGAACCTGAGCGACGTCAACGCAGTCCTTAACGCCACGGCCAAGCAGCTCACCATCGCTCACGAGCTTCTGGAGAAGGCCAAGGATGCCAAGTATGTTCCTTCAGTCTACAGCCAATCGAAATACAGTGCAAATCAAGTGCATTCCCTGTAATAGAGGAGATGTCTGACCCTATCCTCTTTGAAATGGATGCAGATCACTTTTCCTAAGCACAGCATTTGCCTCTGTCACCGCTTTTTAAATCTTTAAACCGTTTGAGAGCCACACTTCACATTTTCAGTGTGACTGGTTTCTGGATGATAAAGACCAAACGCAGTGACATATTGGCTTCACATTCGGTCCTCAGCTGTATTCAGTGATTAAAGATCAGCTTTAAATACCTGAATATAAGACTTTAGGCGGCATCAGTGGAACCTACAGCAGAATAAATATGCTTTACCTGATTCAAGGTGAAAATAAAGTCTTAGGAAACTAAACATAAACATGGTAATTTGCTAATGATGGGTAAATGTTTTTACAGCCTTTTTCTATTTATTTCCTAAGAAAATCAGAAAATATCTAGTAAATAAACTGAACTGGTTCCAGATCAAATTAATGGCAGATAAAGCGTGGTATCAGAGGCGTGTTCTCAGATATTGAAAACTAGCAGCGATCTTACAGTGTGTGTTTCTGCTGTCCGGACAGGAACCAAGCAAATGGAGTGGAAAACCTGGTGAACATCACCAAGGAGTCTCTGGACAGGGCCCGCTCCGCCGCAGACACAGCAGAGAAAGAACTGAAAAAAGCAAAGAAGAACCTCAAGAACGTGCTGAACCGCACTGCTGGGGTACGGCTCCTCCTTCTCTTCACTGTGCTTCAGTATATACTGTAGCAGCAACAGGATATTAGTATATTATGACAGATGGTGGAGCTGTTCCTGTAGAGTTCTGATCATGCAGTCTGCCTTCTCGCATTACAAATACTTCTCAGGCAGTTTACATTTTACAGAGATACGTGGAGTTTTAAAAGAAGCACGTGTTATTTCACACATGTTCACACTGGCATGGCTCTTTTTGCATGCCTTCTTCTAAGGTACCCTGTTATTTGAGGAAGCAGATGTTTGGTATTTGACCTCAAAGATATTATTACCCTATTTAAAGGAATGTACAAGTAACATATGCACTTCTTTCATTTCGGCTGTAATTCACTACAGTATGCTGAAAAATGATGGCAACAGTCTCATATTTTTAAAGACCATTTTGAATGTTTGCAGACAAAAAAACAACATTAGTACAAAAATGTAATTGCTCATTTGTTTAATAGTAAATTAATAGTAATGAAAGGCCAGTGGTAAGCCCGTGCAGTGACAATAGCATCTGCTTTCTGAGCACTGACATGAAGAGTTCAAGGTTTTAAGAGGGTGTACCAGAGGGGGTTACTTGAGCTTACTGGGGTCTGCAGTGGTCACACCTACAGTAGGAAGCAGAACTCCAGTAATGTTGGTGTGAGGACATTGTTAGACATTTAAGTCTTAATAATGAATGTCAACCTTATAAAAGTTTACCACAGTATTTTTGCAGTTTTGCCATGCTTTTCACATGGCTATACTCTGCATTGACCATAGTTTACCCTGGTTTGCCATGTTTATTAACATGCTTTATCATACCTTGCTATTCTTTACAATGCTTACGTGCCTTTGCTTTCACTATGTTTTATTACACTTTGCTGTGCTTTTACTATGGTAAACTTTTTATAAGGGCATACACACAAATTCATGTTTGTACTGCTTATTAATGGTGACATTACATTGACTGTATATATCTTTTCTAATTCCTATCTCCAAGTCACATAACCTCTCCTCTAGAGTGGGTTTCTATTTTGATCTTCTCCTCGATAATTACAGCTCACAAGCAAGCTCAAAGGCATTGAAGATAAACAGATGGATGCCATGATGCGATTGGCTAACCTGTCCAAGCAGGCAGGGTCTGTGCGCGACAAGACGGAGCAGAACCGAGTGATGGCTGAAGAAGCCAAGACCCTATCGGAGAAGGCAACCGAGGCAGCAACGGGGCTGGACAAGGTCAGATTCCATCCCACATGGGGTTTATATTCCTCTTCTGGTACTTCCTAATGAAAAGTACATAGTATGCGTTGGCTTATCCCACTGCCTCTCAACCTGTTTATGCCAGTTTCCTCTTAGTGCTACATGTCAAAATAATAAAAGACATTTCTTGACAAATGTTTCAACAAGAAGTCTTTTCAATGCCTTCACTGAGAAAGTTTATTTTAGTGTTAATAGTATGCCAGCAAGTGTTGCTAGTTATAGTCTGTCCTGCAATAAGATATAATTCCTTAGTGTCTTTACACTGTATCATTCCATAGTTGGGCATTCTAGGTACTTTATCAAGTTATGCATTGTTGACATACCATTTTGTATACGTTCTCCAGAGGTAGTTTTAGGGCTAATACGTTTAGAACCTTCTTAAATATGTAAAAGGTATCTGACGTGCTCACCTGGTAAAGGCATGTGGTATGCAGGATGAGTGATACAGTCAGGGAAAAGCAGGTTTGCCTTGTGGCTACTGGCTATGCAAAATTGCTGCTCTTCACAAGGAATGTGCATAGGTCATAGCACTCCCACGGGTTTGGGAGGCAAAATTGGCAGGGACTGCAGTGACTCCTACTGGACCAATGAGCTCAAACGGACGCCTGCAGGGTTGGATTGGTGGTGGGATTGTAGGACACCCACTGGCCTTCAGTTCTCCTGAGCTCTTGAAGGTAGGGGGGTGCAGTCAGGTGATATAATTGGACATTCTAAATTGTAGAGAAAAACCAGGGTAAAAATAATTGGGCATGGGGTTTAATGTATTTTTGAATGTATTGGTTTGATCTTGTGCTTGATCAGGATCTAGAGGAGGTGGAGCTGAAGTACAAAGAGCTGGAAGGAAAGGTGGGCGGACTGGGCGATGGAGCCAGCAGTATAGGTAGCGTGACTGAGAGAGCAACCAACATCAAGAAGGAAGCAGAGGAACTGCTCAAGAAAGCCAATAAGGACATGAAGCAGTTAGATGGTATGTTTAGGCTAATTCTACAAGCAAATGTATTGAGAATGAATAGGATTGATTGAATTCATACTGATGAATTTGACAGGTAATAGTTATGGACATAGATTAATGCCTGTGTTAATCAATGCCTCAAAGTAAAAGCATAGCACAGTGTAATAAAGTGAAGCCATGGCAAAGCATAGGTAAACATTGGAACACCCAGAGAGGTATGGTAAGGGCAGCACTGTGGAGTAGTGGTTAGGGCTCTGGACTCTTGACCGGAGGGTTGTGGGTTCAATCCCAGGTGGGGGACACTGCTGCTGTACCCTTGAGCAACGTACTTTACCTAGATTGCTCCAGTAAAAACCCAACTGTATAAATGGGTAATTGTACGTAAAAATAATGTGATATCTTGTAACAATTGTAAGTCGCCCTGGATAAGGGCGTCTGCTAAGAAAATAATAATGGTAAAGTATATTAAAAAAAACATAGTAAATTATGGTAAATGCATAGTATAACCATGGGGAAACGGCAAAATTACAGTACAGATTTACTGTGCTAAACTTTTATAAGAGCTTCTGCATGAGGTGTGAGACTCCAAACAGGGTATTGCTTTGATTAATAGATCCATGAATGATTAATTGAGGCTTGCAAAGTAAAAGCCATATTAATCAATAATCGATTGTTAGAGCTCTGCTTGACAAGCGTTTAAGCGAATGAGTAAGAGTACGCATCTTCATGTTTTTTAATGTTTTGTTCCCCCACTTAGAACTGGAGAAGAGGTTTGGGAGGAACGAGAAGAGGATGGAAGCGCAAGCCAAGGAGCTGATAGATCTGGAGAAGAACATCACCAGCATCAGGAACATTATTCGAAGCAACGTGACGCAGTACAGCACCTGCTCGTAGCCAGGAGAGGAGAAGCAGCCCCCTGTCACCTGACACAATCTTCACCAGTCAGTCAACACCTTTCAACCATTTCCATGACAACTGTTCCTTTCTGGGAAAGGCCTGTGTACTACAAACATGTTGACTGTCCTCTTCTTTCTCAAGGGGTGATAATAACTACAGTTCAGGTCAATGCAGATACCGTGATGCTGAATGCTGTTTCTAAACCTGGCTGAACCATTTCCCAAGGTTTAGATTACATATTGGGCATTTGTGTTTTATTAGGCCCTCACAGCAACATGAAAGCAATATGGAGGTACAGGAATGGGGTAAATAACTCCAGTGATTGAACAAGGTTCTCTGTAGGTCAGATAGCCTGGACATGGGATTTTGGGTTACTTGGTTATAGAGTTTTCTTTAATTCTGCTTTTGTTTTCTCTGCTTACTGTCAACCGGAATGCAGTCAACAAACCCATACGTATGTACTCTTCACCCAGTTTTAATCTCAGTCAGGACTATCTCCTTTTGCCTGAGCCAAGACCTGTATTTGAGACTTTGCATGGACATTTGTTACATTCCACATTGTGTAAACCTAGGTCACAGTGACCTACTTTTCCACAGTGCCTTCTTTTCTGATTTTGACGAAACTGCAATGTTGATGAGATTGTATGTGGACGTAGATCACGGTGACCTAATTTTACATTGATTTGGTTAACCAATCTTGTTTAATCAGTTGCAGAAACAGCTGTTTGAATCTGTGCAGATTGCTGCTCTCTGCAGCTCCGATCCATTCACCTATTGCTTCAGCTGTTTAAATTGGAATGGGCAAATTAGCCCAGTCAGCACCAATCTGAATAATCGAATTAACCTTTATGCTGCTCTAGTACTAAGTAATGTTTTTTTTTTCTTCCTTCTGTGTAAACCTGATCTAGGTTATGGGTTATGTTATGTGTATCTATGGCAACAGTATTTGAGTAATTGCAATAAAAACCGTTATAAAAAAACAGTATAAAAATAACAAAATGCAATTTCTGTAATTCAATAAACAACAGAGAGCACTGTGGCTCGGCAGCTGCAGGCTGTTCTTTTACTCTGCAATGCAGTGTCAGGTTATCAATAACAGTGTAGGCTTTAAAGTGAATAACAGCGGGGGGGGGGGGGGGGGGGGGGGGGTATTGAACACGAAAAAAACCTATGACAGAATGCAGCTCTCATTTTTCAGCACTGGATAAAATAGAATCTATTTTTGTATTGACAGTACTCTACACTTAAAAAAACAAGCCCTCAAAAAGGTTCCGAGACGCACTGCTGCACACAGTCAGAAATTAAATATATACAAGAAAATGAGTAATTGAGCTGGCCTTATCCCTGTGAGAGAAAATCTTAATAAATAAATTTGTGTCAAATTTCCACAAAGAAATTTAGCAATCAAACATCAGATCAAGTGCATTTCATCATCCGGTTCTGAAAGTGGCTTGCGTCACAGTATTTATAGAACAATAGAGAACTCTTAACATGAGGCTGTATATCGATTAGTTTGTTATCCACGAACACAACATATTACCCTAGTGCTTGTACAGTGTGTTGTATCAGGGTCACCCAGCCCCTGTCCTGTTTGTGTCTATTCTGTAGCTTGATATGCACATGACAATTCTCACAGACTACAATACTTGTGAATGCTGTCTAATGTGCACTGGAGATCAGTTTTAAGTTCCAATAACAATGCAATTACATCGGAACTGCTTTGTGATATGAAACATGAATTAATGATCCATTCCACACCTATTCATACTGTTAGAAACCTGTAACAAAACCTAGGAGGATGGTTCCTAACTCTTGCTCACTTGATCTGTTCCAATCAAGTTAACTTGTTTAGTCCTGTGTTCTCTAAATCTGTTATACTAAATAAGCATTTTGTTTCTGAAAAAGATTTGTAAAAACAGAGACCCTCTATACTAACACAGTGAGTATAGAGGACCATCTCTATATTAACACAGTGTATATGCATTTTAATAGAGGTGTGGTGGAAATGTAATTGTGTGCTAATTAGGGGATTATCAAATATCACATTGGAATATATTCTCCTGTATCACTTTAATAAACATACAGGGCTTCTGTAACATTTATTTCATCACAGAACCATGCAACATTAAAATTTCAGTTCAAAATTCAATCGGGATGTGATACTTCTCTGTCTCCAGTAGGGGGAACTCAATATTCTAAAACCTTCCTCTCTGTTGTCCCTGAATCTCCTCAGGAGATAGACTCCCTCCTGTTAATGCCTCGTGTAGAGGACTATTATAAACTTGGTCATTAAATCCCACTTTTACTGCAGTTACACTTTGTATGCCATCCTCACTCACAGCAGGACTATAAAAGATTAAATTAAACCACTTTTTTTTACATGGGTTTAGATGTAGAATTCTGTTTTCATTTCTGAACATCACAGATGACTCAGACAGTTGGCACATTCATGAAGCAGGTGAAAATACCAGTGACGCTAACTCACAGCCTTGCCATCTCACTGAGGGCCCTTCAGCATAAACACTTTAGACATGAAGCTCCATGTCTCCTTGTGAATGGCAAATAAGGGGTGAAAACACTGTTTTTGTTTGTTTGAAATAACAAATAAAATAAACATAACACCAAATAACAGATTGACACAACTGTATTTGCTTATGGATTCACGTGTGATGGTTGGTAGATTTGTTACACTTAAACACATTTACTTAATCAAACCAAGGTCTCCAGATGTAAAAGGTATGACAGGCTCGTAAATTAGCAATCCTGCCATGTGGAAAACCATATTTTTATCTATCAGAATAACCGAATAAGATGCTCAAATACACAAAAGAAATACACAGGTCTGAAATATCAATAAACATAACTATCGTAGAATCACTTTTGTTTATTGTTTTGTTACATACATCACATTCTGGTGCCTTACTGATGTATTTCGTACATCCACTAGGGGGCAGAGTGTTGCTGGGGGACAGGTTAATGGTTACACTCTGGTGTACCGGCTGTACTTAAGAGAGAAGATATGTTTCAGAGCTCTTCTGAGGCCACAGGGGTGCTTTAAACTTCTGAGTTTCAAAAAACTACCAGGACGTAATAGCTGAAACAGAAAATGACATACAAAAGTGATTGTAAACAATAGTAAGAATGCATTAGTAAAGATAACTATAGTCTGTGATCGTCAGCCCCCTAGCAAGTTGCTTATTAAGGTACTGAAGCCCTTACATTGTGTATCACATCTTGTGTTAAAACAGCTGTTCTTTAATCAGTGCCTTCCCAGAGGATTCAGTCGTGGGAACTCCTGTCGTTTCTCTTCATGGTTTTTCATGTTTACCACATCTTGAATGTCTTCACAAAACATTGCCTCACTTGTGTTCTGAAATACTCTGCATACTGTAATATATTTTCCATTGCTTTGAGCACTGCTATGTTCAGACACATTTCCCATTGCATTCTAAAAATAAATATGATATGAAGAGTTTTGCTTGAGAAGCAAGGAGAACCCATGTGAATGTGGTGTTACTAGTGGTATCAAAAGAAACCTATGAAAACGTTTCTTCCATTGACTTCTTGTCAAACCTTTCTCATATTATTTTAAATACACCATTGAGTGGTAACCATCAGTGTCATTTATTTCAAGAATGCAATATGTGGTGGATTTCTATCCTTGCAGTTTACATTAACCCTTTTCTAGCCTGCAGTATACACTCCTGTCTACTAATAAACACCTCCAAGAATGTTATATTGTTTTGCCTTTTCGTAGCTTGTTTTATTTTGTTTTAAGTGGATACTATATGCAATGTACTTTTAATAGTGAATTGTAATTTAAAATAGAAAAAAAATGTATTTTAAAATGTTATTGTTCTTTCACGGGAGAGTTTTTAGAATTTAATAACAACTATTAGTAAATAGTAAATAAGAACATAAGAACATAAGAAAGTTTACAAACGAGAGGAGGCCATTCAGCCCATCTTGCTCGTTTGGTTGTTAGTAGCTTATTGATCCCAGAATCTCATCAAGCAGCTTCTTGAAGGATCCCAGGGTGTCAGCTTCAACAACATTACTCGGGAGTTGGTTCCAGACCCTCACAATTCTCTGTGTAAAAAAGTGCCTCCTATTTTCTGTTCTGAATGCCCCTTTATCTAATCTCCATTTGTGACCCCTGGTCCTTGTTTCTTTTTTCAGGTCAAAGAAGTCCACTGGGTCGACATTGTCTATACCTTTTAGGATTTTGAATGTTTGAATCAGATCGTCGCGTAGTCTTCTTTGTTCAAGACTGAATAGATTCAGTTCTTTTAGACTGTCTGCATACGACATGCTTTTTAAACCCGGAATAATTCTGTTTGCTCGTCTTTGCACTCTTTCTAGAGCAAATAATAAGTTTTTTTTAAGTTCTAATTAATTAAGACGTGGATAACTTCAATATAAAATAATGAAAACTACACATCATACATCTTACTAACTACGTCTTTTTTAGCTGTACCTGTTGAGCCGACCCGGGGACGGAGGTAAAGTATTTCATTGTGCAGATCAGAGGGACTTTTCAGCACATTCCAGCCTGAGAACGCTGCTCAGACTCAGAGCCCAACTTGGAAGAGGCCATTAGGAAAACCCGACGTGGAGTTTCAAGTGGCCTGCAACAGGAATACACACTGCAGAACCTTTACATGGTTTGTGTATTAAATAGCAAAGGACAGTAGACACGAAGTGTAGAGTTTTGTTTTTCACCAATAAGAAAACTCCAAGCTAATGCTTAACTAAAAAAAAAAAAAAACTAAACAAACAAAACAGCAGGAAAACTATTATCTAAAGTAAAATGCAGGCTTTAAAAAAAACCCTGAAAAGCAATAAGCTGTATTAAATGTTTAGTGACGGGAGCCATGAACCTTAAATCACTCAAAGCTCTTGATATCCCCCTTTCTCATCAGTCCCATCCGTAAGATCCATCACATAGTTTTCATTTTACAACTTTTGCTCTCAACTTTTGTCAAAAGTTTTCAGGCACTTTAAATAACAGTGCGATCTGCTTCACTGCAGTTTATAGTCGGGGATACGAGGCCCATTGGTAAGTAAGCGTGATGGTTGTGTATTGTATATGTTATTACTAGCACGTTAAAGTGTACATTAAAATGCACTGTAAGGAAGCACACTTTTTTGTGCCTGCTGTTACTGTATTTCCCAAACGTGCATTTCCCATGAATTGGTTTTTACCAAATTGCAGGGTTTTTTTAGTTAAAAAGCTTAAATACCTTTTTTTCTTTAGCCTAAAACAACTTTTCAGAAATGATTTTACTTCCAGAGGACTGTGATCAGTTTCAATCTGTTGTAAGGTTTTTCCACTGATTGACGAGTCCTTTTTTATATTTCAGGTTTTAACGGGAACATAGGTTTATATATAACAGCACGTTTATGAAAGGCATGAGGGAGATACTCTTATTATTATTATGTGGTAAGTACAATTATTATTAATACATCAATTTAACGTAGAGGGAAGTGCTGCAATGTCTAGTCCTGGAAGCGGTAGATTTCAGTTGATGTGTGTGTTCACCTGACAAAAATGAGTCCGGCGTTTCCTTTGCTTTATAATAATAATAATAATAATAATAATAATAATAATAATAATAATAATAATAATGATACACATTTTGTTTTTGCATGGATAAAATGTAAACGTAGAGTTACTTTTCCTGTAAAAGCAGTAGGTTATTGTATGGCATATAAATGTGCAAAGATGCGATCGATTGCATTTTTGCTGAACAAAAAAAAGAAAAGAAAATGGTTTAGTTTAGATTTGTTACTAACAATATATATTTGTAGGCAAATATGTATTTGTAGTAGGCACACAGTGGCGTGTTGTTTGTTGATATTTTTACAAGTGTAATGTTTGTTACTTTGTATCACGCTCGCTGCTGTGTCAAGTCGATCTACTTTGATTATTATTATTATTAGGGTTTTTTTTAGCAGTATTAATCACAACCGGTGCTAGTCCTATTGCTTTTTTTAATTTCAAAAGGTTTGTAAATAGCCTACAACGTATTACATTTTTAAAACTCTTAGCTATAGTGAATATGTGATTTTTGTATACCATATGTCTAATACTTTGTATTAATAGTGCATTACTAAGGTAGTATACTAATACACAGATTGGACTAGGTGGAAGACATTAATCCTCACGTAAATTCTGTTACCATTATGTGTTTTAGCTGAATTGTAGCAGCATTTACAGTTGAGTCTATGCTTCTGTCAGGACTTGGGGCTATTGTGTGCCCTGGAATGCAGTCCCAGTCACAGTATGCAGTAGATTCTAATATAGAACCCTTGATTCCTCTTCCCTGAATAGCATCTATCATGTTCCCTAACCCTTTCCTCACACCCTCTATATATTACATGCTTAACTTTAAATACTCAGGTGCTGAATACTCACTTCTGTTGAACAAAGCATGTCAGTTTTCAACAGAATTATAACAAGTCACACACATGTATATATCAGTATTACTACAAGAATACTGCCTGAATGCCAGGGTGCAGTATGTTATAGCTTAGACCAAATAGATTTTTTGTTTTCTGTGACTAGCAGTTTACCGCTTGGTGGTTTTCAATCTTTGCAGAGCTTAAAAAATATCCAGAGTGTCTTGTCTGAAGAAGGAGCGCTCAGCTTCAGAAATTCCAGTGTTCACTTTTACACCATGGCATCTGTCGTTAAGGAACTGTTTTTAACAGAGGCAGTTTGGTATTCATTGGGTTCTGGTTGTGCTCACTTGTTTACTGCCTTTTTTAAAAACGTTTTATTAGTTTAATCACAAACTGCATTTTAAACCAGACACCCACTTTCCCAAAATATATTTTTTATTTCTGTTAGCCTGTTTTCCCTCTTGTTTTGTTTCCTGCTATTACTTGAGCACAGGGATTCTCTGTGGCCTATGCAGGCCTGCTATTTCACATCTTCAATGATTTTCACGTTTTCAATGAACAAAAATATAATATAGTACTTAGAGAAATATCTCGGATATTGCATAGCACCACAGCATATTATAACAGATACATAACCACACAACAGGGCAGTATGTATGGACATTCTTTAGCACAGATTCTTCAGTGGATCCGAATCACAAGACCTTATGTGTGACGCAGTGTCATTACCTACAAGATAATTGACTGTGGTAACACCAAAGGCCAGTTAGTAGAGTGACTGTAGAATGGCTGTACAGTATAATGCTACAGCATAATCTTTTTGTAAATGGTCATTCTTAAAAGGTGGTTTTAGGTATAGTTGTTTTAATTTGCTGTTAAAGCAGAGAGTATCTACCATAGGATAATGAACTACTCAGAACCTGCAGCTGAGGCAATCCATGAGGTTTATAAATATGTTTCAAGCTGATTCCAAATGTTACAGGCATGGATATTTGAATGGGTTACGCTGTTTGAAAGCTGCACAGACCCTTGTTAAGCAGGCTTTGAAATGGATGGACACACTCCAGCACAGATGCGTTCAAGGTGAAAAAGAGGCCCTCGTTTCTCAGTGAATCTTCAATGTTTACAATTATTATTATCTGTTTGGATACAGCCTTGCCCTGGATTCTCTCTTGCACTTGTCACAAATTAAACAGAGAAGTGCAATGCAATGTTATTTACAGCCCAAGCCCCAGATGCCTCTTAGAAGGAGTTATTCTTATTCTCAGCTCTGTGCACATTTAAACCGTCCTCTTTATTTTATTTTTGGCTCGCAAGGAAAGCTTAATGCAAGCCTGTCCAATGATAATGAAGTCTGTCCAGCTGCTGGGCTGGATCAAGTTTCCCAAAAAGGTTTTGTTTGAGTTGAGTTTAAACGTTAGTTGATGGCTTTGCCTTTCTATTTAACTTGGCATTTTTTGTGGGGTTCTAGTTGTTTGATTTGTATAGGTTGTCAGGGGGTTGATTGGGACTGTACTGACTCCATGACACTAGGCAACAAGATTGTTTGTAAAAGTAAATAAATACATGTTTTTATCAGTGTAAGAGGCTTATTAAGGTGTGGTTATGTTTTACTACTAATGGTTCATTTAAAAAGTAATTAAAAGCTAAGAGAGGATGAATGGTATAATGATACAAACTTGAACAAACTAATTATAAAAATTAGTAGGACAAAGTTAACTCTAGCCAATACTTTAATGACGAGAGGACATAGTTGGAACTTAAGTGTAGATAGCAGGGCAGAGGGTAGGAGGCACTTCTTCACACAGAGAGTGGTGAGGGTTTGGGTTGGGTTACCTACACGGTAGTCATGTTGAGGCAGAATCACTGGGATCCTTTAAGACCCGACTTGACAAACATTTTAGATGGCTTAGCTACAGCACTAGGAACCAGACGAACATACTGTATATTGGTTGAATGACCTCCTCTAGTTTGTAAACTTTCTTATCTTCTTATAAGCTCCTCAACAGCACAATTCGTAAACACACTGTATATTACACATCTTAGGAACAATACAAAAAACCCTTCAATTTAATACAGTTTTCAGATCAACCAGTAAATGAAATCGGAAGTATCTTGTAAATGTTTGCTGACTTTCATGTTTGCCTGTGTCTCAGCAACAGTGATTTTTGTATAGAGATTTTAAGCTGTGTGAAAGTTGTGTGCAGCTATTCAGCAACAAACATGGCATAGCATAAAGATCTATGTGACTTTACAAGGAGTTTGTTGGTAGGTTCCAATGCAACCAGTTCATCCCAAAATACAGTGCATTAACCAACGTGTCCTTTTCATGGAATGACCACATTTGCAAAAAACAAAAACACATTGGCCAAATCACAGAAAACACTGGACAATAGAAACCTATTTCCACTCAAATAATACTGAGAGAGCTGGGCATTGTGTAGCAGGTCAGTCACTGTCTGATATCAACTGAAATGGGAATGGGTCATTATACTGCTGTAACCTCCGTTGTATGGCTTGGGCAACCTTTTGAATTCAGATCCAAACCTACACAATGTGAGGTTACTTATATATGGCTAGATACGGCAAATTGCTTTTCAGCGGGCTTTCTTTAATCCCTGCTTAAATACAGTGCAGACAAAGATGACTTAATCATTGTTGAGATGAATGCATGCAGATGAAAGAGACGAGGGTGGCTTGTAAAAGGCGTGTGAGCCTTGGATCCAAGTCAAGAACATATCCATTTTATTCAACCACATCTCCTTCAGGCAATTTCATTTGGCTTCTGGTCTTTTGATGTTTAGCAAATGGAACAACCGGCTTTTACTCAAATCCTTTAATAGCTCTGGACCAGGTGAAAGTCCCCTGACAGTAATGTGAAAATCCTACAGGAAGCGAAATGTCAGGAATGTGCTGCTGATCTTGGGTGTTGAGCAGCCAGCAATGGAGCTTTTGAAACAATGGCGGCTGTAGAGTGCCAGTGCCCTGAGAGTACAACATGTTCAGGCTGAGAGAGCTGGCAGAGTGAGTTTAGCCCTTTGCAGTCCATTTATTAAGTGCGTGTCAGGCGCGTCAGGTCCAATTTATTTTCACACGCGCAGTTAATTTTAGACACGCTGTTTAAAAATATTTTTTTTCCACAGTCAAACGGGTTTAAAAGGCTCTGCATATCAACAAAGCACTCACTAGGCATCTCCTGCCCCGCCCCACCCTTTCGTTCGCTATAGCTTTCACATATGCTAAGAAATAAATAATAAAAATAATAGTCGTACATACCGATCAATCATCTGATCACTTGTTTTATCACCAAACGCCTCAATAATGCGATCCAAGTCATTATTTTATTACTATAACATCTGAAAAGAGCTCTGCAAATATCTGTGATATTCTCTGAGCGCTGATGCAGTTGCAGCCAGCTTGTTTCCTTATGGCCGCCGTTATCTGATGCCAGGGGCAAGTATGACTAATCATGAGATACACCCTTTTTTTTCCGGCTTGTCTCGGCTCCTGTCACTCCCACTCGGCCATTGAATGGTTTTCTCGGCTTTTTCCAGAGAAAAAACAACTAGAAACCTGTTTTTTGCGTCTTTTTGATGATGTCGGACAGGGTCCGACATTGGACCGGATAGGAATAATTGCAATGTCGGACCAGGTCCGACATAGGACCGCAAAGGGTTAGTGGTTGTCTGGGCACTCAGGGAATCTGAAAGGAGGGTAGAGGAGATGGCTTTCTGTTGTGGTTCTGACTGCTTACCTAGTGCAAATACATGTTTTAACTCCCTAAAGTGATTTATTATTATTATTATTATTATTATTTACTTCTTAGCAGACACCCTTATCCAGAGCGACTTACAATTGTCACAAGTTATCACATTATTTTTACATACTATTACCCATTTACACAGCTGGGTTTTTACTGGAGCAATCTAGGTAAAGTACCTTGCTCAAGGGTACAGCAGCAGTGTCCCCCATCTGGGATTGAACCCCCAACCCTCCGGTCAAGAGTCCAGAGCCCTAACCACTACTCCACACTGCTGCCCATGAACTCCCTGGGGTACATATCCTAAATGAGGGGCAGTGGAGGCACCTGTACTGTATTCAATGTGTAATAAAGCATACATTGTAAAGCACAGAGAGGCATTCGACATCATATTAAAAAGAAACAGTAAACTATTTTAAATGCATACTACAACCCATGGGAAAAGCATGGAAAAACTGCAATCTCACACAGAATGACTGTTGTACACTTTTATAAGAATTGAGGGGTTTAGATCACAGGGACCTACGTATTCATGAGGTAATGTTTCAGAGATGGAAAGTTGGAGTAATAGTGTTTTGTTTTTTTTCTGGGGGTGGATTGATGGAATCTGAAACACTTACTCATATTACATCACCACCATGGGCTGTAGCATAGCGACCTTCCATACAGTACACTGCCCCACTCATGATTCCACTCATGATTCCACTCATGCCCGGGCTGCATCACTCTCTTCGGGGTGAGTCTGCAGTTCAATTCCCATGCCGTTACCATGCTTGACCTGTCAGAGAACCTGCAAAGGAACACAGAGCTACCAGATTAATACAGCATTGAATCACTTCAGACCTTATTGCATATGAACATGGGAGGGGAGATTCAATCTTAAAAATACAGCTCTGATTGACTGCATAAACTTGTGTTGGCATTAAATACACCCTCCAAAATGTGTTTGTTGGTTTTAGCCTGATTCTAAAGTTGCCTAGATATATTTTTTCTGTTCAACAAAATACAGTTTTAACTGTTTGCTGGTGTAAGTTTCAGTTTCTGGTTTATTTGTTAAATAATCACACTTGCTTCCAGCTTCTGGTATGATTTGTTGGTAATCCATGGATGTGATTTAATATTGAACTGTACTGTGTGCCTGCTGCCTCTTTGATCTAAATTCAGGTTCTTAATACAGTAGACTCCCGTTAATCTGTGCTTCTGTGTGATTTAATACCGTACATCATCAAAATGTATTAGTGCAGAAATCATCTGATCTATGCGGAAGTGGGTATTTGCGTGCTTTATTAGTGCGGAAGTCAGCATATCTGTGCGGCTGTGGACGGTCATCATTTAATTCAATTAAATTGAGTACAGTATAGTGCAAGCCAATGGATAGTACTGTCTTGTAGTTACTGAAACCAGTGACAAGCGAGCAGAAAGCAGATTTGAGACTCTCTTATCCTGGCAGCTGAATATGGAGGGCAGTTATGACAATTAAAGATCAGTGACATTTTTAAACCAGCTCTCTCTGCCTCTGAACAACGCTGATTATGTACAGTATATATTTTGACCGTTGTTGGGACACTATTTTATTTGTATTATTGCATTTTTGGAGTTTTCAATTGATAGATTTCCAACACAGTAAACTCAATTTCGGCTAATCCGTGTTTTACACTAATTCAGGCTCAAATCAGTCCCAATCTGCACGGATTAACGTGGGTCTACTGTAGCCGTGTTTGTAAACCCCACCGTCTCTGCCTGTATTCAGCAGAATTATTATATGTATTAATGAACAAAGGTATTACTTACAAGTTTCCCATCGTTTTACTATGCATTTACCCTAGTTTACTTTGGTTTGATTTTTTAATATGCTTTACTGTACCTCTCTGAGCTTTACAGTGCTTACCTATGTTTAACCATGCTTTCACTATGCTATATTACACTGCCATGCTTTCACAATGGTTTATAGGGGACAATTTCATAACTTCTCCCATAAACACTGTCTTTCACAGTCTTGAATGCTTGTGAAATTCAGATTATTTTTTATTTAAATGAAGGTGTTCCTGGCCCTGTATGTCTGATCGTTAGCAGGTTTCTCCTTTTTTCCACAATTCACCCCTACAGACGGGCTTCTCATTTTGAAACCAGAGGGTCTTCTGTATCGCACAGCTGTTCTCAGCAAATTCGTGGTTGTTCTTTATCTGGGGAATGTAGCTCCAGCTTCCTGGCCTCCAATTTGTCCAGCCCACTTGGGACAATAGTGTGATGCTAGACTGGTAGACAATAAGGAAGCCCCTTGGTAGTCTCCACTGGTTCTGCATGGTAGAACTTCAAAGCCTTCTCCCTTTTTAAAAAGAGCACCTTGCAATTTGGCTGTCATTGAGTTCTGTGGGCTGTATAAAAAGAAATACTTTTTTCCCATGGTAGCTCTGATAAAACGACCTGCATGAAAGTGGGGAGGATTAAATTAAAGTACAACTAGCCCAAAATCAGCAAATTGAGCTAAGATTTAAATACAGGTTTAGATTTAGTTGGACCTATTTCTGACGGCTGACACTAGAGAATTGTTGGAAAAACACCTTACGGAGAAAAGGCTCCTTTTTTATTTCAGTTATGATTTAAGAGCTAGTGTATAACAGAGCTTGAAGATGACCAGTGCTGTTAGTCACGGCAGAATCTTGCCTTTTTAGCAAGTAGCTTTCAAGAGAAACAACATGTTCCTCTACTGCTAAAACCTATAATGCTAAAACCACTGCCGCTCCCTTATAACTCCCAGTAGAGACATTTGGAAAATTACAGTAAAATCTGAAGTTTCCTGTGTAATCACAGATCCCTCAAGTATTCCTCAAGTATTAATAATCTGACTTTCCATACAAACAGATGAATCTGTGATTTTAATGAGCTGTGGCTTTACACTTGTCAATAATTGCTAGTACTCAAATTGCTGTTGAATTGCCTAGTGCAATATAACGAGCTCTTGACGAGAGAGTCGGAATCAGTATTACCTGCAGCTTTTCTACCTGACATCATTTTACTTGTCATTGCAAGATGGCAGCGTCTAAAGAAAAGTGGAGTTTGGAAGAGGAGGCTTGATTATTTTAAGTAAAGATTGTCTTTGGGACTGTGATTATTTTAAAAATGTTTTAACTAAACGTAGGTGATGCATTATTTTGCTGACAGCGCATTTCCATGTTGAGATGATCCTATACAGTGATTGAAGTAAAAGTACAACAAAACAAAACAAAACAAAAACCGCTACGATGTTGAAGTTACAGTTAATTGCTAGCAATAACTGCCAAGTGTAAAAGCCATAAGGTATTTAAATTGGTCTACGGCATTTAAGCTGGCCAGTCTCTGTTACTTAGCTTGTTCTGAAGCCCTCGTCATCATGTTCTGCTGTATAGCTTTACAGGGTGTCTTGTCTGTTAATATATTTTACTGAACCCGCTAGGTAGATCATGTACAGTTTGTAAGACCCATTACAAAAGTTATATTATTTGGGGTTAAAAATTGGATGACAGTCCAGAATCCCTGTGGTGTTCCCGACAGCTGTAATGAGTGTATTGGTGAAACAGCTTTCATGGAATTCGCTACATGCTGTACTTCAGTCCTGCACAGGTCTGTGTAGATTTAAATCCAGCAGTTTAGTGGAGAGCTGTCGTTACAGATCCTGACCATGTTTGGAGGATAAAAAGCTCAGTAACTATGCGTACACATGAGCTCTTTCATATATTGGTTATGCTGCTCGCTTGGAGGATTTGTGGTTTCCGGTTGACGCCCAGCCTCTGCCCTGCTACACATGCTTCCAAGTCATATTTTATGATATCATAATATTATCTCATTTTGCATCCTTTTGGCATTTGTAGATTGCATTTTCAAAGCTCTCTTTACACTGTACTTTTAATGTTACAAAACTAATACTAAATTACTTTTGCCCATAACTATTAAATACTCAATAGTGCTGAATTCAGAAATACTAAATCTACAAAATGCAACGCTTCAATGAAAAGTCTTTTTTCAGTGTCCTCAAATGTTGTCTTGAAGATACCTTCAATAAAAATACACAGTTGTTTGGTTCTAGTTTGGTAAATATTGCAGAACTACACTCTTTCCATTGGGAACAGGCCCCCACTGTTCTTCTGAGTCTGAGTGCTTGGCATGTCTCTCTCCGATTGGAAGTGATTTCTTCCTAATGAATTAAGCTTGTCTGTGGAGCTTGGTACTGGTGTGTACAGAGGATATTCCACTTGGCTTGGATGGGTCGGTCACTCCCTGAAATTTCACAATTAGAGCTGAAATTCCTTGGATTAGTGTTGGGGAGTGAAGGGAAGGAGAGAGTGCAACACATACATGGAAACATGATATAGTAATGTACTTCTTTAGATCCTTCTGAAAAGCCTTTAGTTTGATTTAGGGAAGTGTTGCAGTATATAATAGTGTCCTGATTTTACCTGATTGTATCCTGCTGTTAGTTAAAACCTACTAGACCCCTTTCATAATGTGTTGTACTATTATAAATCAGTTCTTACCAAATTATCAGGATACACAGTTGTAAAATAAAAAGTTTATTAAATATAATTATAATGATTCATTATAATATTGAGTAAGGCTACGATTTTGCCACAATTTTGTATACATTTCACCGGTGAGAAACAAGAATTCACAGAAAGGTCACCAAATAATGTAGTTTTAGTTACATCAACATACACAAGAGCTTTTAAACCGTACACCAAAACCAATAATATAAAGACTACTGCTTTTGACTACTGACAAGTTTAACTGTTCCTTTAGCGTACAAAACTTAGTTAGAGTTTTGCACGATTCTGAAACAGCATGTCGTACATCTCAGGTTGTCACACTTGATTCCACGTCTGTCATCTCACAGGACATCTTTGTAAGACAAAAATGATCTCTCACAATCCACACTGTTAAGCTCAAAGTTATTACAGCCAGGTTTGGAAAGCAATGTTTGAAGTCACACCAAAATTCAACAATGCTCAAGCACTTCATCTCAGACACTGCACTGATGTAGCCATTATATTCGGCATTTAGCCACGGCGTTGTCTTCAAACATGGGAATCGCATCAAATACTCTTTGTGATGATTAGAGGTCAAGATGTTTAGCTTGATTGGGATCGAACATTCGGCATGCCTTGGAAAAATCGTACAGAACCAGTCATGTATGTTTCGATTTTATGTGGGTTTTCAAAAAGCTTTTCTCAGTTGATCTGAACACGGTATGACAGTGATGTATTTGAGAGCTTTCCAGATAGCTTTTTATCACAGGAATGTCCAGGAGATGCAGTGGAATATTAGTGATGCAGAAAGCCACTGTAAGTCGGTAATGTTCTCCGTTGCATTTGTTCTTCTGTCTACAGAAAACCGCTCACTCCCCGTTTTTTTCCAGATTGTAGCCTCTGTTAATGTAAAGCACTGCCAATATGTTTTTCACAGCTTGTTTTTCGTTTGCAATCCACAGGAATTTTACATGCTGTACAAAACATCATGCCACCGCTTTTCATCTGACTTCACTCCACAATCATCCTTAGCACTGATGGACTGAATGGCCTCTTCTCATTTGTACATGTTCTTATGCTCTTATGACTCTAACACACTGGAATGTAAATTCTTCTTTATAACTGTTTCCCTGCCCTGTGTTATGAAGTACAGTGAAGACCCTAAAAGTACCTTACCACCTGCAGTGTCTGGCTGAACTGGTCTGGGTAACTTAATGAAAGTCAAGAATATGAAAGCCTTGTTAAATAGTTAAGTTTGATCATTTCTTCAGATTTTAACTGCATTACACTGTTCGCACGTACACTGAAAACACAGTTTAGCTCGGCATCCCCCTTGTCTCTCCTGCTCTGCTCTGTTTGCTCTGAGGTTGTTGGAAATGCAGATGCTTTAACTGGCCCTAATCCCATCCTGTTAAACATTGCTAGCCGGCGCAGACAGTTTTAATAACGACACATACCAGGGAGCAGCTCTGAAAGAGCAGGTCTTTGTCTATTGTCAGCGCTCTCAGGCTATTCAACTGACAGACGGATTTAGCTGGAATCTGGGCGGTGGGGGGGTGGGGGGTGGCAGGCAGGCAGGCAGTCAGCTGGATTTGTGTCTCTTTTTAATTTAATTCAATTATACTCCCCCCAAAAATATTGAAATATTGAGACATTTTTTTTATTTAAAAATACCTACATGAGAATGTTCATTTTAAATGGCATCTGGAAAGTGTTAAACTTTCAAGAAATGTGTCTTTTAGAAGATCATACTGATTCTGTAACCAGGCAGGGGTAAAGACTCATTTTGCAGCTCTTTTTTTTTATCATACTACCCAGACACTTCATATCAGAATGCTGTCCTGTCTCGAATGAATACATGCTACATGCTCTGATTTGGTTTATAGTGTTGTTCATGCACAGGGATCCATGGACACTTTACAAAAGAACTTCCTGCAGAACTAGATTTAAACAAAAGCCTGATCAAAAAGTCTTCAGCCTAACCATAAAAAGTGCCTCAGTCTCAGCATGCCTGGTTATACTGGGGAGAGAATCTCTGAGCTGCTAAACGATCTTTGGTATCACTGCAACATGCCAAACCCCAGGTTTATCATCACAAGAGAGTAATTTAGATGAAGATCCAAAGTCAAGTATACTGTCTATATTGGTTTGATATCCACTATCAAACCAATAAATTAATCCCTCAAGCAGTATCAACTTAAACTTTACAAAACATTAACAACTATTTCCATTTACAACATAATTATCAGCATATTGTTATTATTGAAATGTGTCATTATTATTAGTAGAAAATATAAGCCATGAAGTTTTAGAGCAGAATTACACTGATGCAGATCAAATGATGCATCTGATAATGGCGTCATTCCAGCTCAGGTGGACCAACGTTGACCCCTTGTGTCATGGTTTGTTTTTTAAAGGAAAGCCCTTTAAACATGTTTTGCAATGATACTACTTTGTGTAACTAAATCCCCATATGGAGAAAAATCATCTTTGAATGCACAATGCACCCAGCCCTGGAACCCTCTTCCCCATCACATGAGGTTTATATTTCATCAACTCCAGTATTTGTTCCACTTATCTGGAGTGAACGATGGACTGAAAAGCATAGGAGACGTTCGTTTTGTGAAACACAAAGACTGGATCAATCGCATCCTAACCACAGCACTGCAGTCCTGAATTAAACTACAGTCCTAAATTACAGTATGCAAATGCAGTGGACAGCTTGTAGTTATAAAAAGGGTTAAGATTGCTGGTTTTCCAGCCACCAGCTTCTGGGATAATTTGACTGCATCAAAGCCTGTAGTTACACAGGAAGGAAAGGTTCAGCATGACAGCTGCTTGTCTGGGGCTGCTCAATTTGTAAATGTATTTGTAGCTGGAACTGCCACAGTAATTAGGAGAGTGATTGTAGAGGCAAGTTCATTGCTGTGTAGTAGAGTAATTATAGTCTCTGAAGACCAGAGAAACACAAAGGCCAGAGAGGAAGTGCATTGAGATAACATTATACTGCCCCAAACAGGCTTGAGAAGAAGCTAATTTGAGCCTGTGGTTTATCTAAAGTAAATATACACACTGTAAAAGAAGGCTGGGGGACTCAATATACCGTATATTTTGCTATATAAGTTACACATGAGAAAGCGTTGAAATATTGACAGTGAATTCGTGAGATTGTCCTTACATATAGCACATATAGTAGATTGGGGTGTAACGGTTCAGTGGAGGATACTTTATTTACATGTTATGTCGTATTCAATGTATGTAGAAGACCAAAATCACAACGTAACTCATTGTAGTTCACCAGAAGAGTAATGAATGAAGAATACATGTGTTGTATAGTATGATCCATGCTTTCCGTAAAACACATTCGTTTTTTGTCTATTAATAAAATACTCCATCATTAAATGATCATTTGATCTTATTATACATCATACAAGTATCCCATCAGAACCATCGCAGGTACAGTGCTGGATTATTTATTGTACTGAGAAATTACTATCAATAATCACATAATCACATTATAATCTAAAGATCAAAGGGATTAGTTTAGCACTCCTGGAAGGAGTGAGAGTTTTTGTTTTATTTTGTAAAGAATAAAAGTGCACGAAAGTGCTTTAAAAGTGCCGTTCTGTTTCTGGGTTTGCTATTTTGAAGGGTGCAAACGAGCCTTGGCCGAGGGCTTTGTTACAATACCTTTAAAATGTACTGTGACAGCTTACTGATGAAACGTTTCACAGAGACGCTCGAGCACGGCTCTCAAGTGCTGTTCTAAAAGCACTGCTTACTGATGAAACGCTTCACAGAGACTCTCAAGCCCGGCTCTCAAATTACCTCTTCCAGTCGACTACGATGATTATTTCAGACAAACAGAGGTAAATAAATAAATAACTATCATTAGGAGGCTGTGTGGTCCTCAGCCACTGACTCACTGTGTGACCCTGAGCAGTCACTTAACCTCCTTGTGCTCCGTCTTTCGGGTGAGATGTAGTTGTAAGTGACTCTGCAGCTGATGCATAGTTCACACATCCTAGTCTCTGTAAGTCGCCTTGGATAAAGGCGTCTGCTAAATAAACAAATAGTAATCATAGTGATAATGGAATTGCGGTGACGTAGTCATCAGTAATAATGGAACTCTTTCTTTCAAATACAATATTACTTTTTAACACACCACAGCTATGCCATTATCCCTTAAGCCGACACCATAGCCAGCATGTATTATATGAATATGACATCTGTTACTAAAAGGTTTAACCACTGAGCCATTGAGACTGCCAGAATCAATCACAATGTTAGGGCAGGGGAGCTCGGCTTGAATAAAGTAAAAAATATATCATAAAGGGATGTTTAAATGTTATAAATGGTGTCTATAGTGTTATATTAAAAACAGGCAAGACGATGTTAATTGTTATTGAGTCTTTGCAGCCCCATTTTCAGTTAGTTAGCTGTTAAATATTCTCCCTACACCTGTGAGTCCTGGAAAACTGGAAAGAAATTCTGCTGATTTCTGCCCATCGTTTACTTGTCAAATTCAAGCTCACATGATCATTTTTTGATCAACACATCAAGCCTGGCTCCTGAGTCAAACAAATAGTGAAGCAAGTAAAGACATGTTGTATTGAGGGGAATGGGGCGGTCATATTGCAAACACAACACCAAACCTGCAACAAAGGGACTGTTAAATCAGTGAGGTGCTATTGTAAAAACTGTGCCTTAGGACATAATGAACATAATGTTAATCCAGCTAGAGATTGCTCTACTTAACTGTGTTCTGTATCAAATGTCTGCATTTGCACTGATTTTGACCGGTTTTTGAAACAATGGGTTCTATTCAGAAATCCTTATCATACAGATACATGCATTTGGCTCTACCCTGCAAAATTGCTGTAAAAAAAAGTAGTGTTATCTTTTAAAATGTTTCAAAATCTTAGCTGCAGCAATTCATAAATGCCACACCTGGTCTTAAAACAAAATAACAAATTGTCAGTAATGTGTTACAATGAGACAATAGCGCTCGGTTTCCACAGCCATAAAAGTCCATTTATGTGGTTCTTTTACTATAGAGTTCAGCTAGACTGATAATACTAAAAGCATTAGTTGAAGTCAACTTGACCTCTCTATAGATTTCACTCTGACTTAAACAATGACATATGCTTCTGCCTGAGACTATTGACTGAAAATCTGTTGAACCTTGATACTCTGCAACAATAAATCAATTTGCAATTTACATTGTGGAGGTATCAAATTGTTACTCTTAACTCAGTGCTTCAGCTGTTGAGAGTGTCATAGACTGTGTGATTAAAACAAAGCTCAAAGCTCCCTGAATATCTCCCAGGCTCAATCTTATAGTTTGTAAATAGTTTCCTCAGTTGAAGCTGAGCCCAGCAGGTTAACAGTTACAACACCTGTCCCTGTCAGAGACCCCCTGACACAAGACCTCCACGCCAGCCAGCCTTTTAAAGAAATTTATTTTAGGATGTGGGCTGGAATGTCTGACATCCGCAGAGTGTCGTAAACATTTATTTTCAAACACAGATGCAGTGTGTTTTATTGAACAAGGCCAGACTGACTGTCTTGGGAGTCAATCCTCTGGACAGGCAGGTCTATATACAGAAACATGCTTCTGTATTCTGCCACGCATGCAGGGAGTGCCGTTAAAGAGCAGGTAGTTTATTTATTTATTTATTTATTTATTTATTTTAGTGTGTCCAATTATAAATTTCCGCCTGATTTTTCTCCCAATTTGGAATGCCCAATCGTTCTCCTCACCGCAGCAATTCCCCACATGGCTCAGGAGACCCAAAGATTCAGTGGGCGTCCTCCGATCCCACGACCATGCCAGCTTTCACCCAGGAACTCGAGCGCGGATGTCAGCGAGCTACCTCTGGAGGGCAAAGGCTTGCCTTGCAGGTGTCCGCTCTGAGCTCACTGGGCACTTGGCCAGCAGGGTTTGCTGTAGAGCAATGAGGAGAAACAGTCCCTGGTGGTTTTAACTTCCTAAACCAGGGGAGCGCCTGAGCCAATGTGACACTCCCTTCGGAGTCCCCAGCGAAGACCGGCCTACTTTGCACAGCCAGGACGTGAACCTGCGCTGTATGACTCGCCCTGCGCACCATGCGGCTGCGCTTCTATCAGGTGAGCCACTGGGGGACCCTTCAAATACATTGAACCCTAGCATGATGATACATTATAGACTTTGACAGAAAGCAGTTGGGTCCCAGGCTCACCTCCCTATAAACACAAGTGGTGTGAATGACCTGCTGATGGCCTCTGGAGAGCAGATAACCTGGGATAGAGTAGAACATTAAACTAACCCAGGGCATTAGCACACCTTAGGGTCAGAAGGTCACACAGCTCCCCGCTCCTTAGAGATAACCTAGATAGGTATTATCACCTTCAGCCAATGCAAATAAAGGCATTAGCAGAAATGTATTATAGTTATGTGTTTCTGAGGAGTGTATAAAGTTATAATAAACTGCCATAAAATACTACTATGTAATATAGCTGATACCAAAACCAAAGTTAATAGTGCAGAGTATACAGCTTTCACACATTTTTGACTATAAAACACTCAATAGTGCTGAACTTAAAATACTACAGTAAAATAAACTTAAATTCATTGACAAACTTTTGGACTAGAAGTCTTTTTCAATGTCTTCTTTGTTCAATGTCTTCACGTTGAAAAAGACTAGTAGTCAAAATGTTTGTCATTGAATTTAAGTTTATTTTAGTATTTCCAAACCTTTAAATCACTTTTCACTAAAACCTTTGTTCTGACAACTACAGCTGCCATCTCTAGTTTTCCTACCTGCACTTAATGCACTTAATGGCAGAAGACAGGCTTGCGTGATATTGGATACATTCTCAGGAATTTAGAGAGCAGCAAGAACTTGGTAAACAAAAGGTATTCAACTAGCCACACGGGTCTTTACATGTGAAATCTACACAGAGCCAAAGGTCACATGAGTTTTACAGTGCTTTTGAAAATATATCATTGGAAAGTGTTTGAAGAGAGCTTCAAATGAGCTCAGAATGACCTCTTTAAAATGACCTGCCTGCTGATTATAGGTAGGTAAAGGACTTAACAATGAGTCTTGTTTTTCCCACGGTATTTTGTTGACTTTCCTTTCTCGCAGTAGGGCCACAAAACTTGTCCAGGCCTTCTTTATTTTTTAATACAACAAGTGTTGAGAGATCTAGCATGGAATAACTTTTTTGTATTCAACACCGCCGAGTGAATATATTTGTTTTATTGTATCTCATCTATATTGCATTCGTTTAAATCCAACGATAGAATGACCAGGCGTTCCAAAGTATGTTGTGTTGCTAAGCAGATACGAAGCTTGATCTAAGGGAAAGTTGTTCAGATTCAGCTGTTTAATTTAGATTTAAACTTTTCTTCTCCAGTATCTTCCACATTGCCTTGGTTAAATAATAGTCTATGAACGTTCATGGAGTGCTGTGGTTATTTCGCTCATGAGGCCGTAAACAAACCACTTTCCCCCTTCCGGACCTGTGAAATGACAAAAGACATGACCAGTGAATTGATTATTTTTACATGATCCACATATTCTCTGTGTGGTTTAGCAGCATTATTCTGACATAGAGTGGGCTGATTTCTATGCTAGCCAAATACCAGCAATAGAAACTTAAACAGATCTATGACAGGTCGTTTGACGACACATTTCTAGTCGAAATGTTTGTCATAGAACTTTATATGTTTCTGTTAGTATTAGCTCACATACTACCATTGAGATTTGTATAGTTATGTAACAATTACCAAAACTGTCAATCGTTTATTTGTCCACACCCACCCTTCTGTATTGCGCTTCTCAATATACTGCGATTCGGTTGTATTGCAACTTTAGATTTGAATCCCTTTTAAACAGACTTTCTAATTGAACCTTCACAAAAAAGTGCTTCATCAAACCTTAGAACAATTCAGGACCGTGATAAGAGCATAAGAAAACCTTAGAACAATTGAGGACTGTGATAAGAGCATAAGAAAAATGTGTGAATGAGAAAAGGCCATTCAGGCTTGTCCCTTGTTAGCACACCATTCTCCCCAAATTTAAAAGAATAGAATCTAGTCGTTTTTAAATGTTCCCAGTGTTTTAGATCCTACTACTTCACCTGGTAGGCTATTCCATGCATTTATAACTCTCTACTGTGTACTGAAGGTCTTGTATTTTGTGTTTCGTACTAGACTGTATTTCACTGTTGAAATCAGTATTTTCTTTAAAAACCTTATATAGGTGTGGCCTGTTACATGAAGCAGAATACATTAAAATGCATGCTACAGACATCTTTGCTGCGTCTCAATATATTGTGGGCGGCAGTATATCACATACTGTATTTATATGAAACAAACGATTAACCGAGGTGATGGTGTACTATGTTTTATTAATTATTAGATTCATGACAGTTTTGTTGTCCCATATGGAACATTAAGGGTTAACATTCAATGAAATGTGGACTATTTTATAACCAAAAGGGTTGAGAAATACAAGCTTTCTGGTCTAATCAAACAACACACTATATGTAATTTAGTAACTTTCTGAAAGGAGTTGTCATTTTATAGATGCTGTTTCTGGCTGGGAGAGGATTAAGATTATAAGCAGCGGGACAGATTCAATGTCTTTGCTGCTTTTACAAAAATTCTTCCCAGACTGATAAAAGTGTCATTCACTGAACTAGACATGGGGGTGCATTCTGCATGGAGAGACAGGGGGCTGGTCTTTTTCTCCTGTGTTTCAGATCTGCCTCCTTTTTCTTTTTAAAACTAAGGTAAATAACCTAAATAACATGGCTTAAAAGTGATGTCTAAACAGCTGAAAAATAAGCTTTGAACTCTTTATACTGTATTAGAAATATGTAAACACAGACAATGAGGGAAACACGGTAATTCACAATACTAAAATAAAATAGTTTTCTGTTTGTTTTAAAGAGATACTCTTCTGTGAAATATTACCCCACTTTGAACTGCTAGTCAGGTGTCATGTCTTATGTGGGTGTTTTTTCCCTGTCATATTAGTTTACAGTAACTCTAATGAACCTGTATTAGCAGGGAACAGAGAAAATTACAGGTTATTAACACACCAATAATTATGTATTGTGTTGTTAACTGAAACCTGCTAATTGTACAGGTTTTTACATTTGGCAGTTCAAAGGTAATGTATACAGTAAGATACTCAGTTTAATGGAAGATCTGCTGCTTTCAGATACAAGTAAACATATTTAACCCTTTAATGCCCATTTCTCTATCACATATGATACAATGCTTAGCCACCCCTCTGTAGTATTATTTTTTAAATTCAGCCTCACAGGCCAGATTTTTTCATATGGAGTCATTATGTTTTTCTGGACAGAAAAAAAAAAGTGTTTTGTACAAGACACAAAAACTAGTTACATAAGTAAAGTAACAGAAATGCTTTGCCATTGCAGGGATAATGTTGTCTCGTATGTTTCCCCCTGAGCACTTGATGACTTTTATAGGCCACACGTGCAATTCATTTAAAATAGTAAGAGAAAAGGAACACATAGCAACAAATGTTAAAATGAATGAGATTTTTTAGGCATTTTAGTTGTTTAAAATGCCTGCTTAAAGCACAAAGTGGTCTAACATTTTCACACGAGTGCCTATTGTTTCTATATCACTGATTACTGACCGACATTCTCACACCCTGAGGTGCTCATGCCGGTAGGTATATAAAGGATGCCCATGACAAATCTTGAGGTGTTCTAATGCATTTGCACACGATGCGGTGCCAGCTCCCTGCAGAGCTCTGCTGATGATATGAAGTGACGGAGGATGCTGTTTGCTTTGTGTTTCAGCCTTCACGGGCACCCTGGCCCAGGACCCTGACCTGGCACATGGCTGCTCTCAGGGAAGCTGCTACCCTGCCACGGGAGACCTGCTGGTGGGCCGGGCCGAGAAACTCAAGGCCTCCTCCACCTGCGGCTTGAGAAAGAAAGAGCCTTACTGCATAGTCAGCCATCTACAGGTACTGTGCCAGCTGTCATACCTGTTCTGATCTAGACTGATTTGTAGGGTCTGGCCTTAATTCAGATGTGCAGGAGTTTGATAAGATGCTCCAGTAACAAATCGAATTGCTGAGTGGTATGAATAATCTGACTTTCCCACCTCTCAGCCTTCAGTGACCTTGTTTCATCTCTCAGATCTCACCTCTTCCCTCTTGCTGAAGGAGCTATGCTCTCCTTTCAGCCTCAGTTGTTCAGACCACAGCTAGCCAGAGTCCCAGAGACTCAAAGTGGGGTAAACAGTAACACTTTAATACTCCACTGTTAGAGGTCTAAGTCAGGTTTTAGTAACCCGCTGTAGATCTTATTTTGCCCCCTTTTCTAATCGTGCTGTTAGGGCCCTTAGTCAGGCAGACAGTGGTTGATCGTCCCATGTTTATTCCACCAGGATGAGAAGAAATGCTTCCAGTGTGATTCCCGGCGCGCCTACGACGACAAGTACAACAGCATCAGCCACCGGATCGACAACGTCATCACCACGTTCAAGCCGCACCTCAAGAAGTCTTGGTGGCAGTCTGAGAACGGTGGGACACTGAACATCAGTCTCTGTGCTTTATGTTTCCATATTCCAGTATTACATCAGCTTCCCCAAGTGGGAAAATTAAAGTGAGATACTGGAGTACATCACAAAATCGCAAACACCTGCAGTATGTAGCACACACTTGTCCATATGCATAAAAGGTGGCAGTAATTTCTGGCCATTAAAAAAATTGCTGGGCGGTATTTAACACGTGATTTATAAAACTACGGCCTGGTTATTTTACCAGCCAGTAATGTGTTTAGATGTGATTTGCCATCACGAATTGTATGCAAATGAGCCGTGTCCCCTGCTTAAGACGTCAATGGCATACACTGTTTGTTTACATCATCACATTATGGCTTTGGGACATGTCTGGAGGCAGACAGGCTGTCCAAAAAAAAAAAAAAAAAAATGGTAAGTTTTATGAATATGGGCCACTGCATGCTAGAATCTTAAACTTTTATCTCCAAATCCAGAAACACATCTCCAAAATTACTAAATCAGTAAAAAAAAAAAAAAAAAAAAAAGAAAAGTACTAACACATTTCATTCAGGGCTTGTAAGAAGTCTTAAAGAGCAACTTTATCGGACACGACCAATCAGTTTACTCCTGTATGTTTCTTGTTTTTTAGATGCACTTTGTATAATTTTCAGTTTTAGTCATTAGATCCTAGTGATGTTAAAAGAAGTTTAAAGCAACCCTATGGCCAAAATAGAGCTTTCAGAGTCACGTCTACCGCCAAGTACTTTTATTACACAATGAATCTGCCCCAATGAGTCTAGTAGAAGTACAGTACGACATACTTCAAAGAACAAGGGATGTTTCTTACATCCACTGGGGCCACAGTGTTCCTTTTCTGTCTAAATGGGCAGTGTCCCAGACTGATTAATATGGCATCCCTCTAATTACGACATGTTCCCATTGGATCCATCAATAGCAACTACACTTTTAAATCTGTTAGGAAGAGCCATAAAAAAATGTTGAGTGAAAAAAAAGTTTAAGAGCTTTTTTTGTGTGTGTGTGTGACCCAGTGTCCTGTTTTCGATATAGCTCAGTAGCGCCCTGGTAGTTTGGGTCCGTGTCCAGGACATGTCTCTGCTCCGCTCTCAATCCCTCTCTTGTCTCAAGTGGGATTCCTGCACATCCTCAGTCTTTCTCGGAAGTAGGTTTAGTCACAGAGCAGGGTGCCAAGAATGAGTGGGCCTCCAGGGAAATCAATCTAATCATTGTGTTTGTCTCGAGTCTCGCTTCTTAACTGCTTTCACCGAGGAATATTTAAAAATCTAAAGCGGTAGGAAAAAAAAGGTCATTCATTTGCCTGCCGTCCAAAAGTTCAGTAGTTCCTGTTTCCTAGTTAAACACGTATGCAGTTAAACAGGAGAATTGATGGGTTGTACAGTAGTGTGCACCTCAAGAGCACCTCAAGTTTTATCATTGATATCCTGTATATATCTACCTGCATGAGCACCTCAGGGTGTGAGAATTTCAATTTTCAGTCATTGAGTGATATAGAAACAAAAGGCACTTGTGTGAAAATGTTAGACCACTTTGTACTTTAAGTAGGAATCTTAAACAACTTCTAAAAAGCCTCTTGCATGTTGTCATTTGTGGCTATGTGTTCCTTATCTCTTACTATTTTAAATGAATTGCAAGTGTGGTCTATTAAAGCCATCACTTAAATTAGACAAGCACTAATTTGCCTATTTTGAAAATATTCCAAGATTTTGAGTTACAGTGGTTTGATTTCGTATGCACAACAAATCAAAATAACAGAAGCAATAGGATGTTCTAAGTGGGATGTCCTAGTAAATGTGCACACTGCTGTACATACTGGGGTACATTCATCAAAAAAGTTGGCGGATCTAAATACCGCCATCATTTTAAATAATTAAAATAAGGGCACTTTGATACAACCAGCATTTCTAACAGTGTGAGCGAGGCTCTTAAAGTACATGGTGCAAACTAAATTATTCCTGTAAATCTTATCTGATATACTGTATAAATCTTATCTGATATACTGTATATTGCCATTTTGTAGGCCTCAGATTTTCCTAAATGGAAAACATTATGGTAAAGGCGAATTCGATTTTTTGATGGTAAATTTATGTGAAGCTGTTAGAGATAAAATATGTATCAAACGCTCCTTGCAGATACTTCTATGCTGTCCTTCGGGTTGCAAGAAGGAATGAAGTCGACATTGAAAACACATCAGTCACGGGAAAAGCAGTGATTGCTGCTCAAAGGCAAGCCAATGCATCTGGCTTCTGGGAGTTCTTTTAAAGAAAATAAATGGCAAACGTTTAAAACGTTTTTTTTTTTTTTCTGGCTAACTATATATTTAAAAAATGTGCTCACAATGGCTTTTCCAACAAGGACTCAAACTCCCAGAAGCACCTCCGGTGTGTTGGATGTGTTCCTTCGACAGGAAATGCAGCTTGGAAAAGAGTCCAAGATACTTTTGCCATTTTTATTGTTTATAAATGCTATGAAAAAAATACCCATTAAAAATCAAACACACGTTTGACATAATGTGTGCCTCTTCCACATAGTAGCATTTAAAATGAAGTTAAATTGCAGGTTTTAAGTGTAATATTTAAACAGCGACAGTGGTTAGATCTGCTACAGTTTAGATCAATTGAATGGACCCCACTGTATACAAATGCTTTTTAGAATGTGGCTTTTCTTAAGCTGCAGAGCCCACAATCTTGTTCCTTTTCACACTGAATATTATTATTTGATGTTTATCCTTTCATGGCTTAACCTTCTGTGAACTCTGCTTTATAGGAAATGAGTTTGCTTGCTGTACAACCCCCTTTGAAACCTGCTCACCGCAGCTGCATACCCAGCTGTGAACTAGTACAGCAGCTGGATTCCTACTGCTATCACAGCTATACGAGGTTACCCACGATATTTTCAAACTCTGCGATATTTCCAACAGCCTTTTCAAAATATGTTTCCCGTATTAAAAACTGGGTGAAGCACGACACATTAAATTTGTATTTTATACCATCTCACTTTTCAGCTTTCAGCTTTCAGGGAGTCTTTTCAGAAGCAGACCCCATAATTGAAAAATGAATTATTTACTGGGATAGTTTCGTAAGCATGGGAAGCAATGATCTAATCAAAAACAACAATACCCGTATAAAAGTGTACCATAGTGAGTGGAATAAAGCATTGTGAAAGCATGGTAATGCATAAGTAAGCCTTGTAAAGCCTAGAAAGGTACAGCAACTTTAAAAAAGCATGGCAGACCATGTTAAACTGTATTAAATGCATAGTATAACCATGCGAACAAATTACTGTGTGCATTTACCATGGTAAACTGTTATAAGGGTAGCGAATGATAGGGGGCACATGTGAAAGGACATTAAACAGTATGAACATGAGGAATAAAGTGGTTAGAATAGGTATTGACTTATTTATAAGATAAACTTATTTTCAGGCAGATACCTGCAGAAGAGATTCAAACCGTTCGATTGAACCTGTTACTGGGATGACTAATAACCTCACATTAGCAGCAGCAGCTCTCAGGTAATAGAGCTGTAAAGTTTAACCCACCCGAGGCGAATGGAAGACGTGACGTTATCAGAGGAATACATTCCTGTTTAAGAAGCCCTAGAGGCTGATGTTAATGGAGTGGAGATTAAGTTGTTAGCTGTAACCCTGTAAGACTTTTGACAGGTAGATCCTAACATGCAACTGTATCAACACATCTATAACCTAAACACTCATAGTCACAGAAATACACTTCAACAGACATTGAAAAGGGCTTGTGGAAATGTCAAACAAGAAGCTTGAGTTTTACTCTGCCCTGCTGAGAGTGCAGACACTGAGGTTCAGAGTCAAAGGAGTCAAATCCATTTTCTTACCTCTTATAAGCTCTGTGAATATTACAAGTTCAGTTGGCTTGCTGGTAGATGCTCACATCCTTTGCAGTTTCTCTCCAACCTTTTTGGCTAATAGATCCCTACCACTAACCAGTGAGGTTTTACAGAGCCACAAAATGGCAAACACAAACTAGACAACATATGACATCTGAGAATTGATTTGTTATGGGATTGTGCATTGAAAACTACACAGGGAGAAACTGTCTGTATTGGTTGTTTCTTAGGGTTTAATAATAATATGAGAAACAAAATGTGAATTTATTTGTATGGCTCGATTTATATTATTTGCTTTTTACCATCCAGGGAAGTCGGAAGTGAGCGTGCAGCTGGACCTTGAGGCTGAATTCCACTTCACTCACCTTATCATGACCTTTAAGGTAAGGTCGTGCCCACACTTGCCCTGTGACCCAAGCCTTCCATTAATTAACCAATAACAAGCACATTCCAAGGAAAAGAGGTACAATAGCTAGAAGCTGATCAATTATACACATGTGTTCAAGATTAAAACAGAGCTTTCTCCCCATGGTCTTTGGTGACACTGAGATTGATGGTTGAACTGCAGTTTTTAAACTCACATAGCTACTGTACTGAACATTTTAAATGGGTACTTGTATGTACTGTAATAACTGTGTTTCTGACAGTCATCGAAAGCTGAACAGGATAAGGACCACTGCTAAACGGAGAGAACAAGAAAAGTTCATTGAGTGTATCAGAATCCGAACGAATGCCGTACTACTTAACCAGTCTGGACCAAACTGATTTATAAATATTACCCTGTTTAACAAACAAAACAAGCTCCACTGGTCCAGTTTGTCTAAACTTTTGCTCCGGTGGCATAAATCTGTTTCTCAACTAGTAATAAAAACTCTGGGCTGCATGGATTCTGGGATGGGAGTGCAGTATAGATCAATCTTTTTTCTGCTCTCGTCTCTCGATAGACTTTCCGCCCTGCTGCCATGCTGATTGAGCGCTCTGCTGATTTCGGACGCACCTGGCAGGTGTATCGCTATTTCGCCCAGGACTGCGCGTCAGCGTTCCCCGGAGTCTCCACGGGTCCCCTTCGCAAGGTGGATGACATCCTCTGTGAGTCCCGTTACTCAGACATTGAGCCATCTACAGAGGGAGAGGTGAGTGAAGCACTGACCGACTGTCTAAGAAACTGGAGGGTGCTTCCAAAATGAAATACAACCTGAAACGTTGATGAAGATTTTCATTACATTCTCCCTGTTATAATACCTGGCACAGGCAGGATTAATTGGGATTACAGCATAATAAAAAAGCATGCTAAAGCATAGATAAGCAATGTAAAGCCCAGAGAGGTATTCAAAAACATGGAAAACCATGGGAAACTATGGTAAAACCAAGGAAAAAGTATGGGAAAACTGCAAAAATACAGTGTTCAGATGTCAGAAAGCCTGTTATGAGTCTCGACAGCACATGGTTGATCCAGTTATCTCCCTAGTGTTACAAGATTGCAACAACAGAATAAACAGCCGATGAAATGTAAGTGTGCACTACACGTTGTTAACGCTTGTTTCTTGAGCAGGTGATTTACAGAGTGCTGGACCCTGCCATTCGCATTCAGGATCCCTACAGCCCTCAGATTCAGAGTAAGAAATCTGTTCTTTGTTCATTTATATCTTTTTTTTTTTACAGTTTAAGGAATAAAGAATAGCGCCTCAGTTCTTTCATTGCTGTCCCGTGGCTGTCTCTGTGAATGGCTTTCATTTTTGTCGTGGGACAGAATTTAACAGGATTTTGCTTTTTTTTTCTTAGCTGCTTTATAATAATGTGAGCAGCAGGATGTGTGAAATCACTGCTGAGATCTATTAATACTGGTTGTGTCACAGAGAGATACATTCAGCATCATTTTGAATACAAGCTAAAGAAACAGGTTGCTAAGGGAGATTTTGACAGCTGGCACTGAAATACTGAAAGGGGATACACTGTAGTTCTGTTGGTTACCACTTTTTAAATATACACAAAGCGTGTACACCAAAATGCAATCTGCACCATTGTTTGTGAAAGAAAAATAAACCTGTTCATTTTTATAAAAGTTCCCCATTGTAAAAGCAAGTGTAATATTGCACAGTGAAAGCATGGTCCAGCATAGGCGAGCGTTGTAAAGCATTGAGGGTTATGGTATAATGGCCAGGCAGTGTATGTGTGATTGGTTCAGGCCCCACTGAATCAGGTAGTCAATTAACACCTAGGAAAAAACATATGGTACTGTGGCAGGGCAGAAGGCAGTGATATGCAAAGTAATAGTGTCTGTCATTGTGATGCTCCGTTAGGCCACTAGGGGGAGGGTTCAATAATGTCAGCATTTAAGTAGAATTGAAAACAATTCAAAACAACAATGTTGTGTGAATTATGAATCACCCTGTGTGTGCCTCGTTTGGTTATAGTAAATTTAACTGGTGTTTTTCTGCTTTAAAAAATCAACAAAAAATGCTTATACAACATGCAGCCTTAATAACAAGCAACATCACCAAGCTCTCAGGATGCAAACCAGAAATTAAAAGGGTTTACCATATTTTTGTATTTATGTTTTCGGGCTGATATTTTCTTAAAGCTATGTTTAAAACTGTATGAGGTATGACACCTTTAAAACTGGAACAATCATACATTAAAAACGTGTGATTTAATGAGCTCTCAATGCATGTGCTATGTATACCTTTCATAGGGGCAAGGTATGTAGTTACAGGCATTTTCAGAAAGAATATTCGTATGCAGTGCTCATCTAGGTTATTATAATTAGTGGTACTTTCCTTCTGATTCTTTTTTATGACAAACGGAAATAGCAAAACCTGCCTTTGTAGGGAAATGTATTGTGTAAACTGAAACCCTGTAAAAACATTTCTGGAGAAACAATACTGAGTGTGATTAGAAATGTGATGACAGATCGCAACACAGTATGTTTAACTTGTTCCCTTCGAAGCCCATGAAAGGCTTTCCAGTCAGTGTGGCCGACTGCCAAGACCAAGGGCTGTATTTTTCACTAGGGGCAAATTGCCCATTTCTTTGTAAATGGAACAATGGAAAACCATGCCCCTTAGGTTAAAGGAGCACAGTACAGTTTTCATAAGTGCATGTTTCCAGGCTTGTAGTTCATTAGGAAGATTTATAAGGTAACTTGGTAAAAAAAAAAAAGACAAAATGTTTCAGTCTTCACATCCAGAAGACTAAATCACCATTGTGACCTTAACAGAGCACTCTGATTACAATGGGTACAGTACGGTGGTTCAGACGTGATTCTGAGAGCTCTAGTGAGACCACTGGGGTATTTAAAACTTCTGAGTTTTAAAAAGTCACCAGGATATGATGACTGAACAGAAAATGATATAAAGTACATGAGTTACTGATATTTTTCCACACTCTTACCATGTTGTTTGGCTTCATATTCAGTATACATTGTTACTCTATGATTTTCTAGGTCAAGTTTGGTTGCAGACACTGCAATACAAAGTACCCTTTTTGTAGCAGTAATTTTACAAAGACCAAAGAAAGCACACTTTGAGATATGGTCTTCATATTTGGTTCTCAGCTGTACATTGTTATAATCTCTGGCCAAATCAATGAGACAGATCACATGTTAGATTTGACTTTGTTTACAAGCTATTCAATCAGAAAGGCATTTCTCCTTACATTATGGGAGATGGAGATGACCTGCAATATCTAGCTTTTCATGGATTTCTGACCTCACGGTTCACTTTGGCTTTTGGATCTCTTATTACAGCTATGCCTTGCTAGAACATACTCAGTGGTTTAGTAACTGAAATAACACTGCACAACTTTCACATCTTCAGGCTTAACCAGTGGCCTTGCTGTCCAGTTATGCAGTTGCACGTGTGAAATTAGCTTCTGGTTTGCTTCTCCTCTTATCTGTGGGTAAACTCCAGGCTGCTCAAGCACTGTTATAGTTGGCCAGCCTCCAGTTCCAGCTCTATCAGAGGGTTGGGTCTAATCTGAGTGATTCTCCCCTCTGGCAGGAAAGCCATTTGTTTCGGCCTTTCCTGCGAGGTTGTGAGGGCCAGAGGAAGGCCGTAACCTCTGCTAATATTTTGAAAACAAAGTTAAATGGATATTTGTTTTTGTGACTTTGTTGCATCAGGAGCCTCAGTAGCCATTAGGGACACTCTCAAACTCAGCTCCAGGCTGGTTATAATCAGCAAATACAGCTTAAAGACGCATTTATAAATCTTAGCAATTGTTTTAACATGTTATAAACTTTACATAAATATTCATGTTATATATGAATCTGTACAGATTTCCATCAAATCAGATCAATTTTTCTATGAAATGCAAATGTTAAAATCAGGAAGCGAAAGGTACACTTTAAGCAAGCAAGGATGCAATTGTGGTCTGCTGTATGAGGGAGCACTCCTTTTAAATTGGACTTCACATTGTAATTCAGAGCCCAGTGAGAAAAGTTGTGTTCTTTCACTCCTAATTCCAGTTTTCATTTCACACGCTGATCACAGTACCCTGCGATCACACTTCACTTAGCGGGGGCAATAATATAGTTTTTAGCTCTTTGTTGTGCAAGTTTAAATAAATAACAACATGTTGCAAAAACCACTTTAGGAGCCTCCATCAGTTTCTAATTGCGAAAACCCTCTTGAGTCTTGAGTTTTAAACATTAGTGAATGCTGCCAGGTTTTATTCCATAATGTTCAAACATCATTACCCAAACCTGGGAACGAGAACAAAGTTTGCAAAGCTTAGAACCATTGCTGGAGCTCTGTAAAAAGGGAGCCATGCTACGTTTGCACAATAATCTTGCAGTTTAAATGGAATCCATGCTATAGCACAATAACATTCACTTAACCATGCTACATTACCAGTTTACCATGCTACACAATCATCTTGCAGTGTACCATAAAAGGATACAAAATCATTCTCTTCAACATAGTTTACCATGTTTCATTTATCATGCTTTACAGCACTCATAAATATTTTTATATACTCCTCTGCAATAGGTCATAGAGTTGGAACAACAATTATTGTGCTATTATCAATAATTTGTTTAGTCTTCATTATATATTGTACTGAACCATTCTTCTTGTTAATAGTATGATTGTGATAATCATGTTTCTTACAGTCATCGCTGCTGTCGAGATGTTTTGTTCTTCTCTCTTTCAGGGGTGTTAAGTGCCATGTAAGTAAACAGGGCATCAGAAAATTACCTTATAATCAGCTCCCCCTCCATTTTGTACAATGGAATATCTTGAAAAGATCAACAAGAGAGCGTGAGAGAGGAAGAACTACTAACTAGGGAGAACGTCACAATGAATGGCATTTAAGATGATTATCATGGTCATTTTTAGCTAAACAGCATCTGCTGTATGTGGATGCATCCTTGGAAAGATAACATTGAACACTCAACACTGCAGGACAGTGGCCCTTTAACTGTATTAATCTGGCTGTATTGAATCTGACTTATTGAGCCCTAATTAACATCCCTGAATACAATAATAATACAGTAGAAAGATGGCTCAGTAGAGCGGGTTGACAAGTGAGATTCAGATCATCAGACCCCAATGGGAATTTTCTTTTTCAGTTAAAAAAAAAAAAGGTTTATTTTTTTTAACTAGTGACTGTGATGTATGTAACGGTTTGTTGTCTGCTTGAAAATGGGTCACAAATCTCAACTCAATATCCTGGTTGTCAATAATAATAATAATAATAATAATAATAATAATAATAATAATAATAATAATAATAATAATAATAATAATATAGAGTGCACTGCATTGTTTCAGACCTGCTAAAGATCACCAATCTGCGGGTGAACTTTACCAAGCTGCATACCCTGGGGGATAACCTGCTGGATTCGCGTGCGGAGATCAAGGAGAAGTATTACTACGCCATGTACGAGCTGGTGGTGCGCGGGAACTGCTTCTGCTACGGACACGCCTCTGAGTGCGCCCCCATCTCCGGCATCCGAGACGACATCGAGGGCATGGTGAGAGGGTAGGGATGTTACCCCTGGTGCTTGCCATATTGCCAGTAGACAAACCTACTGTGCTGCCCATGAAATATCACATATATATCACAAAGATATTTCTGTTTTAATAAAATGTTCTCATGTTTTATCACTGAAGTATGACTGACCTGTTGCGGGAATAGTGAAATGAGAAAGGGCTGGGAGACTTTGGTTTGGCATCATGAAATGGGTACAGATCCTCCATTGCCTCCATGCTGCGGCCGTGATCAAGGTCAAGGAAGAATTCAGACTCACTGACACAATCATGGGCGTATTGAAAATAAGTTTGTTGGTAATCTGTAAAGCAAATCATAAATAAGTGCACACACATAAAGAGGGGCCTCAGAAACGCTTAAGTCGCTTAATAATCACACATTACTTGGTCAAATATTTGTGTTAAATAGTTTATTGTATTATAGCCAAATGCAACTCAAAACATGGATAGGAGGCCGGGAGTGTCCCTTAAGAGTACTACTGTAAAAACATAGCAAAGTGTAATACAGCTTAGTGAAAGCATGGTAAAGTATCCGTAGGCATTGTAAAGCAGTGAGGTATGGCAAAGCAAATAAAAAAGAGAAGCCATGGAAACCTATGGTAAATGAATAGTAAAACCATGGGAAGACTACAAATTACTGTGCAAATTTGTAAACTTTTATATTGGGTAAATTTGGTGAAGATTAGCCGGACACGATTGGCGCATAAGGGTCCCCATTTTTTTAATGAGGACCCTAAAAATTGTACAATATTGTAAAATAACTACAATATTTATGTCTATGGAACTACATGTAATTCATGTTATTTCAATGAAAAATACTGTAATTGAGTAGGATATTGAATATGAATAGAAATGCAATTGTTTCCAGGCCTGTTTTGACAGTGGTTAAACGTCTATAATTTGACTAGCTTTTAAACTCTTGCAGGTTCACGGCAGGTGTGTCTGCAAACACAACACTCAGGGCCTGAACTGTGAGCAGTGTGACGATTTCTACAATGACAAGCCCTGGAGACCGGCTGAAGGGAGGAACACCAACGCCTGCAAGAGTGAGTGCCGCCCGTCAGTGAGAAACGAGAAATACATGAGAAATACATTTCATTGATTGTGTGTCATGAAAACATCCCAACCTGTTCGGCTGAGGGCCATTCCTTGGTTGTTTCACAAAGCAATCGAGAACCTGAGTTAGGCTGAATGAGTGAAAAATGAGTTAGACCAAAGGGTAGCCGAAAAGAGCAGAGATGTGGTATATTTACAATGGTTAAGAGTGATGTGTTTTGGTGGGCATCCCTCCATCTGAATTTACTTGAAGTTTATCCATAACTTTAAAACACCCAATCATAAGATAAACATTAATTCTCAAATGAAAAACTGTCAAATGTTATAACATGAAATGTTAATTAGCGTGTCTTGTGTTATAGACCTACTACTGAAACCTCAAGTTTACAAACTCTATTTAAAACCCCAACATAAAATGGTCCAAGTTGCCCCTTCCACCCCTGTCTTTGTTTCAGCTCTGTTCTAAATTGTTTAATTGAACCAATTAAACCTCCATCCAGACCCTGAAGTAGTTAATTGTATCATTTGACCTGTTAAACCTGGAATGGAATGGCCCTCCTGGACTGTGTTTTGACATCCCTGATTTATACTCCACCTTGGAATGGATCTTTTCCATCAGCAGTGAAATATCACTCACAATGCTCCCTTTGTGTAAACACAGCCAAAGAAACTCAAGACTGATCAGTACATATTACATTTCCAGTAGGCTACTTCAGACAGCATTGAAAATACAGTGAAGTACTGGGGTTGTGGTGTACTGTGAGATTGCTGCTGGTGAGTGAGATACTGTATCATTGTGTTTCTGAATGTGTTCTTGGCTCTCCCAGAATGCAACTGTAATAGCCATTCCAACCACTGTCACTTCGACATGGCGGTATACCTGGCGACCGGGAACGCGAGCGGGGGCGTCTGTGACGACTGCCTGCACAACACCATGGGCCGCAGCTGTGAGATGTGCAAACCTTTCTACTACCAGGACCCCACCCGTGATATCAGAGACCCGTCCGTCTGTGTGGGTGAGTAGAATCATGCTGTCCCTGGAAGTCTTGTGCTTCTGAAAGATGCTAGATTTTCATCCTGATTCTTAATGAGTTTGGCTAGAAACCATTTACTTCAGTACCCAGTAACTCCTCTTGTTTGGCTCCATAAAGACCAAATTGTTTGTTAAAGGAATTTTAAACATTTGTTCAATGTTCAATGTTCAAGCTCATCATTGTAAACACAACCCCAATATGATTGAATCTCGCCACTGCGTATGGAAATAACACAAGCATTCATATTTTTAATAAATCAAAAAAATACCAATTTAAGGCCAACTGTTCTGTGGTGCCCCTAACATGCTACTGTGTTAGTAAAACCGTGTTAACATTCAATAAAACCTTTGTTGAAAACACTAATATCACTGTATTTGATTCATTAAAGTTTGCAGTCCATTAAGCCCTTTTCAACCGTTTCAGAGAGGTTTTGAAGTGTATTGCTATTTTCAAAGCACTATTTAACCTAAGACAAAAAATACAGTCCTTAAAAATATTTTGGGAATTGAGCATGTTTGCCCTAGAACAGTGAATGAGTCTGGTACTGATTTTGTTTTTATTCATTATCCTGATTCAGCATTTATAATTGTATCTGTCTGTGTGATTGTCTCTGTCTGCCCCTGATTGTAACCACCGTGCTCCTGCTCCCCAGCCTGTGATTGTGACCCCGACGGCTCTTTGAACGGAGGGATCTGTGACGGGCATGACGACCCCACTCAGGGCATGATCGCTGGGCAGTGCCGCTGCAAGGACCACGTGGAGGGCCCACGCTGCGACAAGTGCAAATCCGGATTCTTCGGGCTGAGCAGCGACAACCCCAAGGGCTGCCAGCGTGAGTACAGCCTGGTTTGACACAGACTAGACTGTAAACTGCATGCTGTACATCCACTCTTAATGCCTCCATTGGTCTCTGACCCCCAGCCTGCCAGTGTGACCCCCGTGGTACTGTGAGCAACGGCCCCCAGTGTGACACCATCAGCGGAGACTGCTTCTGTAAGCGCCTGGTGACCGGCCGCAGCTGCAGTCAGTGCCTGGTGAGTCATCTTTCATTTGCTTATATTCACAGAGCATCAGAGTGACTGTAAGTGCCGTTCAAAGCCTTGCCCAGGCATGTCTGTGTGTCATATACACTATACAGACAGGACTAGAGTGTTTGTTACATGGGAACTGTCTCATCTTTACTAGGAAATTACAGTAGTATGGGCAATTTATTAGCAAAGCCCATGTTTAAGGAGCTGACCTGAAGAAAGTGTTCCAGTTAATGTTTGTAAATCCCTTTTCCCAGGAAGGTCAGTAACACTACCCAGGAATGCTGGGCTCTTTGTCTACATTTAGTTCAGGGTTTTAGGCCTGACCTGTGCACCTTGGTGTTTGTTTTGCTTACGGAACCAAGCTTTTTAATCCTGTGCATACTTCGCTACACTGTATATACTGTACAGATATTGCACGCACACACACACAAAGAAAAACATGCAATACACTTATAATCCAAATATGATCGGCTCTCACACAAACATGCATATATGCTGTACAGTTAATGATCTGAAGAAAGTGTCTTGGTACTTGTGACAGGCTTGTTGCTATTCATAGCTGCTTTATTATCCTACATGTCTGTTGTCAGTAATTCGATATATACAGCACAGCATCTATGTACTGGGAGTCTTCCAGCTATGAAGGAAAGTCATCCAGTTGTGATTTAGCTAAGCTGGTGGAGGCTGTGATAAGTCACTGATCAAGAGCCAGATATAGAAACCTTTGAAGAGGAGACTTGACATCAGAGAGAAAAGATGCAAGCTTTTGTTTCATCTCACTTACTTATCCAAATACGCCAGTAGCAAATGAATACTCCTTAATGATCTCCCACTGGAAATGAATATGAGTATATCCACAAAAGTACAGCACAGTACAGTACAGTGAAAACATGTCACACTTTTGTTATATGTATCTTGAGAGTCGCTTGTCCAGCTGTGAGGCATCCTGCTATGGGCATCCTGTATCAGAACGAGTTCTGATCTCATGGTTGTTTGTTAAGCAGCAACAAACAAAATCACAAAGTCACTTTATTTTACAATCCTTATCTCAGAAACAGACAATTGTGTCATCTGCATGTTTCAACTCTGCTCTTTTCCTAGCCGGAGCACTGGGCCCTGAGTCATGATCTACATGGTTGCCGAGCATGTGACTGTGATGTGGGAGGAGCTACTGACAACCAGTGAGTACAGTATGCCTCGCTTTACACTGTAGGGTTACATGCACCATTTGTAAGTTTATATTATAGAAAGGTTTGACCCATTTTTATTTGCTATTTTTAAAAGTTTGTATCATCTTGCTTGCGTTAGTCTTAACATAGTTGTTAAATAAAGTATTTTCACATGAGCTTGTATGTTTCTAGGGTGGCCAGTCTGATACCCTTTCATAGGCACTTCATTGCAGATGTTCCACTCTGAAAGATTCACTCTCCCTCTCTTCCCCAGGTGCTCCATGGAGACGGGGCAGTGCCGGTGTCGTGCGCACATGGTGGGGCGGCAGTGTAGCCAGGTGGAGTCCGGATATTATTTTATGGCTCTGGACCACTACACCTATGAGGCTGAGCTTGCACGACTAGGGCAGGTAAGACTGGGGCCCAGCACAACACTGTGGAGGGGAGCGGGAAACAAAAACTGGGCACGGAATACTCTTAATTGGCAACATAGATAATGTAGCACCACAAGAAATCTATCACACTAAATAAAGCAGGAACATTTTTTAAGAAGTGAAGTTTGTTCCGCAGCCTTGATTCTTTTGGATCAAATACATGACCAATAATTGATCAGTGTAGTATGTTTATTTGTATCTTCTGCACAATATCCTGCCGTTGTTTCAGTTACTTGCTATGAGAAGTTGACGCTCTTCGGTAGGGATTTCCCAGGGTGTGTTGCACTGACTCTCCCATGAGTAAGGGAGGCACCTCACTGTAGTACAGAGGCCCCTGCTGGCAAGGCTGGCTTTTGACCTCCAGGGATGATTGGTTTGGCAGAGGGATTAGAGGATGCCCACTGGCTTGAATAAAGGTAGTTCCTATACAGGTAAATGACTTTGTACCTCTTCTTGCTTCCCCAGGGCTGTGCAGTGGTGGTGAGGGAGCCCCAGCCCAACCGCCCCCCCACCTGGACCGGCACCGGCTTCGCACGAGTCCCAGAAGGAGGCAATCTGGAGTTCCAGATCAACAACATTCCCTATTCCATGGAGTACGATGTTCTGATCCGATACGAGCCACAGGTATCGCAGCTCACCCACTTACATTAGCATTCACATGAGTAATGATGTGCACGTTTTGATTTAATTCATCAATAGAGGCTTTAAACAAACAATTCTTAAAATGTTTTTCTTTAAAACAGTGTTATGAATAGGGTCCTATGTGTTAAAAGTTGTGTTCTATAATCCTAACGTATTATGGGTACTGTCTAATAACTAATAATGAACCTCTTGTCTTACGTCAGAAACTAGTAACAATACATACTTATTCTACTTTTAACCAATTTTTGCACATATCCCATTTTACTTCACGTTTCAAAGCCATTATAGCCCACCGCAGGTGCCATTTCCCCTATATCTAGTTTTTGAGTATCTGTCTCTGCTCTAATGTAACTTTTTTTCCTGTCAGTTCCCTGAAGAGTGGGAGAAGGTGCGAGTCTCAGTTATCCGGCCCGGTGCGATCCCGACCAGCAGCCCGTGTGGAAACACCATCCCTGCTGACGATCTGCTTGTGGTCTCCCTGCCTCCCTTGTCCAGGTGAGTCTGAATCTGCTTGTGGTCTCCTTGCCTCCCTTGTCCAGGTGAGTAAGGCCCATTAGAAGCAAGCACATTCAGAATGTCAAAGATTATCATACTTTCTGAGGAACAGCTCTCAGTGGTCTCCAATTTCTTACAGTTTTGTTTAAGGGTGTGTAGAGAGTATGAGTGTCAAATCTGATTACCTGTGAGCGAACACTGTGATTGTGTATCCTGTCAGTCTAAATTCTAAAGCACAGGAAGCATAGTTACACAGACAAAATATATCAGAAAACCAAATTCAACACGGCATAGAAACCTTGAGAACCTGCTGTTAGAGCAAACTAGTGGGAGAGCTGTCCAATAAACTTTTCTTGAGAAATTCAGAATACTGTTTTTTTTTCCAGAAACTGGAATTAATAGTAGCAATGAGAAAGTAATTCAATTAAGTTTTGTTTCTGAGGAAAAAAAAATGTAATTTAAGAATTTAAAAAGTAGGAAAATTAAGTAAATGTGGAGCTTCAGGACCTCTTTTCCATGCCTTTATGAGGTTATGATACTGGCACATACCACCGGGGATTTGATAAAAATTGACAGTCGAGTTATTGTAAGTAATTCCTGATACTTCTAAAATATGTGTTGGTGGTATTCACAACTGTTTGTTTTGCATTCTGAGAAGATATAATGGTGCAAGTCTCTCATTACCTGCTGCCCTAGTGCGCCCCGACCTGGGCACTGTACATCATTACAGGTCTATCTCCCCCGCCCATAGGTATGTGGTGCTGCCCCAGCCTGTGTGTCTGGAGCGTGGAGTCAGTTACACCATCCGCATGGAGTTTCCTCGGTACACCTCCAGGGAGAGAGTCCCCAACGCCAACATCCTCATCGACTCGGTGAGTCCCAGCACAGCAGGAAAACCAGCAGTATGTAGCACACTCTTTCTGCTGACTGCCCCCTCACATGACTGATTCATGTGTTGTGACATGTATTCTGTAAAATGTAAATGTCAGATTCAGTAACAATGGACAAGACAGCATATTTGACACAGTGGAGGTCAGTTGGCAGGTACTTTTCCAATGATGTATAAACTACAAATATTTTACGGCAAAGTCTCAAAATGAATGCTGTGCTACTATTCTGGAGAACAGACTTTCCTCCCCTGAATTAATTTGAGATTGTAATCATTGGGTATTGGTCTTGTGTCCTATCAGAACAATACACAACTTACAGACTTCTGATGATGAATCCATGCCATCCTGCCTATACCCCATTGACAGTGTTATGGCAGGTGATTTCACTCTTTTTTTCAGCCTGTATTGATTACTAATTTTTAAACTGGTATTTCACCTGTAATTGAGAATTGCAGTACGAGTGGCACAGACACACTCGTGTGTGGGACATACTGCAGGTAGAAGGTTTATAACTCAAATAAGTACATTATACTAGTCAGCTTTTGCAGAATCACCCCTGTGATAAACAGTGATCTTAAGCAGAAACAGCAGTAGAGAATGATAGAGAAACACACAAATACGATTAAAAAGGCACAACATTAATACTGTATCAATGTATGTGGTATAAATTATCCCTTCAATGCTAAGGTTCTTGTAATATTCATAGCTATTAAACACTTAATAGTGCTGAACTTAGAAATACGAAAAGAAACTTGTATTCAATGACAAACGTTTCATCTAGAATTATTTTTCATTGTCTTCTAGTCTAAGCATTTGTCATTTAATTTAAGTTTCCTTTAGTATTTCTAAGTTCCTTGTAATAAATCTCAGCCTTTTCCCAAATTCCTGTCTGCTAATAGGAGAGACTTCTCCTCTTTGGGGTCCAAAATCTGTAATAATTACAGCGGTAATTGGTAGACTTTAAACTGTGGCACCATCTGTTTACTAAAGTGCAGGATTCTGTCTGAGTCCTAACTGGATAAAGTTCTGAGGTTTAGAACTGTGTAACATCTTAGCAAGAAATTTCTTAAAAGCATATTTGACTTTACTCCAGCACCCATGTGTGAAACCAGTGCTGATGGCAATGATTTAATTACAGTTTGGTTAATCTCAGTTTGTACATGTAGTTTCCGTTCAGTTTAACATCATGTTTTTAACGTACATCTTTTATGTGACGAGCACATAATCTACACTGGGCTTTCTTCTCCAAATCGTCATTGGCGCAGTTTTTTTAAGAAAGGAAAACCTCATCAGATAAAGTTACCAAAAGTAAAATATAAAACTCAGAAATGTAAGGGGCTTGTAAGTGTTACAGAACCCACCTGCAGGTTTACAAGAAACACATTACCTTTGCTTTATCCCATGTTAAAAATCAGTTCAGTGTCTTCTCTAGACTCCATGTCAGAGAAGTACTGTCATTTCTACACAGGAGACTCTCACTAATCCAGAGCAGTTGGAGCCTGGCTGTTGAGATTTCTGAGTTGTTCATCATACTGATTGTAATCTGACTTCCGTGGTTCAGATTAGTGAGTGTAATTGAATGTGTGCTCCATCATTGAAAAGGTCTGATTAGTTTATTTGCCACACATGGTACGGAGTTGCATTTCATACAGGTGTTCCAGATCCCAATGCAACCTGTGTCCAAGAGTTCAATTGGAAGAGCAAGTTGAGTGTGTCTCGTCAGTAACTAACAGCCTGGTGCTGTTCATGCCTCCCTCCTTTAGATGGCGCTGCTCCCCCGGTACTCCTCTTTGGAGATGTTTATCGGCGGCGACCCCGTCTCCATGAACCGGAAGGAGAGCTATGAGCGCTACCGCTGCCATGACAACAACAAGGGCGTGATCAGGCCGCAGCCTACTGATATCTGTGCTAAACTAATCAGCAGCCTGTCTGCCACCATCCACAACGGAGCTCTGAGTGAGTACATCTCAACACCACCAGCAGTGAACTGTCACAATTTGTCATTTCTACAAAAAAAATAATTCATAAACAATAGCGACAAGCAACCATTTATTTAAATACAGTTGAATGTATAATTTAACAGATAACAATGGTAAATATGCCACAAATTGATACAGGATTGGGCATTTTTTATTTATTGCAAATGTTGGCCTTGCCTAAATGTGAAGGTATATTAATACTTCAAGAATACAACGTTGAGCTGAACAGTTCTCCAGTTTGACCTGATTTTCCAATCCTGCAGGGGGTCTGTTTGGTTTAATTCTACATCTGAATGACGACCCAGGCTATGTGAATAATCTGTCTATTTACACATCTCAGTAAACCGTAATACACAAACGAGTCCATAGCAAAGTTATAGGCAGAATTAGCAAGTGTTCGTTTCTGTTAATGTCTGCTGCTATGATTGCTTACTGGTTGACAGTGTCATCCTGTTAAAGCACTATGCCCTTGTCTCCCCTCCAGCTTGTCAGTGTGACCCTCAGGGCTCCATCAGCTCGGAGTGTAACCCCAACGGAGGGCAGTGTCGCTGCCGCCCCAACGTGTTCGGCCGTCGCTGTGAACAGTGTGCGCCGGGGACCTACGGCTTCGGGCCTGGAGGATGCAAACGTGAGCGCTGGTTCCAACTGTAAAGAAACTAAGTCAAGCAATGAAAAGTTTATAGCCTTCTCTTTGTACTGTTTGTATGCAATTATGAGTTTGACCCTGTGTGATGCATTGACTATGTCATGGTAATAGGGGTGTTAACACCGGAGTCATTGATGAATTTCAGTCCAGGTCATTACAATACTGGCCTCGCTAAATCCTCCTACCCTGATTATTTCTTAAAATAATTAGGCTTCAAAGTTTTAAGCAATTCTCAGGGCCACGAAATCCCTGTAAATGAGATGTATCACGTTTACAAATATCTTTACATAAATAACTTCCATTGACAACCCTATAAGTGGCAATGCTACTTACTGTCTGATGATGTCTGCGTTGCTTCCCCAGCATGCGAGTGCAGTCTGGAGGGGTCTCAGACCCGATTCTGTGAGCCGCTCAGCGGTCAGTGTCCATGCAGCCCGGGAGCCTTTGGCCTGCGTTGTGACCGCTGTCAGCCTGGACACTGGGGCTTCCCCAACTGCCGTCACTGCCAGTGCAACAGCCACGCTGAGGAGTGTGACCAGAGGACCGGAGCCTGTCTGACCTGCCGGGACAATACATCCGGGGACAAGTGTGAGAGGTGAGCTAGTCGGCTAGCCTGACAGTGTACAGTATGTTAAACAGGGTCCTGTCGAAATTAATGTACAAAGCCTGTTCATAAAACCTGCAGGGCAGTTATAGGGAATGGTTATTTTAATACAGCACTCTTTATTTCATTATCTGACTTGCTCATGAAAATCATGACATACTGAAAACAGTTAATTAGTGACGGGTCCTTAAAGAGTAAGGTACAGTACATGTAGAATTTATTGTCAAATATATGCCCATTGCATGATGTAGAATTATGCATTTTACCATCTAGTGAAATAAATGCATATTAATGTGTGCAGGTGTATCAGCGGTTACTATGGAAACCCTGTGCTGGGTTCAGGAGAGCAGTGTCGCCCCTGTCCGTGCCCTGATGGGCCCAATAGCGGACGCCATTTTGCTTCTTCATGTCACCAGGACAATCGAAACAGGCAAGTCGTCTGTAACTGCAACCAGGGATACACAGGTAAGCACAGCTCCATAAATACTCCAGCACATGAATTCCCCAGTGTGTCAAAAATAATAAATGGTCTTATTATCAGGGAAGTCTCTGGAAAAACTGCTGGGGACAGCTCACGCATTGGCTGTTGGTTAGGGAGGCAAATTCGTCAGGGACTGTTTCTCCTCATCACGCCTGGTGAGCTCAAGCGGACACCTCCAGGGCCTTTGTCCCCCATAGGCTGGTAGCTCGCTGACATCCTCTCACCGACATCCTCTCACGAGTTCCTGGGTGTAAAAGACAGTCGGCTTGGTTGTGGGATTGGAAGGATGCCCAATGACCTTCAGTTCTTTTGCGCTGTTGTGGGGAGTTGCTGTGCTGAGGGAATATAATTGGACATTAAATTGGGAAGAAAAAATTAAAATTAAATAAGATAAAAAAATACATCTGATTGAATGTTACCATAGACAGGGTAATAAAGTAGTGCTGTATTTTAGGTGTAGACATTGCTGGCTTTGTTATTAAATTATAAAGAGAAGTATTTTTTCTGATACTGTATCCGCTTGTTTTTTATGGTGTCATTGAGTGGGTGGGCTCCATAAGATAATGTCCATGCAAGAAGCAGTGAGTTTGTGATTATTAGGTTTGTATTGACTCTTACCATTTCCCCCTTACCACACACTCTGTAGGAATGGTTAAGCGATCAAAAGGAAGCTTCCAGCGTAAGTATCTGAGACCGCCACTCACACTGCATGGCTTTAAAGACACCCTGCAAAGCTGAGGCAGGCAGCACATAGGAACACAGCGCTTTAACTCTCGCTTGGCCAGGCACTGCCACTTTATGATAAGCCGCAATACAGTCTATATTCAAAAGCATTAAGCCCCACTCCGACAGTCAGAGGTTTACTAATACAATAATCCGTCTCATATCCGACTGCGAGTAAAGGCGGATATGTAAAAAGTCGGATGTATGAATCCTGTTTTAAATGCCATTATACACAGCTGTAACAATTACTATATTCACACCAGGAGCTCCCCTAAATCCCTTGTTTAGAAAGATGCAGGGTGTTAATGCTTGTGAAAAAGTAGCCATCTGACGTGTGGGTGCCGCTGAGTGACAGGCAAGAGATTGAGACGGAGGTTGAAGTTGATACAATTAATAAATGGAAAATCTTCATATACAATCACAGTTACAGAGCGGGTAGAAATTATAGTTTACTCCTAGCTGTAATTTTATAAACCACCTCACTTTGGAAATTCAGCTTTTAGTCAACGAGTCATTTTATCATCCTAAGTAAGACTGAGTAAATAATGTTCTGAACAGAAACAGCAATAGAAGATTATACAGTACAAAACCAAATGCCTGGATATTAAACAGGTATGAAGTTAAATACTCTGAAAATGCATATGGGGTGAATGAAAAATTGTGAAATTAAAATGGTCCCAGTTTTGTATAAGTGAATATGTTATGTACAGTTGACCCTGTCTGTGATGTTGTATGGGTGTCTTCTCATGAACATAGGTGACAGAATTAATCATCAAAGTGCACATGAAAAGGCAAGACGGCATTGTTCCACAGTCATGTTCAAGATTGCACTAAAATATCATTCTACCTTATCTTTTAAAAGTTGTCCTGTTCAGAGTCATATATCCTACACCCTTAAACCATCAAGGTGTATGTAGGTGAAAGAGCATTGTTAAATGTCAACACAAAGGAGATTTAAGGTGGTATTGCTAGATTATGGTCGAAGGAAGCTTTACAGTACCACCTTAAATCTTTCTGCTATCATCGAATGCCACCTAAGGAGCAGAGCTGACATATTGTCATTGAGAAAAACACTGTCCATTTTTGTTTACTTCCTGCAAAAATAAATAAATCATATTAAGAAAATAAACAGATGATATAAAAAAAAGGAAGTAAACCTTTTTAAGCATTATCTGTTTATTTGCAGTGTCCATGTACAGAGTTGGCTGAGGATACACACAGGCAGCTGACTGGGAGTTTCTGGAATGGGTTTTTCTCTTAGCTTGTCTCTCCTGGTGTGAGTGCCTGCATAGGAGCTGAAAGCATAATCACCCAATAATGCTTTCTGGACCCTGTGTGGTTTATTTCTAGCTGATAACAAGTAGTGGTTTTTATTTTATTGGCTTTTTAATAAACTTGAAGCTGATGCTGTTGGTAGATAGGAAATAGGAACACAATGTATTATTATTTTTTTGGTTTTGTTTTGTTTTTTTATCATCCATGTGTCAGACAATGTTAGGTTTAATAATTTCATAAATTGTCATTCTGCCACCAATTGAGCCCTTAGGTTATCACCGAAAATATAACCATTTCAGATAGCCCCACAGACCCAGATAAGCACTAATCCTGGACTACCTAATGTTACCTTGGTAATATATATGGTTTGTCTTGTAAGATGACCAATCACATTGTCTTTTACACTTTAGTCATTGGCTTGTTCTTATTTGTAATCCTGGGAAGCATTTAATCGTGAACCTTAAAAGTTGCAAAACATGTCTGCTTTTCATCCAGGTCCTTTTTCAGTATATACTTGTTGCCTTCTAAGCTTTCCCCTTTACCCCACTAGGTCCCCGTTGTGATGAGTGTGCCCCTGGTTTCTATGGTAACCCCTTGCAGCCTGGTGGCCGGTGTCAGCCCTGCCAGTGTAACAACAACATTGATATCTCTGACATGAACGCATGTGACCGACGCACAGGGCAGTGCAAGAAGTGCCTCTACAATACAGAGGGGCCTAACTGCGGGCTCTGCCATCCTGGTTACTATGGAGACGCGGCCAGACGCAACTGCAGGAGTAAGTACAGCAGCCTGTTCTGTTCAGTTATAGATGTGATACCACATCCTTTTCTGTGCCCTCCTTGTACCAATGATGTGTAGTCTACAAAAAAATGAGAGGGCTTTTTAAAAACATTTTTGATTATTATGGGTAATTCCTTGATCTTATTTGGTGATTTGACATTGCTGTTTATGAAGATTCTTTTTTCTATGGGTCCTCATTCAAAAACATTACAGTATGTACTGGTCATGTCTGTCTATCTGTCTGTCACGCTGAACATGATAGCTGGCTTGATTTTGCTAAAGATGTTTCAAATTGCATTTGGCTATAGTCTGATAAACTTACAAAGGTTTTCCAAAACACTATAAAGCACAGAGATGTATGGAAAAGTATATTAAAAACATGACAGTCCGTGGTAAACTATGGTAAATGCATAGTAAAAGCATGATAAAACTGAAAAAATACTGTGCAGATTTACCATGGTAAAATTTTATAAGGGCTAAAACGCTGTTATTTGTTAAAGAAACGAACTAAGTAGCTAACAGTGCATTATCAAGCAATGAGAAACCTCTTGGTTTTGAGTGTTGTATATTTAACACAGCAGTAGGAATTGTTGCTAATCTCGGCGTCTCCCCTCAGCTAACACACGCTTGTTTGATTTTCAGAATGCACATGTAACTTCCTGGGCACTGACCGCAGACAGTGCAGCTCTCGTGATCAGTGTGAGTGTGACCGCAGTAGTGGGCAGTGCCAGTGTCTGCCCAATGTCATCGGCCAAAACTGTGACCACTGTGTGGCCAACTACTGGAACCTGGGCAGCGGGAATGGCTGTGAACCCTGTGGCTGTGACCCCAACAATGCTGTCAGCCCCACCTGCAATGAGGTAAGACTGAACCCATTTGAACAAGAATACAGGGCTTGAAACCTGCACTAGCCCTGCACCCAGTCCTGGATTTCAGAACTAACCCTTAGATAAGTTATTGAAACGACCAGGTGCCAGGAGTTTTAACAAGCATCGCAGCATGAATTTGTCACGACTGAGTGTAGGTTTACTAATTTTGAGTGATTCAGGAGCTATAAGGAATGAACAACTTATTTAACACTAGGCTCCTGAATAGTATACTTAATTGAAGGTAGTTCTGAAATTTAGCACTCGGCCAGGGTGACGTTTCAAGCCATGGGGACAAGTATCCACCTATGCGGTTCTGCAAAACTACCAATACAACTTAGTTAGGGCATTCTTTGTCAGAAGTTATTGAGACTATTAGAATCTAGAGATATTTGGAAATGCCTACTTGTTTGTTATGCCTTACATAGTCACACTAATACATTTACAGTATCTAGAGTGTTAAAAGAAACAAATAGCGGTTGCCTTGTTGTACAGTACCCAGCAGTGTGTTGTTGAAAAAGGCACTGTGTAACATATATTTTGTGCTTTTAGTTTACTGGACAGTGCCAGTGTCGCCATGGTTTCGGAGGGAAGACGTGTCAGGACTGCCAGGAAAACTACTGGGGAAATCCCAACGTGCAGTGCAGAGGTAAAGCAGATGTGGAGCAGAGCAAACGACTGTGTATACTGCTGAGAACCTTGTGTTATTCATACAGAAGCACACAGCTAGTCTCCCAGTGTACGGCTGGCATTAGTGGATATAGTTGTATAAAAAATGTTTAAGAGCATATCTATGTTGCAAAAATACAGTGACAGAAAGCTAAAACAAAAAAAGTATAATAAAACCATTAATGTTGTGTAGCTATTATAAACTAAAGAGAAATTCTAATGCAATCTTTTTTGTAGATTCCCTATTTCTAATAAGACGCACATTTAATGTTAAGCTTCTGGTGTTTTGTTTGATTAAATAGGACCCAGTTATACCCGATTTCACCCTGTGGATAAAGCCCCATTTAAAAGCATTATTTAAAATTCAACATTTAACCTCTCCAGTTGTCTTTTTTCATGCACAGCGTGTGACTGTGACCCTCGCGGGATCGAGACCTCTCAGTGTAACCGGGTGACGGGGCACTGTTCCTGCCGGCAGGGCGTGTCGGGCGTGCGCTGTGACCAGTGTGCCCGGGGCTTCTCTGGCCAGTTCCCGGATTGTCAGCCCTGCCACCAGTGCTTCGGGGACTGGGACCGGGTGGTGCAGGACCTGGCGAGCCGCACTCGAGCGCTGGCGGGCCGCGCCCAGGAGATCCAGGAGACCGGCCTGACTGGCACCTACGAGAAGAACTTCCGCGAGCTGGAGGAGAAGCTGGCTGAGGCACGGGTCATCGTGAACGCGCGCAATGCCACCGCCCAGGCCATCACCGACCTCATGAAACTCATCAACCAGCTCCGGTCAGTTTAGGCTACTTTTGGCAGTAGCGTAATTTTTATATACAAAAATAAAAACTATTTAGAAATCTGCTGTTTTCCTACTTGAAATAAATGATGACAATTTGGAGAAGAATCCAGCCCTTTGGGTATACTGGTAGTTGTTCCATTTTCACCCAAGAAAATCACTGTTGGATAGAAATACTACTGTTGTTTAATAACTTAGGACCAAACCTGTAAAACACGTAGGAGACTCACACACACTGTTAATCCATTACATGATTTAGATCTTTACATTGTACATCAATTGACCACAACCCAATGTGTTTGTGTTCCTACAGTTGCAAGTACTGTCCCTTTTCAAATCCCATGCTTTTGTTTCCAAAGTGATATTAACTGGGGTGGAAATCAGTTGACTTTTAATCTGAGTAATTGTCCTCATTGACTGCTGTTAACCAGTGCTTTGGATGAGCGAAAGTTTACTGTACTTTTGATCAGATTACAACAGTTCTTCACATGTAGTCTAAATGAAATGTTCAGTTTCTCTACCGTACTGTTTGTCTTTCTCTTTTTTTGCAGATACTTTACCATAATACACAATTCTAGTGGTATTGGAAGTCCTTTTGTATTTTTTGGAAGTACCATTAACTGATACTCTTTCGACTCTTGCTAGAAACAAGATTGATGAGACAACAGGCTCTCTGGACAAGATCGAGAGGGACCTGACGAGCGTGCAAGACAGCAACTTCGCAGCGAGCAACGATCTGAGCGCTCTGGAGCGAGAGACCCGGGCTCTCAACCTGTCTGCCAGCAAGCTCGGACAACAGCTCGACACGCTCAAGAACTCTAACTTCCTGGGTACAGGCGGGGCAGGACATCCTCTCGCAGGATGGGTGGAGGGGGGGCAGACACATCCTGTCACAGGCTGCAGGACATGGGGGGGGCACAAATTACTCGTGAAGTGTCAATGAAGATTGCTTCAGAAAGTTATGTGTAAATTAATACATAAAGTCCAAACCATGTAGCTAATATCGTACACTGAGTGCTTTATAATATAAATACTGGTATTTCTATTACTGGGTGCTACCTCCAGGATCAGTTTCCCAAATATCCCAATATTGATCACAATTGATATAAGCAGAGGTGCAACACCATAACAGTAGATCGTAGATCACATTATTTTAAATTATTATTATTTAAAAAGACAGCCTTCGCCAAGCTTACTTTATAAAGGATGTTATAAAGTACGATCATTGAGGTACAGCACAGTAAGAAATGTGTGTAGAGCAAACAAAAACAGTGGAAACGTATCAACAGTGGGTAACAGCTGGTGAAAATATTATGGAGAGGAAAAGAAGGCAAACAAAAAACAGAATGCATCTTCCTAGACAAACAGATTCTCCTGTGCCCTCACCATAGGTGCCTATGACAGTATCCGCAGCTCCTTTGATAAGTCCCGGGCTGCAGAGCGCCGCGCCAACGAGTCCACTGTCACCACGCCCAGCACTGTCAGCCAATCCGGCGACACCCGACGCAAGACCGAAAGGCTGCTGGCTGAAAAGAAGAACGATTTCAACAAGAAGAACGCGGCCAACAAGCGGTCCTTGATCGACCTGGCTGCCAAGGCTGAGACTCTGGACATGAAAAAAATCAACGAAAAAGTAAGTCTGCAGTCTTTGTGTGTTTAGCTTGATATACAATGGGCCTGGTTTTATTAAAACTAGCAAGAAAACACTGCACCTAACTTGGGTCCCCGTCTGACCTACTTGGTGCGACTGTATGGTGTGAAGGTCATACAGTCAGAGGAGCGCAGGTTTGCATCCTGGCTGTGCCAAGTGGCTGGTCAACGATGGGGATTCCACAGGGAGTGTTGCATAGACAAAAACCTGCAGGGACTCCTCATGCTACAGCAGACCCTACTGGCCAGGACACCTGCAGGGATTGCCTTTGTCCTCCAGAGGCCAGTAGCTTGCCAGCATTTTCAAGCAATTGGCTTGGTTTTGCGATCAGAGTACATTTTCTTACCCCTCATTGGTATAAAAATTTCTTGCAAGTTCCAGACTTTTATTTTGTTGCACTTTAAGTTGTGTCAGATGTCAGATGGTTGCATATAGAGTGAATCTACAGTGGTGTGACAAGGTAAATGGACGACACCCAACTCAAATGTGATAATTAAGTCTGGAAAGCTAAACAATCAACAGAAAAGTGACAAGGCAGTTGTTGGATCCAGAACATTCTAGCCAATTAGCAATCCGTAGTATGAACCAATCAAAGAACAATATGTTTTTTCAACATATTGATCTTTAAAATGTTTAGAACAGCTGCCTCTTGGTTGTGTTTCACTCTGTTCTGTTATCTCTCGCCCCCTTCTCCAGGTATGTGGAGCCCCCGGTGACGCCCCCTGTGCTGAGAGCCCTTGTGGGGGAGCGGGTTGCCGTGACGACGAGGGAAACAGGCACTGCGGCGGTCTGAACTGTAACGGAGCGGTGGCAACGGCGAATAATGCTCTGGAGAGAGCCAAGTATGCAGAGAAAGAGCTGAGCAAGGCCATCAGTGAGGTGGATGAGCTCTTCCAGAAGGTGAGGCGCTGTCTGTATTGAACCAAACACACAAAAAATCAAACCAGGGGTCCCAGGGGCTCATCCAGTAAAGTCAAGGTGAGTCGCATGATCTGGAGCTCGTTGGCTCGAATCCTGGTCACGCTGAATTGTCGATCTTGGCTTCTCCACTCCTGTGGGTTAAGGTGGGAAATCTTCTGGGGGTAGTTAATTCATGGGTTTTCGGTGACCCCACTGAGCCAGATGTAGACTCTGTAGTTCATTAGTTTGGAAAGATTTGTTGCTGTGAGTGGGTTTCATTGGCGATATTCGAATCGGACATTTCATATTGGGAGAAATTAGGGTAAAATTGATTATAATGATAAAAGGAAATACAAACAAAATACAAATGATTACTAACAAGCTTGTGTTTTTAGGTGGCCCAGGCCAAAGTGAAAGCTGATGAGGCCAAAGTGAGGGCACAGGCAGCGCTGGACAAGGCCAACGCCACCAAGGCTAAAGTGGATCGCTCTAACAAAGACCTGAGAGACCTGATCAAGCAGATCCGTGGCTTCCTCACGCGTGAGCCCCCTCCCTTAACAATAACATCATCAGCTGTCAAGGGCATACTTGTTTTAGGCTCTACTTGCACAGCAGCTTTTTTTTCTACCGTCTCTAGTTTGCTTTTCTCTATTCTGTAATAGAAGTTTCCTGTACAAAATAGTCATGTTGTGTCCAACAACAACATCTGAAAGGCTCAATCTGCCATACATATAGAGTATGGTATGGATGAAGAACTATAAACAAATAAGCTCTACAGTACATGCATTTTAGTCTAGGTTGGAGTGTATGTCAGTCAGTAGGAGATGCAGCTGATTGGTTATCTAAAGAAGCCAGTGAAGGGGTGGGGACAATTTCACCTCTGGGTGAAGGTACCCAGCAGGTGCAAGACAGACTAAAAAAGAGATTGCTTTAACCTGGTGTAGTGCTTAAATCTGTGTTTCTTTCCAAACTGCACATTTGAGATACACACAAAGAATGGATGTTAACTGCGGACAAAATTTAGGAACTATTTTGTTGGCTACAATTACTTTAAATATGTCTATACACTAAAGCCTATCTAATCTTTATGTTGTAATTTCCATCTGATAGATGCCATCTGATACTTGCTATCTGACACAAAGAAGTTTCAGGTGGGCAGTATTAACCCTTTGCGGTCCTATGTCGGACCTGGTCCGACATTGCAATTATTCCTATCCGGTCCAGTGTCGGACCCTGTCCGACATCATCAAAAAAACGCAAAAAACGGGTTTCTAGTCGTTTTTTCTCCGGAAAAAGCCGAGAAAACCATTCAATGGCCGAGTGGGAGCGACAGGAGCCGAGACAAGCCGAAAAAAAAAAAAGGGCATATCTCATGAATAGTCATACTTGCCCCTGGCATCAGATAGGGGCGGTCATAAGGAAACAAGCTGGCTGATACTGCATCAGCGCTCAGAGAATATCACTGACATTTGCAGAGCTTTTTTTAGATGTTATAGTAATAAAATAATGACTTGGATCGCATTATTGAGGAGTTTGGTGATAAAATGAGTGATCAGGAGATGATTGATCGGTATGTACGACTATTATTATTATTTATTTATTTATAAGCATATGTGAAAGCGATACCGAACAAAAGGGTGGGGCGGGGCTGGAGATGCCTAGTGAGTGCTTTGTTGATATGCAGGGCCTTTTAAACCCGTTTGACTGTGGAAAAAAAATAATTTTAAACAGCGTGTCTAAAATTAACTGCGCGTGTGAAAATAAATTGGACCGGACACGCCTGACACGCGCTTAATAAATGGACTGCAAAGGGTTAATATAGTATTTATAAACGACACCTTCTTGAGTGGAGTGTGGTAGCGAGCCCCTGACTTCAGAGGCGCTGTTTGAGGATGCTGTGTCTCCACAGAGGATGGGGCGGACCCTGACAGCATTGAGATGGTGGCCAGCCATGTCCTGGAGCTCTCCATCCCCGCCTCCCCACAGCAGATCAGACACCTGGCTGAGGAGATCAAGGACCGAGTCAACAGCCTCTCCAACGTGGACGCCATCCTGGAGCAGACCAATGACGACGTGCGCAAAGCAGAGCAGCTTCTGCAGGACGCCAAGAGAGCCAGGTACTGAGGAGCCCTTTGAAAAGTTTACCACCGCATTTCTGCACGGTGGCTTTGCACTTTCCCCATGGTTATACAATATATATTTTACCATGTCTTATAAATGTGCTTTACCAGACCTCTCTGTGCTTTACAATGCTTACCTACATTTTACCATGCTTTCACTGTGTTTTTGTAAGGGAGAGGGCAGGCATGCTGGTCTGGGCTCACAAAACAACATTCAAACAAAAGAAAAACATGTCACGGCTTTTAAATTTGAACTACCAATAGAAACTAGTCAAATCCTTTGACAAAAGTTTAGACTAGAAGTCAGTGTCTAGACAATATCTATCATAAACTGCTAATGTGTGACACAATGATGGCCATGTTTTAGGGTAGCCAAGAGGGTCATAGTCAGTCCTTGGTGGGGTGTCATTGCCTTGTACTGTACTTCACAGAAATGTACTTGTTTCATTTAATATTTCTACAATCTTACATGTCAGCGTTTTGTTATGGACAACTCAGATCTAACTGAGCCAACACATACCAGTGTGTGAAGATGATGTATAGATATTGAACTAAAGAAACTTCAGTGCAGAAGCAGTCCTGTGAATTTGGGTTCATAACCTAATAGGGGAAAGGGTGTGTCAAACCAAGCACTCTGATTCAACTGTCTCAGTACCATTAAAAAACTGTATTAACACAGCTGAAAGTGTGTGGTTATACTGAGACGACTCACATGGCTGTGCCTCACAACACACCTGGACCCTGGGTCTTGGTGCAACCTCTTGTTTGCCTGTTCTTGCTTGCTTAGAAATCAATTGCACAGGCAGTGTTTTTCTTTTTATTTGGCTGCTTGGCCCACAGAGGGGTTGCCGTTGTCTCTATGGAAGTGCTTCTCTATAACTGCCTTGTCTCTCCGTTCACCCCCAGGACTCGCGCAGAGAGCGTGAAGAACACGGCAGAGACGGTAAAGCAGGCTTTAGAAGATGCTCGCCGGGCACAGGCCGCTGCTGAGAAAGCAATTCAGCGAGCCAAGAGCGACATCGGTCAGACTGAGGACAGACTGGCACAGGTAAAACAATAGGGCGGCTGCTGATTTCTCGGAGATCTCTCGTCCAGCAACATCAGGTAAAAAGCATCTTTTATCCACTGTGCTTGAAGGCTGTAGAAATTTGAATGTGCTGAGTAAACACGCTGTATAACTCCCAAGCAGCCACAAGAAACCCTTATCCAATAACTGTATAGCCAACACATACAATAGATTATTGGAATAATAAAGGCAGGCAGGCTTGCAGACTTTAGAGGATAGTGAACCCATTGCAGGGTGGCACCCATTCTTTACCTCCTTTCTTCTCTCAGATCCAGTCAGAGACTGCTGCCAGTGAGAAGAACCTGAACGATGCCATGGACCGCCTGGGCATGCTGGGTGGACAGATCGAGGTCCTGAAGACCAAGCGTGCCAACAACAGCCTGGTGGCGTCCAGGGCAGAGGAGACAGCCACCATGGCACGGGACAAAGCGAACGAGGCTAAGCAGGTAAGCACAGGGTGACAGTTCGAGAGACGATGCATTATCTCCTGCTGGCGATTAAATATCTAAGTATGTACATATGTGATATAGTGCCCCTCGTGGTCATGGGTGGCAGGACACTATGAGTGATGGTGAAATCAATCTTCTTGGAGCTCGAACTAAACTTGAAACCTCTGTTGTCTCCACACTATGATTAAAGGGGGGAAGGCTAGTCCTTTTCCCCCACTAGCAAATACAAGCAACTCTCCTGCTGCAGTCTAGCTCTCTTCCCTGGTGGACCCACTCACACTGGAGAGGTTTCTATAGGCTGGGAGATTGGTTTCAGGGAAAAGTAAAATTATTGTCAAGGCTTCATTAATGTATTACGTTTTTTAACTCTGCCAATCTTGTAGCCTGCCCTCAACTCCGCCCACAGTAAAGCTAAAATGTATCCCACAACTCCACAGAACTGCAGACTACAAAATTTCGAAGGAAGCTCATGGTCCAAGTGCCCTATAATTTCATCACAACGTACTTCTATTCCACTTCACTTATTTCTCTCTATATCTGGAGAACCGGTTATCCAGCTGTCATGAAAGTTATTGAGACTATAAGATTTCTGACTGTAAGAGCTAAACAAAACAATTTAAATGCAATACATATAACAGAGGAAATTCCATTCGGTCAGTCCAGACATTTGGCCATCTATATGTCACACTAACATTTTCGCATGTGTCTGGATAACCGCTTATGAAATTTGTCATGAAATTTGTTCATCCAACTTTCCATCATACTGATAGTCGCTTAAATCTTGAATTCACAGACGTGGCTGGTGATGCATGTTACTGACATACTTGTTATTGTTATTGAAGTAGGATAATTGCTAGCGGTTCCTCAGTGTGGAAGGTATTCCGAGGGCCTCCTGTTCATTTCTCCCCATGTTTGTTTCCCTGCAGCTCTTAGATGGCGAGCTCACTGACAAGTACAGAACGGTGCAGGACCTCGTCGACAGGAAAGCCAAAACCGTCCAAGAGGCCAAACAAAAAGCAGAGAAACTGCGAGACGAGGCCAAGAAGCTACTCAAGGAGGCCCAGAACAAGCTGCAGAGACTGAATGGTAGGAGCAGGAAGGGCACTGAGGCCTACAGCCTGTGCAATGAGTTCTGGTGGGCTTGAGCAAACTACCAAAAATAACAGTTGTGTGGCCGCTGAAAATTACTTGACGTGTTCAATACTACACAACTTAAGAACCTTATGAAGATGTACTATTCCATATTGGACACGCAGGGGATATATATTTGTAGACATTATAGGGAGATATGTATATCCCCTCAGACACAGTGGCGCCTTGTATATGTATTGCATGTCACACTTACCGTTGCAGCTCATCCATTTGTAATGATACTTTGCATGGATATTCGTTACAGTTGTTCCCCATACCGTGATTGTAGGTCATGGTATTGATAGGGTACCTGAGGATGATCTATTGAGGGATATATCTTGGGAGTCCATGATAAATGCTTGAGTCAAAGTGTTTGTCAGTTAAAGTCAATACTAATAAGAAAACTAGTTATGAAATGAAACTTTGTCCATTTATTTTGTGATAATATCTATTTACAAAGTTTAAGTTGTTGTTTAAATAGTGTTTTTTTTTTTTTTTTAAATAGTCCACAACAGTTTCAGGAACTTAAAACGAAAACATATTCATAAAAACACTCAGGAGTTAACGCTTTGCGAATAGAGACAATAATTATATAATACTGTATTGAAATGCATTGACAAAGATACGAATATATTAAGATAGCCAACATCACTTCTTCTCACAGGAATGTTAGAGCTACTTCACCTTGTTTCTTTTTAGTCTTGATGAATATCTTCTGATTAAGTGTTTAACGTTTTGTTGTAACTGTAGCATCAAGAACTACAGACAATGATGGGGGTGCATGTATACATAATAATACAGAACTTTGTAAAATGACAAATATTTCAACTTAGAAGTATGTCTCAATTTTTATCAAACAGTTTAATGTTTCTTTTAGTATTACAACTTATGTATGAACTACCGAAGGATAACTTCATTGTGTTTCTTTTTTTTCCTGTCTGTAGACCTAGAGATAGATTACGAGGAGAATGAGAAAACGCTAGAGAGCAAAGCCAGGCAGCTCGACGGACTGGAGGACAAAATGAGAGGGATCCTGAAAGACATCAACCAGCAGATCCAAATCTACAACACCTGCCAGTAACACACGCTCACTCACAGCCAGCAACCACACTAGGGCACTCCCAGAGCTTCTGAACAACTGCTGGCCCTGCAAATGGTGCCCCCTAGTGTTACAGAGGCTTTACTCCAGTCAGAAGCTCCAGCGTTCACACTTAGTTTTTAATATGTTCCTTTTTTTTTTTTGTGGTTTGGTGTAAACACAGTCCTTAATCAGGCAATAGACCTTTGGCTGAAATTAGAAGTACAGTTTCTGGCTAAGAGAACACCCCCTGGGAAGCAAGTGAAGTGTTGACCACCAGACACAATATGTGTCAATCAATAAATAAATATGTATTACTTTTCATGACGCACATGCATCAACATATGAAATGAACAGAATGAGAGAAAAGAAATAGGCAAGTGTATGTTATAAACTATAATAATAAAGTAACTGCAAAACTAAATTAGCACACCACCCCTACACATGTTAAAAAATACAACAGTAGCTCTAGATTAATCATGAGTACATGTACAATATTCAAGACATGCACAAAATTATTTACCAGAATGGTGAAGCGACTCACCAGAACGGGAAACACCAAACTGCTCAGTGACTTGTGTCTGATTCAGGTTTTTTTCAAGAGCTTGAACAATTTGTTCAATTTGTTTACATGCCATTCTGTAGTGATGAGGTGCACTCATGAATATCAGAATACAAAAAGAGGCAATGATAAAAGACGAAAATATTTAATAAACCAATCAGTGTGCCTCAAGACACTCTCGCGATGAAGTCACTTGAAAAGATTGAATATCCATTTTAATTTAAGTTTGATGATGATGAATTATCAGGTTACAAAACAGTACTGTATTAGTTGTGAATGAATCACTATCGCTGCCAAAAATGAGTTATTTCAAGCGAAGTTCCTGTTCCTTTAGGTGGAGCATTTACAATGGGAAAAATCTGTTTCACCACAAGGGTGTTCTCTTAGACAAAGTGTTCTCTTAGGAGATGTCCCTATACGCGGAGACTACTGTAATAAAAAAAATAGCTTTTGAAAAACGTGTCTTCATGTCTTCTTTTAGAGGCAAAAAACAACAGGTGTACAAAATAAAGAATTCTCTCACTTCCGTATCATTAATGGGATTTGGTTTCCAATTCTTTGTCTCACATTGATCATGCAAAAAGCCCTTGTGGGGAAGTACACTTTTATAGAGAAAATGTGGCTATGAACCATGATGAGCTCAAACGTTTAAAAAATACGTTTTAAGGATATAATGAAAAATGGAAACAATACAAGCATTGGGAATTCCATGAATAATACTGTACATGGATGGGAGTTGTTTAATGATGTACACCCTACTGTATGTCCTGCCTTTAAAGTTCCTTCAGCCAAGAGTCTCAATTGAAGCCTTGCTGAGCTGAAGATGTTAACTCGTACCAACCTTTCAAATATACTTTCAAGAAAATATAAATTATTATTCTATAGCATATGGCAAGAAAATATTTTTAACAGGTGCCAGCTATAGAAGATATTTTCCTCATGGATCAGATATAATATATATAATATGTGATGTCAACAATGTGAGTTACCATCTTCTTACCCATAAAATAGGACTTTAAGTTGCTATGTTGTAAACAACATAATGGAGTTTATTTGGTCAACCTATTCACTGTATGCTGTTTTAGAGCGTTTTACAGCACCAGTGAATCCACCTGGATTTCATCACCACTTATTTTAAGGAATAATCCTAGAATAACCAAGGATGTAATCCAGGGTGATTCCCCAATGCTGTAAAATGCTCTGAAATAATCCAGCTGGCATACTGGCAGTGTACAGGGTGATCAAATCAACCCCAGTGTCAGAAAATACTTGTATTGTGTAAGCAATCCAAAACTGGATCCCTGCTAATAGTGAAAGAAATACTGTTCTGCATTCTATAGTTTGTACACCATAGTTTTTACTTCTCTTCTTTTTGTTCTGGACATCCAATCAAAGGGTGTGTATTTTTACTGTTGTTAAAGTGCTTTTTACCAGAGAGAGAGCAGGTAGGCTGGAGTATATCAGTCTTTGATAATACAGCATATGTTTTCTTTCACTGTTGGCAGGACATGCGGTTCCCTTTTGGCAACGGTTATTAATGACAGACTAGTATGTGTACCTGCCTTCGCAAACCTTATTCCTTCCAGACAGACGACTAGGATCTTGACGAACCTTGTCAACATTCTCAAAGCTTTTTGCTCCAAATTGTTATTAGTGAAAGAAAAAATAAATCGTAATTATAAAACTACTGTAACACACTTAAATGTTGTTTATTTCTGGTTTGGTGACGATTTGGGTAAAAAAAAAACATTATTTTTTGTTGTGTTTTAACATTTTAATTGGATTTCTCTATTGATATATTTTTTTTTTTTTACGTTTTTTTTTTTCTTTGAATTTTTCTAATATAAATATTTTTTCAAGCCTGTTTTGGTGTATTATAGTCTATGATAGTTTCATAAACATCAAACTATCTATCCAAAACAAATGCAAGATTAAAAAGAGAAAAATAAAGGCACGATTCTTTTAGAAATGTTTTGGTTCAGCACAGCAAGTAAATGAGTTATGAAGGAGACACCTCTGTCTGGAGGAATAAGATTTAGGATGCATGCTCTTTAGAGGATAAGCTTTTGGAAACATTAACAGTGTTGTCATTGGCTCAGCTGGGAAACAAACTGGGACACACTACTGTAGATCACAAGCTGTAATAATATTTCCATGGTAGAAATCTCAAGAATGTTCAGGCTGGTTCTCTGAGCTTTTAATGCAAAAGAGAAAAATGACCATTAAATGCCTTTAAAGATCCAATATTTCATATTACTAACATATTACAGTGTAATAAAGCATAGTGATAGCATAGTAAAAACAAAGGTAATAGTAAATCCCAGAGAGGCATGGCAAAGCATGTACATAAACATGGCAAACATAAAACATGCATAAAAAGTTATTTATCAGGTATTTTAATACACTGTGCACTATATCATGGAATAAAAGCTTTTTCCTCTAACTGGTTTGTGATTTTTGTTCTGTGGAGACAAGTATCAAATGATGTCCAGTGAAACTTCATTATTTTTCCTTGTGAATGTCAGCAGCAGGGACTACATTATATCTTGAGAACCACTCATCCACTTGATGAACTTGGTATGGGAATTTCTTAGCATTTAGTAATAGTGTCATGTATAAGGTGGCCTTTCCAGTAGAGGTCTCTATTAAATCAAGTAAGAAACTGAAAGAGGAACTTCTAGCAGAAGGAATTGCAATAAAAAGGTGTATCTGCAAGAGACAAACAACAGGGACAGAGTCAAGGTTTTGTACTGGGGAAGCAGGTGGAGGTGTCCAAGTACATTTGATGCGTCCTCCAGTTATTGCTAACAAGTAATTGGACTTTTTAATGTCCTGAATTTTAGTTGAAATAAATGTCAGTTGTGTGCAGCTCTGAGTCGGCCTGTGCACACAACAGGCTGTGCACTGCTGTGAAGGGGTGCCTGTTCATTTATCCATACTGTACCTTGTCCACTCAGGTGGGGGGGGTTGAATCTGTGAAATAATCCCATGTTTTCAGTGGAGTTAGGTCTATTTCAACTACTAATCACTACTGTGTATTTATTTAATTAACTCCTCTATTTTGAAAAGAGAAACATACCTGTTGATTTTACACAACTAGAACTGAACAACTAATTAATATAATTGTTAAACACTGTGAATTAATTAAAAGACGCTTTGAAATTCTACCACTTCTGTCATTTGACTTCTCCACTTGAAACATTTGTAATTCATAGGACAGGGAGCCCCATTTTCAAAAGAGATATGAGGGGGGGGGGGGGGGGGCGGTTGAGCGCAAGGACACTGTCGCCCCTGCATCCGATTTTCAATATCATAGTTGCGCTGAAAAACTAGCCATGCGTCAGTGCAAGGTTTTGTCAGAACTTTGTGGAGTTTTCAGGGTGTTCCCTGCTGTTTGTTTCAGTTTACCTGAGTCTCTTTGGCTAAGGTGTGTTCTGAGTTGTTCTAAATGAGTCGCAGTTGTTGCAGTGAGCCGTAAAAGGATTTTTATTAAGAATCGCCAGGTGTGTGTGAAATGTGTTAATGAGGGTAACACAAGTGTGTTAAGTTTGTAATTAATGACAGCATATGTGATTTTGACTCAATCTGTACTTAAACACAAACTTAAGCACAGCTAGAGCTATATGGAATTGTGAAACAAACATGGTATTACGTCTTCTACAGTAGAATGCTTGAGGAAAGAATGAGAAGGGGAAGAAGATACCCTGAGTATATGGACCAGAGTGACTTTTCTTGACCAGTCAGATGAACATGTCATGTCTTAGAGAGATACCGGCTTGATGCCTTCTCTTCACTCTCCTTCCTCCCATTCTCGCTCCTTCTCTTCCCTTGTCCTCCTGTGGTGGAACCAGCTACTGGTTATCCTCAGGACTGTTTCCTATTTATATATCTTTTTGTATTTTTTCCTTTATTTTGTATATATTGTATATATGTGTTTGCTTAATTTTGTGCAACTTCTTTAAACAGTGCCTCATTACACATTATCATTCAGTCACGAGGCTAGTTAAGCTCCTTAGGCCTGGCCTGTTATGGAAAATATGCAAAATAAGCACAGGTGTTCAGGCAGGATCTTTGTCTAATTTAGTGCTGCACAAAGTGTGGGGAGAACAAAGAGGAGGTTTTGGTGCATTACAGGGGCCAGCTCTGCTGCCTGCCAAGAAGGAGGGATCTGAAGCAAGAGGGTTACCTTGAACCCCAGTCAAGAGGAGACAGAAAAAGAAGAAAAGAGCCTTCAACTGAACAGTTTTTCTTAAGTATAGCCACACACTGAATTTTCTATAATTAAAAATAAACCTGCACTTTCCAGTTACCAGTTTCTCTGGTTGTGAAATAACAACACTTTGCATTTTTATAGGCTAGAAAGGGGGGATTCTTTCCAGCTGATAGTTTTCCTATAGAAAGAATGCCACATTGACCTTTTCATGAATTATTGTATGTCTGAAGTTTTATTAACTTTTATTTTTATTAACTAAGAAAGCAAAGCGCAGGAACCGGTCAGGAATCTGACTGCGAATATTAAGCTTGCTAGATTATTTTGTTATTAATACATATCAATAATTTGCATACCAACTGAACTTCCTGCCCTGTACTTGTCCTGAGCCAGTAGTTCCTGAAAGTAACAAATTCAAACTAACACTTCAAGCTCCCGGTACTTTCAAAACTAACCATCTTTTCTGAAAATAAGTTTATACCCAATGATAGCCATCTAAACTATGCATTTTTCATCAGCCAAAAATCAAAGTGTTGTTTGATCTTGCGACAGCAACAACTAAAAACTGGTCTAGTAATGTGCTTCTGAAGAAATATCCTGGAGTATATTTTTAGTGGAGGTGTTAAGACAGGATCCAGGCAGGATGTTTAACTAAGATGTTAGTTTGCTGAAATATATTATTATCTTAGATGAAATGTTGAATAAACTTATAATAAACTGACTTGCAAAAGGAAGATACATCTGTTATATATCTCTGTGTACATGTGCAGGATTTCATTTGCATAACAAATCAATCAGTCACATGTGGGACAGCCTTTTTTAAAGTATAGTCTACATATTTGAAGTGGTTTCCAATTTTTGTCCAATCTGTTTTACACATACACTACAGAGCATTCTTATTTAGTGCTCCCAGGACATTAGACTCAAAATAAACACATACAACAAGTTGCTGTTGTTTATGGTCCTTTTAATAGCAGATTTATGTATACATTATTCAATACTAATCACGTGGATAAATACTTGGCAGCAGTATTAATGGCAGCTGTTAAGAGATGTCACAATTAAATTACATGGTATTGATAACACAATGGGCTTTATTTCAGTGGTGTGAGTCTACATCTTCTGTATCATAATTTGAAATTTACCTGTAAAGACAACAAAAACATATCATTAAATATAATAACTATCAACTGGAACAATTTGCACTCCTCCTTCCTGTTTTCTGCTAACTGCTGGTATTTCTTTAATCTCCACCATTGTCCACTGCTGTTCAAGTAGCAGTACTTTAATAGTTTTGCAATAACAATATGGCAATGCAACACAGTATGCATTTGCAATGTCCCTGTTGTGTCCCGAAAGCCCAGCGCTGCACAGAGACAGCTGTGCGGGGAGACAGAAAAGGAGCCGGAGCAGCTGTCTGTTTCTTCCCACAGCCACCTCTGTCTGTGCCTGCTCAGGTTCAGAACCAGCACATGCTCCCTACACTGCAGCAGAGCATCTCAAGTGAATGGAGAGCAGACGGAAGGCAAATTCAAAATGTGGCAATAACTTAACACATAGTGGTAGTCATTAAAACATCATACACTGCTATGGAGCACATCTATCTTGGTCCTTATAAATTTTCTGCAGATACGTATTTAATTTTCACATTTCATTTTCTCTTAGAATTGGATGAAGACCATTTTTACCTTATTCACATTACCTTAATGATCTGCACTCTTTGTTTTTTTTAATGAATTCAATGGTAATCACGTGGTTTCAACATGTGTTTATTGTGTATAATTTACACAGTGTGGCTATGGTATTTTTCACTCCCTGTGTAACAAGTATTAGGACACTACTGTGCCAAAAAGGACGTTTTGTGTTCCATGTTTCAGGTGGGTTCCTAATACCTGCTGCACAGGGACTGAATCTAGAGTGTGGTGAAAGGTTACATTTTACCAGATTTAAAGTGGAAATAAAGTCTGGAAAACCAAACTTCTTATTTCATACTAACTAAAAAATGCTCAATCACGTGAAAATTGGATTGCAAATTAAGTCAATAGCAATCTCGTAGTTTCAATCTTTGTTGATCAATGACTACAACTTGAGCCCCTACACCTAAAGTTGCTATTGAGAGATATAAATTGGGTTGTCCGCATGGTCTACCTTTTTTTAAAGTATAAAGTGCGCGGAAGGATAAATATGTAGAATATATTTTGGTGTAAAACAGACCATGAAGTAGATTTCATGCATCTATAAATAAACACTTACACGCAGGCATTGTTGAAACTTCTGCTGTCACAATACTCTTGACCCCGAGGTTTGATAGCCCGCCTCTCACCAGCCCACAGCTAAATGCTAAATACTGGTAAAGAGAGATGTATGGTAATTCTGTACAGAGCATTCCCAGTGGAAACACTTTCATCACTCTGAATATCTAGTCCCTCATGCAGCAGACTGCCTCCTAATTAATAGGAAGTTACAACTGTGGACTGTGATCCTAGTTTTAAATCTCAGATCATTTATTAAACTGTATTTATTTAACGGTACATTAATTATATTAACATCTTGCTTTCTTGTTTTCTGGTATTAAACATGGCTAAACTGGGCAGTTTGTTTTATGCACCGTCTTTTTTTTTTTTTTTTATCTGCAGCTGAATCCATTCTGAATTTAGACAGGATCAAATATGACAGGTTCTACTCTATATGAAAAGGCTGCATTCTGCTATGTGTATCGTGATGCCTAATGCCAGTGTGATAAAAAGATAAAAACCATAAACTAATGACAAACCTGTTAGGTCAGTAAATAGGTTTTTCAAACAAACACATTGTATAACAGATTGTTGCAAGAGTTACAAAACAAAGATCCAGAAAGTCACTCACATTTCTTTGGGGAAAATAATTAAAACTTGTAGCTCCAACCTGACAGAAGCACCTCCAGGCAACCCCCCTATATTTTTCAATGATGTGAATACTCACAACAGGCTTGTCCTTCTACCCTGGTAACCTACCCTCATCAACTAAAACTGGGATACCCCTACACACTATAAAGAGAACAAAGGAAAATAAGTAACTGCTTTAAAAGAAGGAAGGTTTTTTTTGCCTAAGGACCTAAAATTGTACCCAAATAAAACAAATATAAAGCCTGCAGTATATCTAAAGCTCCAGCTAAACAGATCCAGTGGGTCACATGATTTGGTTGCAGCTAATGCACTGGAGTGAGTTTGGTACCTGGATGCAGCAGCAACTTGTCTTTGAAATATCTGAATATTCTTATTTAATTCATAAAATATATTATATTTTTTATTTTACAATTTCATACATCCCATATTTAGTTTTAACTTTAAAATGCATTACATTCATTAGATTATTTGCACAAACAAACTGTATCCATTTGTTTCTCTATTGTAATATTTCTGTCAGTACGAAGTTGTATATATCTTTAGTTTTATTGTGTTTCCTAGAGCAAGCCATTACAATCTAAGCCTTCTATGCCACCCTCCTGCACACTACATTCACGTCTGCTGTAAACCCATTGCTTCAGATGGGTTTAGGCTAAGGACTAGAATAAATCTCGATACAGCAAATTACTGTCTCTTCTACTCTGATGTAAAGGCACTGCATTTTTGTTGTTACTTTCAGCTCACCTTAGGTGCATGTTCTAAATACTGCTTCCCTCCAGACATCTGTGCTAACAGTCTGAACTTGTTATCCTGAAGCACATAAATACCCTAAAGAATTAAAAGAAAGAATATATAATTTTTGTTATTATTTGACTTTACATATTATAAAGATTATACATAAATCAGTCACTGTTCATAGCACTGATTTATATAATGTATGCAAAGACCATGACTTCATCCCTGCTGACAATAACAAAGCACATGTTACTTTGACTAGCTCTTTTGATTGCCAGGGCATTTTACAGCACATGGAAATCCCTCTAAATTGCACCAAGTTATCCTTGGATTACCCCTGAAATAGGACGATTCCTGGTACTGTATAATACAAAAAAAAACTGCTATGGCTTATCCTAGCAGGGTATACTTTAATCAAATCAACCACCAAAGTCAAGCTGCCAAACAATTCAGCTTTTATGTGTTGTTACAAATGCAGTACTTTTTCATTTCTGAACTACTTGGTAGAAAATGCAATTCACCCATTTAAGCATTTAAGTCACCTGATGGTTTGTCCTTAAGTTATCAATTTGCTTTTTAAAAACACTGGTCCAGAAGTCTTTACAGATGAACTTCATCACATCCAACTCATCTTTGAAACGTGCTGTGTCTTTCGTGAACCTTAAGAAAAATACATGAAGAAACAGTTTCGTTTTTGCTTTTTTCTTGAGAAATCAGATCTTCATAAATAGGACACACGTTACCGTATTCAAAGAGTTTTTAAAAGTCTTTTTGATTAAGTTTGGCATTTATAAAACTTTTCTGTTGTTAGTTTTAACATCAGAAGTGGTTTGTGAAAACCAAAAATGTATTTAAAAAGTTTGCAAATTGGGCCCAGCATCTCAAATATGATTAAGTTGTAAAGATAGGCTATACCCTTTAATAGTATAACAGTTCGGCCACTTATGAGTCACTACAGGTCACCATCTTAGTACTTTTTTTCTTTGTGTGTACAGTATTGCACTAAATGTAAAAAGGATAATTGCTGTAACCAATTATTCAGTTTGCTGCCTGAAGGGTCCTCTTGAAATAACTTTGTTAAACTGATGAGTCAAGATTAACCCTCTCCAATGGAAACTCTGTAATTAAACCACCTACCTTTCTATTAATCCTTGTCCAACTCTGAAACCCATGTTTTCCAGTCTGGTAATACACCTTCCATTCTCCTGCCAGAGATACAAATTGAGACCGTCAGTGTGTGTGCATTCAACACTGACAGTGCTTACCTCTGTCAGACAGTCTAGCTCGACATTCCAACACACTATCAGTGTGTGGGGCAGCAGTGTGGAGTAGTGGTCTGGACTCCTGGCCAGAGGGTTGTGGGTTTAATCCCAGGTGGGGGACAATGCTGATGTATCCTTGAGTGAGGTACTTTACCTAGATTGCTCCAATAAAAACCAAACTGTGTTAATGGGTAATTGTATGTCAAAAAGAATGTGATATAATTGTAAGTTGCCCTGGATAAGATGTTCTAGCATGTGCTACAAAATTAATAATACATAATAATATCCAATAGCAATGCAAGGGCTTACTGAGCAATGGAATCACAGTTAAAATGTTACGAGCCATTGTAGAAAAGTACCACAGTGGTAACATGTTTGTATTTTAACACAGACAACATTGCACTACCGGTAACATTTGTATTATAATTGTTGTATACCAAAGGTATTTTTTATTTGTTTCTAGGGCACAAACCTTCATATCACCTGCTATATCAGCCTATATATTGTGTCACGCAAAATGTGTCATGTCAGCACAAACTGATTGAAAAAAACTGACACAGGGCAGGTGTATACTGTATAAAATGTATACAAATCTTAATTTTGTGTTTGTTCAAAATCTGCCCCCTGACTTTGTTATTTATTAGTACCTCTCCACTGTGTCATCAAACAATAAACCAGGGTTCTCCCCAGGAATTCTGTACATCCGGGTGGCAGAGCATTATAGCCGGGAGCACTTTTAACGCAAAAATAAAACTGCCTTACCTTAAATATATAATATGACAAAGAATGAGAATAATAATAATGAATAACAATCCAGCCTAATTCACACCCAGGCTACACTGCTCCATTTACCCTCGATCCTGTGCGATCTTGTTTTGTGTTTCTGGCAGAGCTTGCACATCATACCACCCAATTCCTTGCTGTAAAAAAGCCATTTCTATTTTTTCCCCCCCACATAACATCATACCCACTGTCACAATGTTTCTTTTTTTATGCACGGCCCCTCTTGCGGTTCTTCCAATTCATTTTCTACAAGTTGCTCTTCGTTGACTATAATCAGGCTGTTCTTTTTCATTTTCTACATTTTCTTTTTCCTCGTCCATTTCGATTTGGTAATTTCCACATTCATCAGGTCACCATATGGCTCCGTGTTCAGCGGGACCGTTTATGCATTCCAACTCACAACCCATTGCATTCTGGTACGTTTTACCTGTCTCAGGTACCATTCTTGCCTTTAAGAGAAGCAGGACTACGCTTACCAGAATGCATTGGGTTGTGAGTTGAAAAGCCTGAACTATCCCACACTGTCCCGCTGAACACGGAGCCATATGGTCACCTTACACATTCATTGTCACTATTATTGCTGGGTTTTCCGTAGTTAAAACGGCCTGGGGAGAACCCAACGATCCACTATTCACATATGTGCAAATGATTTTAACGCGCAACCCATCTCTCAAGAGAATGGTACCCCAAATTTTCTGTAAAGATGAACGACTGGGGGTGGGGCATATATTGAACCCTGCAGAAACAATAATCACTATTGGCTGCAGTGTCTGAGAATGACAACTTTCCATAGTTTTGCTTTCTGTGCAGGCTTTGTTGACAGGCCAGGAACCCCGTCCCTGCAACAGTAGGGGTTATAATTAAGATAACTAAGCATTGTTATTATTAATAGTAATCGTATTTAAACACGACCTTACCAGATAACAACCACTACAAATATATGAAAAAAGTCGTCTTTGTGGTTAAAATGTTTTGAACGACAGAATCGTTCAGAACTTACCATTTCCCCTTGTTCAGATGACTTGTACACATATTGTATCAATTCGTTATGAAGGAACTGAAAGAGAGCTTCATCCGCCATCCTGTTCCAAACCTCGCGTTTCTAAGCTAAATGGAATTAGGACTGTTTTACAGCAATAAAGTTAAAATGAAAAATTACAAAATACATTTACACGTCCGCTTTCTCTGGTGACGGTCTACAGTATTGCAGTACTACTGTGTATATACAGAGAACCACGTATATTTTCTAAAATAAAATAGTTCGTGTTACGTCCAACTTTTATAATCGATTTTGATATATTTAATTAAAATTAAATTTGACCGACTCTTAAAAAAACACACAACAAAGAACCAATAACCTTTTATACAATTACAACAAAAAATACCGCTATGGTATACTCCATATAGTATGTTTACACTGTACACCACGGGGTCCTTTGAGTTTCACGTGACAGCTGTCTTCAACTATGCCTGTTTTAAATGTGAAATAGTTACAATTTAACTTCCACCGCACATACAGTAGGTATTAGATTCCCGAATATTGTAAGCTTAATTACCATGAATCATATTTTGCATTGTAATTTTGTTGTTTCCAGGCCGTGCAGTATAGGAATTTACTCTTTTTAACTGTGATTTTCTGTGGTGGTCAGCGTGGTTTTTTTTTTGTTTTTGTTTTTTTTTACCATTATCTGTGGGTTACCATGCTTGGCCATGCTTACCAAGTTCAAGATTGTTAGGGGTTGTAAATGTCTAGCAAAGGTCGACAATTTCATTCATTTTGTTATAGTCTATTTCAGCCATCACTAGCACCAGTGTATACTGGTCAGAGCTGCTGGTGGTTTGCTGGTTTTCAGCTGATACACTTCCGTCGTTGAGCTTGTCCAAGAAAAAAGACCATGAACAAATTAAAGACGGTATAATGTGCTACAATGTAACACAACGGACGGATTTGAAGTGTTAATAGCGTGTTGTTTTAATGACTTATAGTGATATAACTAAGTTTTATTTACTGTTTACTGTCCAGTTTTAGTGAGCAGACTGGAAAGATGACATCAATAATAAAAAGCAATTCATGTTTTTATTGTTATTATTATTATTATTATTATTATTATTATTATTATTATTATTATTATTATTAATAATGATAATAATAATAATAATAATAATAATAATAATAATAATTCCCAAAACGTAGTATAAAGAAAAAGCTCACAAATAGATTGGACGTGCATCTATAAAAGGCTATTAATGCTCCTTCGTCACGTGGTTAGGGAATCTCAGTATTATGTTCATTTCAGGAAGTAGTTGTGTGGGTGTTTCGGTTTCATTTGTTTTTGTTCCCAAACACAGTGTTGAGTAACTGCGCGGAGGCCGGTGAAAAACACATAGAGAAGGTGGGTTTAAACCCCAGAAATGCCCTTTCCGTAACCCGATGTCAGGCTGAAGTGATACCGAGATTTTGACATAATGGGCCCTGGTTAGAAATTTCTAGTAAACCGGCATACACTACACAGAGCCGCTGAGTCTCGCAGGGACAGGAGAGGCCCGCTGCCTGATCGCGAAGCCTCGGGCTGGACTAAACCGGACCCATCGGCGGCTACCGGCAAACGGGAACTGTGGCTCCCTTATTTTAAACTCTTGTGAGTTGTGACAACTTCATTTTCATTTTATTGTAAGATTAATATAGTTTAACCGCAGATAGATAATCAAATGTGACTGGTCAAATGCTAATGTTGTTAGTCGGCACACTTTATGTTATTTTGTAAAAAATATAAAACAAGGTTGTATCACAAAAACAAGCAAACATTAATTGAAAAGAAAAAAACGAGTTGTCTTTTTCGATATTGTTTACATAAGAAGCGTTTCCACGCACTGTTTTTTTTTTTTGTTTTTTTTTGTTTCAGGTATAGAACATGTGCAACCTGTGGTAGTTTCGATGCTTTTGTAGCATGTACTGAATACTGACTAGACATGAGAAATAAATTCAGCCTTTTAGACTATCACGTTTAGTAGAACAAGTTGCACAAATGAACTCAAGAAACACTGATCGAGTGGGACATTTTTTGCATACCTCAATTTAAAAAAAAAAAAAATCACGCTATTGTTGTTTTGTGTATTCCTTTTTTTAAGCAATGCATCGTAGTTTCATCAGCATAGAATACGTGTTTCATTTCGTCAATGTACATGTCGAGTTTATGTGATAAAAACACACACTGGTGATCATGTATATAATGTCAGGCCGCAGATAGTCTTGAAAACACAGAGGTCTGGGTCCCACATTACAGATTATGGAAAGCCGGTTAAAGGAGATAAAGAGCCATACTCTGTAGTACAACAATGCAGTACAGCTGGAGATGTACTGACATTGCAGAATTGTGACGCCCAATTAGCAATCATTGTTCAACAGCCTTTGATCGATTAAAACTTATCACACTTATACTGTACATCTGATTTCCTCCATGTCTTAGGGATGTAGTTCACTTTTATTATTACTATTATTATTATTGTTATTATTATTATTATTATTATTATTATTAATTGGTCATTTAGCAGACGCTTTTAACGAACGCAGCTTCCTGAGACTAGAGGGTGAACTATGCATCAATAACTGCTGCAGGACCTCAGTTTCAGTCTCATCCGAAGGACGAAGCACAAGGAAGTTAAGTGATTAACTCAGGGTCACACACAGTCAGTGGTTGAATGGGGATTAGAACCATCGACCTCCTGGTATTCATCCCTTTTCTTTAACCACGGGACCACCAGGTCGTTGTGTTACATGCATTACATAATATTGCAGCACACAATAGAGTGCATGCTAGAGCCCCTTTCACAGTGACACTCCTACCTGGGTCCTGACCCATGTCCTGGCTGTCCGGGTCACAATCCCGCATAGTCTGAAACCACTTAACCTGGGTCGTACCCGGGTTGACCCGGGTCCCAGCAACCCACTTCGGGATGCGGGTCTACACGCTTTGACCCGGGTTGAGCGAGACAAAATGCTTGACTGCTGTTCGTGAGCCGACTAAATAACAAACAGCCATGTCTGCGTGAAGGTTTCACTTTTGCAAGGAACATTTCTGTTTATTCTGTTTAGCCATATTTTTGTTGCTTGAGACACACCACTAGCCAGATTGCAGCAGGGATGAAGAAACATTTGCTCTAATCAACTTTTGGGCCGACGGTCCAATCCAGAGAAGCTTGGATGGAAGCGTCAGTAACAAGCTGCTTTTGGGGGAATGATACGCATATTGTTTACTTGCATCTGTCACCCAGGTCAACCCTGCTTTATCAAAAGCAGTGTGAAATCGCGTACCGGCCCGCATGACACCGGGTCCTGCCAGGGTAGGTTATGACCTGGGTAGATCATGCCAGTGTGAAAGGGGCTTATGTCACGTTTAAGCATTTACATACAGGACCTTATATAGTTTGCCCTTTTTTAGGTAGCTGTAGGGTAATGACCCATTTTAACTGGCCGCTTGTGGATAAACAGCGCTTAATTTCCCAAACTTGAAGACCAGGGTTGAAAACCACTGTTAAATAACATTAACCTAAAAAAACTGTTTCTCTGATATGTTATTTACTACAAAAATCGTTTTTCCATGGAATGATTGACCATGAATACAAACAAAATCAAACATTTAGATAAGAATGGTGTGGGGGTGATCTTGGGCAATATAAAAAAAAGCCTAACACATGACTCGAACATGCTTTTTTCTAAATCACCTATAACAAAAGACCTCCCTTATACAAAATAACGAAAGAACATTTTTTTTTATGTAACCTGAAATATTATTTTGGTTGGAATTGGGTAGGAGATTTAAAAAAAAAAAAATTCTACTTAATGAAGTGAAACAGTTTGCTGGTATGGAAGTGATGTTTTCCGTTACAGGTTTATTGTTTATCAAAAACTGCCCTGTTAAATGACCCCTACTTTGCCAGCTTGGATGAACTGGACATGGCTCCAGTGTTGCTTTGGTTTGTTGCCATTTTATAATTTTATCCCTGTCCCCTTTTATGTTCAGGCCCTTCATTCCTTGTGGGAGATTTCTGCTGTTTAAAGTCGCCAAAATAGCCGTGTCAGGTAGAAAGAGACAAACCTCTGAGCCAGACGCGATCAGCGGTTGCAGCGGACAGTCCGTGACCACCAAGCGGCTCAAGATGGCCAGCACCGCTGAGGCTGGGGGGCGCAGAAGACGTGGCCTGGAGGACAATTCAAGAGAAAAGAAGCAGAAAGACAAGGCAAACCAGGAGAGCAAAGAAGCAAAGAGAGCTATCAGCAGAGAGGCAAGAAAAGGTATGAAATCCAATCAGAGCTGTTTTTACTACAGAACTGATTCTCTGGGTTCTCTCCTGGGGTAGAGTATTGACCTGATCCTTCACAGGTGTTCTGGGCTCTTGCTTTTGGATATGGAGCAACTTGCATATTGTCATATGCTTTTAACATGGTTTACATTGTGTTTTGGTTAAAGCATAGTTTCCTACTGCTGTTTGTATAACTGTTGAAGTAAACAACTGTAGATGCTTATTTCTAGTGCCCACCTCCCACCCCATTATAAAGAGGGAGCACTAAGGGCTGTTGCATGTTGCGTTTAACTTTTTATTTTATTTTATTAGCATTAATAACTTTTTATCCTTGTAAAAAGAAATAAAGGTGTACAACTGGTACAGTTGTACTGGTGCTGGTATAATAGTTTGTGTTTGGAAAGATGTACTGTATTAGCTAGGTAAACAAAAATGAAAAAAAAAAAAATTACAGGTGTTACACTGTGTATAAAATGGCCCTGAGAAACACACAAGCAAGACTGGTGCAGCCCAAGTGCTGTATTTATTATTCAGTACAAACAATAGCATTAACTCAACAGTTTGAAATACAGTGTTTATTATTTAAAGCAAACAGCTTATCGAGTTTGTGGTTTCTTTAATGTGAAGTTGCAAACCTGGGTTAACTGGTATGTAATTAAACTGGGCGTCAGAAAAATTAATTTGTTGTCTTCCTTTTCCTCCGTTCTTAAGCATATCTTTTTTTTAAAATATGTATTGCAAGAAAAATAAGAACAAATTATTCAAAATGTTGACATTTATTTATTTTGGAAGATCCCAGAAGCTTTGCATGTTGGCTTGCCTTCCCAGTAACCAACTGCTGTTTTTGCTGACATGTTTTCATAATTTAAACATGAAATGAAATATTAGGAGCAATAGATGCATTTTCTTCACTAATGGCTTTGAAAAAAATACTATTCACAAAATCAAATACATTGTTTACCATAATATGCAAAGTATTTATATGAAATGTGAGCCCTATCAAGTTATGGCTGTAGATTTACTGGAATTATTTTGTTAACATTGTGTACTTAAATTTCATATTATTTACAATTAGTTGTTAGTTCTATCAAGTTTCTGTAGTGTACTCACTTGATCCTTTGTTTTAAACTTGGGATCCTCTGGCTAAGGAAATAAAGCACTCTAGAGAAGACATATAATACTAAGTATCCTGCCACAGGGCTTGAAACTCAAGTGTCTGTGCCCATCTGTGAGATCCTCAGATAACATCAAACACTGTCACTTCCAGTCAACTAGTTAAACAGTTTAGTTGATTGGCTGGGTTCACAGACCCCGACTAGCACTGATCTAATGTTAACTTAGGTGAAGTAGTCCAAGACAAGTGCTTATCAGGGACTGTGAAACAAACCTTTAATGTCTTATTTTGAAAAACAAACACAAATCGGTGTACACACATTCTGAGTCCTTCATTTTGATATTTTCTTGAACTCTATATAGAGCTGACTCTATATGTTCTTAAGAAAAGGGTGGGCGGGTGGGAGGGTCACCATGCCCTTAAATTATCCTCTGATGGCTCTGCGGGAAGCAGAAGAATAGGATGAAGTTGCAGTACATTTATGTACATAAACAGGTTCCCAAAGGTGGATCAGATATTTTCTATTTTCCTAGTCTTTGTTATGTCTCTCTACAATACTGCCCTCCTTGTTGTGGTTTTGTTTTCTTGTTCACCAATTCTCTGCCTTCTACCAGTGTGAGGATTTAAAAACTGGATACAGTCTGCAGTTAAAACAAAGAAGTCATCAAGTTAGAATGACGCAATATGATGGATTTGTATTGTATATATTTTTTAATTTGAGTTGAGAGTGGACTCTACCTGTGTGTGTTATTGTAGAATAGTATTAGGCTATTCTGGTGGATATTTTTAAAAGGACACCTGTGCTGATCATTATTCTAATAAATCCCTATTTTGCATCGCTCGACTACAACAACCCTTTGTGGACAACTCCAAACATGATTTTACTCCGACAATTTTTTTGTAACTTAAATAAGCTGACTTATTTACCTTTCTTGGTTGTTAGAGCTACCTCACTCTCAGGATTTATCAGAGGAATTAAATGAGGATACAGATATTGATGGTAAGTTATAAGACAGAGTGAAGTGTTTGCATGGATTGGTGTTTCTACTGCACTTTTAATGGCGTGGACTTCAATGCTTCACATGCATATTCTTGGGTAGGTTTGCGCTAAACTCAAGCTGTGTGTGTGTTTTTTTTCCCAAAGCTTAGTGTGAATTTAAATTGAACAGGAATGCTATCAGTGTGTCAACATAACTGCAAAAACAAGCTTTTCTAACTCTTGATGCATGTATTCTGACTTGCAGCTATCTGTAGGCTTTGCTTGTAGAGTAGTAGAAATGTGTCTGAACCATCTGAATAGAATTGTGGATATTGCCATTTAACAGTGTTGCAGCTAAAATCCTCTGCAAGCCAGCAGTAGAACATTGCTGGGGAGAATACCTGCCGCATGCTAAGTGTATCTGATAGAAGTAATTTGAAGTATTGTTTATTCAACATAATGAGCAATTGGCTTATTTACCCCACCGATGGGGCAGAAAACACCCAAGTGAAGATGACCCAACATCAAAGTGAATGAGCAAATTAGAACACTGAAAATCCAATCTTAATTGTGGAGTGGCCCTTAATGCATAAGGTTTTACTATAATACTATACTTGGAGGTTAAGCAAAATCTGCTATTTTCCATTTTGCATTTAATTTGTTTCCATGTCTGGTGTCCTTGCTGTTCGACATGGGGCAGTGGGTCTGAGCCAGCCAATGCCTGTGCACCAGTGTTTTGTCCTGAGAGTACGCTTTTAAGATTGCAGATGCTGTGCCCTGCTGGAGAGGCCCCTAAATGTCACACTTAATAGAGTTTTACATATAACTAGATAGCCCCTTCTCCAGTTGCATATTGTTTACTAGAAGAAGTGGAAGTTTGTCACACTTACTTTTTGAATGTACTGTATATATGATCAATTTTGTTCATGCTTTTTCATGATAATGAATGCTATTTTTTCAATAACTGGCAGGGAATTTATGTTACAAACAATTAACAACTGGTTCATTCTCCTGATATCGAAGGTTTAAGGTAGGTTTCTGAATTCGGTGGGGTTTTTTTTGTTTGTTTTGGTCTCGGCTTCCAGTAACAATATCCTGTGTATCTGTGCTAACTGCCTTTTGTTTCCTTGCCGTAACCTTGTATGGCCTTGCTGCTTTTAATGGACCAATAAATGTGTTCATGTTTTAATAAGTAGGAAGCTATCTTCTCCCTTATGTGTCCTTTGCATAACAGGGATCCCTTTTGGCAGAAAGCAAATTAAGCATTTGCCAAAAGCATATTTACAACTAGGTTCTCCAGTATTTTAGCTGTAGCGTTGTAGATATTTTCAATGTGCATACAGTAACCAGAGATGGACCGTTCAATACATTTGTGGCTCAAGAAGTCTCAATATGTAGATGTATCCCTCTTCCTCTTATGTTTTCTGAGCTAAGATTGGTGGAATATATACATTTTTAGGTAAAAAACGGTCATCAGTGGTTTCAATTAAGGTGCAATTCTCCTGGTTTAAAATATATGCTGCTGGTTCCTGAGCTTGGACTGTCGTGTTTGTTTTTGGTCTTACAATTTCTAGTTTTACAAAGCTGTATGCTGAGGTACTGACTTCATAGTTGCCAGGCTATATAAGCAATAAATATATACACACTGGAGTAAATGTGTTGGCGACCATTGACCTTTTTAGGATGGAAAAATGGACGCACAGAATGGAAAGGCACGCAAACATGCATATTCATGGTAATCTATTACACTGCAGCAATGACTGAAAATACTTGTTTAAAAAAAAAAACAAACAAAAAAAAACAGCATTGATTTCAGGTACACTCCAGTCCTGTAGATGGCAGCAATAAGCCTAATATTTGGCTTTGCCAGCAATATTAAGGATATTTCCTTTTAAGGCCCTGTCCACACTATATAACCGATCTCAAGAACCGTACTCAAAAACGTTTTAATGACTCCAGCTCAAACTTTAGCGTCCACACTGAAGTACCGTTTCACGTTTAGTCTGGTGTAATGCTTACACACACTAATACTATTAGAATAGTTAGGTTACAGTTCCTAGCAGCGCAATGAACATTGGAAATTAATACCATAGCATCCCACCATGCACTGTATTTTATTTTAAAATAATGTTATGCCCCATATTAACAGAGGACCATATGGCTAAGAAATAAAGCAAGTACTTTGGAAAAAGTAGGGCTTGAAGTTTTCGTGTTATTTTTAAATCGGGTGACAAATTTAGCTGATTCTGTTTCTTAATTAAACTCAGAAAAAGCTGTTAATTGCAAAACAATCTTTGCTTTTACCTTCATATCTTGCCTGAGCCTAATTCTGGTCCCTTTTAATTTTATTGCAAACAGAGCTGACAAATTCCGTGAATTGTTCATTCCTGATCCTTTAACTCGCATTTCATTTTTGCAGTCGTCTAATTTGTCATTGTGCTTTTGTTATTTTCCACAGTAGTTTAACAGGGATGCCCTTACATATTTTTGTTAAGCATAACAATTAATACCTTGTGCAGAGTGTGCACTGACAGCAAGTCAGTTGTCAATCAGAAGTTTTTTTGCTAAGCAGTCAGCATCTTCAGGGGATTCTCATGAAGAAGGTTGCTCATCTGCATCTCAGCCATCTACTTCTGATTATGAGTACTACAGTGACCGAAGCAGTTGCAAGCAGTAGTAATGCACCAAAAAGCAAACGAAAAATACATTCTTCTAATTTTGAATGGGAGATGAAGTATTCGTGGCTTATTGAGACGGCAAGACGGTACTGTGTGCGAGAGCTGCTGGGCAAAAAAACAAAAAAAAAATGTGTGCACGGATGTACAGTTTTTAAAGAATCTTCGCTTAAAATGCCGATGCTGTTATTGGAATGCAGAAAAATATTAAAACACATGTAGAAGAAGGCAACAAACAGTGCTTAGAATCCTGTCTCGTTGTCATGAGAACGGTCTACTGTTAGTGTATATATAACAAAGAAAAAAGTGTGTCTGTGTTTATATGTATATCTATACACAGACAGAGATTTTTTAAACCACTACATTCCATAGAGTTTAAACGTTCATAAAAATGTACCAAAATGCACATCCCTGGAGTTTAGTAGCCTTTGTGTTAAAATGTATATTTGATGGATGGGATGCAAATTTGTGAAATTGTGGTAGTTATAAATACGTTATAAATCTGTCCTTGTGCATAGTGCGACAGAAGGCGTGTCCGGTGTGTGTTTAAATGCCTTCCTAATGGTTTTGCAGAATGCTGAGCTGTTGAAACACTAGCCCCTGTAGGTTTCACTCCTGTGAAATTAGAATCAGAAGGGCTTTTTCAAGGGCACTGTGCTTTGCCTCGCTAGGTTTTGCAGCAGTGCATCATTCAATCACTGTGTTTATATTTTGTATTTCTGTGTTGAAACCGTGGCCTTTTTACTATTGTATTGTCACACACTGCGGGAGCAAGTTAGTTTACACAGTGACCGTGATACAAATGAGGAATAAACCATTACATTAGAGTACAAACACATTTAACTAGCAGGAGTGACATTACCTCCATTGCAGCATTGGACATAAGAGTCTCTTGTGACATTTAGGTGAGAGTCTTGTTTTGTGTGACTGGAAGACTTTAAAGTAAGGGTGAGTATGTTGTCATTTCTGCATTGGCTGATGTGTACAGTACAGTTTCCAGTGCTTACTTATACTGTCAAAAAAAAACCTCAAGTCAGAGTAATTTAATACCTCCTTCTGGGTGCGCATAACCCCAGCAACAAGAACAGTTGTGACAATGCCTTTCTGTCCTGCAGGATTCGTCACACTTGCAGGTCTAGAAAAGCGCTTCTAATCCAAATATATGATGAAACTTTAATAGAGTGTTCTTTAGCACAAGTTCTTTAGAGATGGTAAGACTCTAGGAGTATCATAATTGTATCTGTCTTTATCTGTGTGCATTTGTTACAGTTACATTTACTGTTTCATGATACTGATAACTTGAAATCACATGGTGAAATCTGAGAAACCTACAAGAAGGTATGACCTTTGATTATTGAATTTACTGAATACATGACTGAAGTATGAAGTTAGTCTCACATCAGCAGTAGCCTAAGGGTATTTTGTTTTATTATTTAATAGTTTCTGTAGGCAGGTTTTGTCTATTTTAATGATCCTCTGCATTTTGTTGGTATAAAATGGACAAATGATATAGAGGTAGTCTTCAGGAAAATGTTTTTCCATTCTTTTACTGGTTTCAAAGAGAATATGAGAAAGCGTGTTCTGCAGATGGGAACACTAGGAATATACCTACCCTGGAGCAGCTGGTTTACAACTATCCGTGGTTCTGAAACGCACAACCATGACAGCTATGAGGGGAATGCTTTGGGTCCAGGGGATTTAGTTTCTCCATGATACATTCTTAACGTATCTTATCTGGTTTGTTCTCCTTCTAGATGTTTTCTTCGATTGGAAACAAAACTCCAATGAGATAATCGTGAAGCTCAGACCTGGAGAAGGGGTTGTGAAGGTGGACGATGTAGATGCTGCATTTACAGACACAGCCTGTCAGGTCCGGTTTCCAGGTAAGGCGCTGAGCCCCGTCCATTAAAACCTGCAGCAGCACAGTGGCAAATCATTCATTGAATTTCCAGAATATACTGTGGACAGGTTCATTTCCAAAAGACTGTCCACTTCAAAATAAGGAAGCGAAGGTTAGGATTGTTAGATGTAGTTTGATTTCTTAAATGTTTAAACTTTAAGAATAAACTTGTCTAAACTTGAACATTCATATAGAAATTGCTGTAACATTTGTATGAGACTACATGTGTATTATTTATGTGTATATTTGAAAATAAATGACCTTATGCTATACACTTACTAATGTATAAACACTTAAGCCAACATCCATAACTGACTTGCATTTTTACAGTGGAAAAATATTTTTAAAGGAGTTTAACAATTGGAAAAATATTGAACTCTAAACTATTAACTTTAGTCAAGATTAGTGCTGCTGAAGGTTGCAACCCCAGCTATGAAATAACTTAACCTTTGCACCTGAAAGAAGGTGGTTGTTTTCCATAATGAGAAAGTGCCCCCTTGTGGTGTTGCAGTGTAAAATCTGGTGTTTGGTTCTAGATGGACGCCAGTGGAGCTGCAACTTCTTTGCAGAGATTGAGAGTTCCTGCAGCAAAGTTCAGTACAAAGAGAAAGGAAACGTGTTGCAGCTGGTTTTACAGAAGAAGATCCCCTTCAATGCTTGGCCCTCTATGATGGTACAGTAGGGCATTGTGCAGACTTGCTCTTGCAGTTTATTGACTTTTTATTTACTGATTTTCTTAGGATTATGAAAAGGCTTCTCTTCAGTATATTGCAATTCTCCCTGGTTATTTTGCAATGTGATCATTAAAGAATTTTGTTAATTCACTATCGTGCTGTGTTGAAAGTAAATTGTAGCATTCTTTTTATTTTTATTTTTTTTAAATTTGTAAGCCACTACTGTCCTGAATTCATTTATACTATACGTATTTTGGTACAATATATTGATTATGGCTCTGAGTCTGGTATACATTCAAAGCTGGGGAGAGCTGTAACTTATTCAGAAATTGTTTTGGCAGGACAAGAAGAATAAAGACCCTGTGATCTTGCAGACAGAAAATGGAAAAGAGGGATCTTTGAAGATTGAAAAAGTGGAGGAAGAAGAGAGTGCCCCTGTGCCATCAGAGCCGAAGGAACAGAAGAGGCCCAAAGACCGGGGAATGAAACGTGCAATAAAAACTAAACCATCACAAGTGTGTGAGCCAGGATCAAAGGGCAGTGGGACTACAAAGACAGCTGGGAAAAACACAGAGGCACAAGCGGAGCCCAGCGCAAAGCGTATAATCCGCACAAAAGATTCTAAGGACCCTGAGAGAGACACACCTGCAAAGGTATTGGGGAATGACAAAAACGAGAGTGCCCCGGAGGCTGGAAACTCAGCCCACTGCAACGGGAGGAGTAAATACAAGAGGAGCGGCAAAGAGTCTCTGGTGGAGAAAACCGCTGAATGTAAACCTGCAGAGGTAACAAGATTAGGTTCTTCATGTACATGTTGACGTGCAGATAGCTGGTGATGGCAACCTTCGTCTGCAGCATCGCATCCCTGTTTGTTCCTAATATATATATATATATATATATATATATATATATATATATATATATATATATATATATATATATAATATAAAAATTACACACAGTTGTAGTCAAAAGTTTACATTTATAATTTCTAGAAATTTAGGAAAAATCTTATGAAGCATGCTTTTGTGGATGAGGAAAAATATCCCTACAATTATTTATTTCAGCATTGTTTTTGCAAAACTCCAAAAATGCTAATTCAAAAGTATTCATACTCTTTGATGCTATGATAGTATTGTCTACAAGGTGCTAGAAATTTCAGTATGGTAGTGCAGAAACTCATTCTAGAAGTGTCTAGAAAATGCGTGATTGTAGGTGAACATTCTTAGAGAGTATAAAAGGGTTAGGCATAGGATGATTGCTGTCCTTACCAATAAGTCAATATGGGGAAAAAGTAAAGAGCTATCTGAAGACCTTAGGCAGAAAATTATTTATTGTCATAAAGCTGGAGAAAGATGCATGCATTTGAGTATCCCAATGTCAGCTATTGTTTCTATTATCAAGAAGTACAAGACTCATGGTACTGTCACAATGCTCCCTCAGTCTGGAAGAAAGAAGGTTCTTTCACCAAGAACAAGCAGAAGAATTGTGAGGAAGGTTAATAACAATCTGAGATTGACTGCCAAAGATATTCAAAGTGAATTGGCTGCAAGTGGGACTGGGGTTTCCAGTATTGCATGGTGAAGGTCTCAGCTGAGTGTCCTGTTGATATACAGTGCCTTTTAAACCTGTTTTACTGTGAAAAAAATAAACTTTTAAACAGCGCATCTAAAATAAACTGCGTGTGTGAAAATAAATTGGACCTGACACGCCTGAGACACACTGAATACATGGACCGCAAAGGGTTAAATCAGGAATAAATCTCAAGGTTTTCTTTGAAAACACAAAAGGAGACACAGATGCTGTGGATATAGGTCGAGGTGACCTACTTTTTAATTGTACTGACATGTGGTGATACCTTTTGCAGAGAACAAGTATGTTTCTTACATCCCATGTTTATCTTGTGTTAAAGGCGGAGATGATGGAGGAGAAAGTTCTCCGTGTAGCTTCGCAGGACACTTCTTCCACTCAGGGCTCCAGGAATGAGGAAAGTGAGATGAAGGAACAATTGGTTGGAGATCTGGAGCCCGACATGTGTAGGAATGACAGGGGAGACTCTGAATCTGAGGTTGGGAAAGGGACTCCAGAGGTTCAGGAGGCTGAAACTGTCCATTTAGGTGCTGGAGAACAATCAACACCCTCTAAAGCTTCAATTTCTACAATGGAAGAAGAATCTGAAAAAGTGGACGAGTCAAAAGAGGACGCTTTGGAAGAGCAACCTGAAAGTAAGCAGATACTGTATGTCGTGTTGTATGTACAGTGCTCCCACTTTATTGAGCTACTGTATTTGACTCATGGTGAAATATTGAATACAGTAAATTAGTGCTAGGCCCTTGTACAGTAAAGTACATCACTTTAACCCTTTGCTGCTGCCCAGTGTCCAATGTATTTGACTGAGAAAATATGCATGAAGCAGGTATGTGAACTTACCCTAGGCAGTAAAGTGTTATTGTTATTGTTAATAATAATAATAATAATAATAATAATAATAATAATAATAATAATAATAATAGAAATACGTAGTATAAGTAGTAATACGTTTTTAAAATAATATATGGGTTTATTTTTTTCTGCCGTACCCCCCTTGGCAATATCGCAGTCCTGGAGCCAATGGTGAACTTGACGTTTGTGAAGAACGACTCGTATGAGAAAGGCAATGACCTCGTGGTGGTGAGCGTGTACCTGAAAGGGATCTGCAGGGAGACGGTGAAGGTGCTGTTTCGAGAGCAGGACTTCACAATCATCTTTCAGACCAGGTAATGGAGGCTGCCATAGTGTTCCCTGTGACTGCACTGGTCCAGGATTCATCTGGTGTGTCATTTTTGTAGGGAGTTCTTTTAGAAGCAAATTTGTTCTCAAGAAAAACACCACTGTTATGCAGGAGAGATGGTGTGTAATACTTAACATTTTTACAAGAAAACATTTGAGTGAACTGGACCAAAGTTCTGGCGATCTGTCGCTTCAGGTTATGTTTTTAAGCTACAGTGGCTTTTTGTTTTTTCTTCCAAAAGGAATGACATTGGTGTGATGCAAAATAAAAACCAATGTATGTTTGTATTTTTTTTTTTTTTTTTCTTAGTGATCAGAATTTTTTGCGGTTTCATTCAAGCTGTGGACCAAACACAGTCTTTAAGTGGCAGGTGAAACTCAGGTGAGCATATACTGGTTATGTGAAATGTTTATATAGCTGTGAGTGAAATATTGAAAAACATCACCAAACTTAAATTTTAAATCAATTTAATTGGAAGATTGCATTGCTGGAGTTTCTGAGAATTTTAATCTTGACAGTGTTTTAAAGAGCACTAGAAGGCCCATCTTAGTATCTGGTGTAAATACACTACAGGGACAATCAGTGATGACTAATTCAAATAAATACACCTAATCTCTAAGGTTGGGCGATATACAGGTATTGTTGTTATTACTGGTATTTTTTAATGACGATGGGAGGAGACTTGGTGAACACAGTACTAGCTAACTACATCGAGAGTAGCAACTTCCCGGACTGTAATATTATTAAGGCAGGACTAAATGGCTGTGAAAAAGACATTCCTGGATTTTTTTCAGGTGGAAAATATTGAAAGGAAAGTTTTTATTGTAAGATCAAGTTTTTGTACAGTAGTTCAAAGTAACATTACAGTTAAAATGTAAGGCTGTAGTTCATGCATAAGTTAGCATTAAGAAAGTACAGTATTTATTGAAAGTACTCATGACTTCAAGGTAATGTTGCATTGTACTCAACCGAAATACATTTTACGCCACATAGTGTCTAAATTACTCCGTGACGGAAAACCTGAGTGCTGGTTAGAAATAAACGGACAAGACTAAAACTTAATACTGCTGACAAACTTATGTTTTCAGCAAAATACGTATTAAAAAAATAATAATAATCTTATCTATATATATATGTGTGTGTGTGTGTGTATATATAAAAAAACTTTATCAGATTAAGTATATTGTGGTATATATCGTATATTGCCTTGAACATCTAAAATATCATGATATATTTTTTTAGATATACACCCCTACTAATCACCCACAAACAACATTTCAGAATACAATTTTGCTCATCAATTTATCCACCCCTGTAAAATTCTTGAAAGACAATAACCAATTTAATAAATATTTCTCTCTCCCTAGGAATCTTATACACCCTGAGCAGTGTGCCTATTCTTTCACCCCATCCCGACTCGATATCACATTGAAGAAGAGGCACAGTCAGAGATGGGGAGGGCTGGAGGCTCCAGCAACACAAGGTCTGCTGCATGGCTTCCACTTGCCTTAGCTAAAATTAACATCTAACTGAGCAGCTAAAGATGTTAAAGATTGCCTTCCCCTGCACTCATGTCTGTCTAATGTTCTTTTTTTATTTTTTGGCTAATTTCTCCCCGTTTTATTCCCTTCCCAACCGTAGGACACCCCAAACACACTGGGCTAATATTGACACTTGCTGGAGAGGTGGGACTGGAGCTGCAGAAATCCAGCCGTGCAGAGGGTCCGCGCACTAAGACATCAAGCTCTTGTGCGTTGAGGCACTGCACTTATTTTTATTTAATAGTTGATTGTTTGTAGAGTTCCCTACTGTCTAATTTTGAAAAGTATAGCTAAACCTGTTTGGACAAATATTCAGACACAAATTACAGTAAAAGACTCTGATTATGCACTAATATGAATTATTTTTTCCTTGGCTATTTCGCACATCAGCATTTTATCTGAGAAACGGTTTCATAAAAAAGTATGCAATCTTAAGGTTCTTAACTGAGTGCTGCGGCCGGATGTAAACTGTCTAAAAAAACAAAACGCATTTACAGCGGCTGCTACCTGAATAGCAATGTGCTTTGATTTGAGTTTGGGCGTCTCTGCATAATTCATTAGTCCAAAGCAATGACTTATTTCAGTTTTTGAAGTGTTCAATGTAAATACCGGTCGTATAAGTACTGTACATGATTTTTGAAAAAAAAGGATTGATCATGATATTATGCCCAAATATAATGAACGTTGGAAGCAATATGATTTGAACTTGAAAATGAATCACGGTTTATTTCAATAACTTGCAATTCTGTCACATAAATCTTCACATGAATAGATTGATAGAATGAATACTTTTTATAATTAAAACACTGCCTACACTGGTAGTTCTGTGTGTGCACACACTTTCTCCCTGTCTCTCTCTGCTGACCCCACTGATTTGTTTTCCCTCTTAAAGGTACAAGCCCCGATTTAAAAGGTTCATCATAGTTGTGAATTAAAAGTTATTGAATTATACACGTTTAGTTTTTTGCACCTACCTCTCCCCAGTTAGTGTGGCTCGTCTTACTTTACTTCAAAATAGTTCAATATGCAATATTATATAAAGTATGAAGTAACTCTACTCCACTAATTAAAAATGAAAAATATTGAATGCCCTTTTAATATCTCATGTATTAGACAAGACCAATAATCAGTTCTCGGTAATGTTTTTTTGCAATAATACGATTTCAAACCCAGAGATGGAGCTTCAAGAATCTTAAAATATATGTAAATTTTTTTGAGACCATGACCAAGTATATCCCCCAAAATGTAATGTGAAAAGTGGCAGGCTGACCTATTATTACTTTGTTCTATACCAAGACAAGTCATTAAAGATACTCTCCGAGGCACGAGTATGTTTCGAAAGATCTAAAATGGTCAGATTTATTTTATGTAATCGTTGTAGTGCCAGAACTATTGCGGCTATTAACAGTAAGACGCTCATTTTCTCTGTCATTGTCTAAATCTTTTATACCAGGTTTCTGTACTCTGATCTATTTTGTAAACTACATACAGGATAGTTTGCATTCCTTCTCCTTGTAGATCTGAGCGGTGTATTGTTTTCTTGCTTATAATACCTGAACTTTATTTATGTTTCCATTCTCCTTAATGCATTTGGGGCAGCTGTTCTTTCTTGAAAAGAAAGAAAAAACAAACCATAAGGGTTTATTTTTATTTTTTCACAGGAATGTATTTTTGGATTTGTTTCCTCAGTAATATACTGTTTAATAAAAATAAATGTTTCCATAGATTTAGTTGCTCGTTCTACTTTTGCTCTGGTAACTCACTAGTTACACAGTATTACTTATCTACTACAAATCACTGATTTCTAAATTAAAAACTGATGCAACATAAAGGGAACTTTTTGAGAAAATGTATATAAAGGGTAAAGGTGGTTTTCTGCATCTTCATAACCTGTGTCCAACATGTCACTTGACTTTAATCACAGAGCACTCCAGCAGTCGCCTTGCACGTCCATCAATACCTGGTACAAAATCTAAAGTTTAAATGCTTCTAAGCACAAGCTTTTTTTCTCCCCTTTTCAAGGTGCAGTGGGTGGCGCCAAGGTGGCTTTGTCTACAGGACCTGCTTCTATTGAAAAGACCCAGCCTGGGAGTAGCCAGCACACACTGCCAAGCAAAGAGGAACCAAGGTCTGCTGAGAAAGAAAAATCACGCACTGAGGATGGTGTGCCGATTAAACAGGAACCCCTTGTAACATCAGTAAGTCAATTGACCCGTGTCTAGTCAAGCAGATATAATCCACAAAGAATGTGACGCAGTTTGGCTTGGTGATATTTAAAGTCCCCCCTCTTACAGTACAAACTAGTGTTCTATTATTCTGTCCTTTTATGATTGTCAGGTAAATAAGTCATTAAATTATAATCACACTAGTGTGGTCTGTGTTATTGGTGTTAAAACATGTTGGCTATTGATCAAATCATTATCCAATCCGTAATTTAAACAATAAGAAGAATACATGTTAATCTGGCAAACTTGCTCACCTTGTGCGTGTCTGGTGGTTTCCAGCCCAAGCCAACCTGCATGGTGCCCCCGATGAGCCACTCTCCAGTGGGCAGCGAGCACCTCGAGGAGGTGGAAGAGAAGGTGGTGTGTCTGCCTGGATTCACAGGACTGGTCAATCTCGGGAACACCTGCTTCATGAACAGCGTTATCCAGTCCCTGTCCAACACTCGCGAGCTGCGTGATTACTTCCATGGTTAGTCAAGCCGAGCCTTAAGGGGTACTTCATTCATTTGAGCTAACCTGTTCTATTGTCTGTTTCTCATGTTTCATGATAGTTCAGTCTCTCGGAAGCTGCAATATGCTTGTTTGTATTATAGTGACCACGTTTTAAGTATGTGGAGGATTCTCACCAGTGCTGGAAATATGTATATTGTAGATTTATAGGTTTATTTTTTTATTTTCATCATATACAGATCGAGCTTTTGAAACAGAGCTAAATTGCAGTAACCCTCTGGGGACTGGAGGCCGTCTAGCCATTGGGTTTGCAGTGTTGCTGCGGTCTCTTTGGAAGGGAACCCACCATGCCTTTCAGCCCTCTAAATTAAAGGTAATCCTTAGATCATAAAATATACATTTCTGATCATGTAGATTGGAGTGGAATATCTACTTGTATTTTGTGGTTTTAATCCAGGAAAAGTCAAAGATAAGTAGAAATGTCATGAAGCTTGTAGCAAAACCACCATAGCGATGCCTGATCTAACTATATTCAGTAGGCACATCTTCAGTTACTTCCATTGTCACGTCTGGTATTGAGAAACTGAAAGGATCACTCTATTCTACAAATGTATGTCATTCTGTAACATTCCTTTTGAATGATATTTGGGAGGGGGTATGGCTATTTGTAAGGACCTGCTATGTCTTGCAGGCTATTGTGGCAAGTAAGGCCAGCCAGTTCACGGGATACGCACAGCATGACGCCCAGGAATTCATGGCATTCTTATTAGATGGGCTTCACGAGGACCTGAACAGGATCCAGAATAAACCATATACAGAGACTGTGGATTCGGACGGGAGACCAGATGAGGTAAGCGCATATACTCTCCAGCTATGGGATTTCATTGGCTGTTTTGATTTTTGTCTCCTGTTGCGAATGCATACCTGCAGCACTGTAGAGTTTTACATGTACATAGTGAACCCCTTGCCCAGTTATAATGTGGGGGTTTATAGAGGCTGGCTGGCTGTCACACTCACATTTTTCCATTTTATCTAAAGAACCTCTTGTCCTGTTCTAATAAAACCTGCTAAGGATTTTCTTCAGAGAGAGTAGCTTATTAAGAGTATCAATCTGACGGTATAAAATATGTCTGCCACTATGACAAACTTACCATTTTACATGTTACTAATGATGTTTTTCTAGCCAAATGATGAATTTCACTGACATGCTTGTGTTATACTAATGATCTGTACAATATTACACTTTTAAGTGTGATCTATTATATTTCCATGTGGTTTTTAATTAGGTTGTGGCAGAAGAGGCCTGGCAGCGGCATAAAATGAGGAATGATTCCTTCATAGTGGATTTGTTCCAGGGCCAGTACAAATCTAAACTGGTCTGCCCTGTATGCTCTAAGGTAAAACTAGTTTATTTTTAAAATGGAAATGAAAAAGCGTTGGGATTTGTTATGGAGCGTTCCCTACTTTTCTGATGTTTTCAAAAATCAGTCCAACATATTGCCCAAAGAGTTTAAAATAAAATTGGAATGCATATGTACAGTAGTTAGATATTTTAGCCACTTCATGATACAAGGTGTTGGTACCCCAGTTATAAAAATGTGTGTTTCTGTGTTCGTAATTTTAGGTGTCCATTACATTTGACCCTTTCCTGTACCTGCCAGTTCCATTGCCGCAAAAACAAAAGGTGCTGACGGTCTTTTACTTTGGCAAGGAACCTCATAAGAAGCCAATTAAGGTGAGGTGACGTGATTAGTTCATGCATCAATTATGTTTGATGGTAAACAAATCTGCATTTGGAATTAAGTTCATTTTTATAGAATTTTCTAAAAACAGAAAATACTATTGTCTTATTTGTACATAATATTTTGAACAATAACAAAAAATTGTAATGTAGTTAACGTACAGTGACTAAAAAAAGTAGAACCTTTTGTAATGGCATTGTTCAAATAATGTTACAAATTCCACAGATGTTTGTTTTAATATTAGCACGGTATTCTTTTGTGTTAAGAGATATTGGTGATTGTGTATCATATAAAAATTGAACTTTGGTTCCATTTGTCAGTTTCTGATGAGTGTCAGCAAGGAGAATTCCAGCACGACTGAAGTGCTTGAGTCCATCTCCAAGAGTGTGAGGGTTAAACTGGAGAACCTGAGGCTTACTGAGGTAAGATTGATACTGCAACCTCCCAACTCCTACTGACACTTTCTCCATTATAACAGATATGCATTTACAGGTGCATTGTCAAGTTTACAAGCATGATACCTTTACAAAAGAAAGTTTAGGTAGTGACACTTACGATGTTCATACTGAAAGGGCAATAGTTTCATTTTTTTACTGTTAATTCTTGAAAATGTGGTACTACAATTTGACAGCAAATTAAAACTACCACTGCTTACCAATTTCAGACAGCAATTACTACTGACCTAAAAGTATCTGAAGCACTGGAAACCTGTATTTTTATTTATTTAATTTATGGTTATAAATCTTTCCTAGTAGTCACCAAAAATATCTCCTGTCTTTCCTAGTTTTAAGAAATTATTGATTTATTTTTGGTGCATAAAGTCCAGTGATGGAATTAATTGTCTGTCTTGCAGGTCATTAATAGTCGATTCCACCGTGCGTTCCTTCCCTCTCACTCGCTGGATGCAGTTTCTCCCTCAGACACTCTCTTCTGTTTTGAAGTACTGTCCAAGGATCTGGCTAAAGAGAAAGTGCTTATTCTACAGGTCCAACAGGTACATAATGACCTTCTTATCACAAGTTAAGATTTTAGATGTATGTATATTCCTCTTACTAGAACATTGTAATTTATAGTTTTGAGATATCAGCATTGAAAGTTTGAATATGCATGAGACAATTAAAGGCTCAGTCTGGACTTTTGTTCTGAAATATTTCTCAGAAATGATGGCCATTTAAATATTGCAGAAAACAAGTTAATGCAAAATAATTGAAATGCTGTATAAAGGTGTAAGCACAATCTATCGTAGCATATTGTTCGAACCCCCAAGAATGAACCCAGACCTGGAGAGTGGAGCTGAGAGGGCTCTTTTTGTGAAGTCTGTTCTCTCTCTTCAGAGGCCCCAGGTCCCCTGCATTTCCATCAGTAAGTGTGCTGCTTGTCAGAAACACCCGCAGGCGGAGGACGAGAAGGTGAAACGCTGCACTCGCTGCTACCGCGTTGGGTACTGCAACACGTAAGTTAGGGAGGGGACTCCAGCTTGATATCCAGTACTTGGTAACTTGCTGTATGTAACATTGTTTTACTTAAAATGCACCTGTTGTTTTTACTTGTGGAAGTTTTAAACGTTAAAACAGCCCTATAGAGTAAAACTGTATTTATTGAAATGTTAGTTAAATGTACATTTATAGGAAAGGTTTAAACATTCGATCAATTTAAGATTTGATTTACAGCATTTATATTTATATTTATATTTGTATTTATTTTTTATTTTATTTTATTTATTGATTTTCCCTTTCAGGGCTTGTCAGAGGACCCACTGGCCTAATCACAAAAATCACTGCAAGCCACATGTTGAAAACATTGGCCGTCCGTTCCTGATCAGCGTCCCTGAGTCTCGGTTAACATACTCTCGCCTTGCCCAGCTGTTGGAAGGGTACTCTAGGTATCTGGTTTTTATTTATTTATTTATTTAGTCATATTGATGTACTTGCAGTGTTTACCCTAGGTCCACAACTGTACAACAAGATCAATTTGTACATTTTAGGCCCATCAAGATGAGTAAGACAACCAAGTTGCAGCTTCTTTGCATCTTTCACATTGTTTGCTTCTTTGCATCTTTCACTGGAGTGTACCCAGTTCAGCAATTAATCTTGTTGTGGTCTGCAGAAGACCACCACTTCAGTACAACACATTCATCTCCTCAGTGTTGTACGATTTTAATATGGCCTTTGTAAAGTTTTTTAATAATTTGATTGTGTGTTTGGAAAAATGATGACTCCTACTGTGTAAGCCAAGACATCATCAAATACTCAAGCAGTTGGAGTAAAACATGCTTCACATAGTGGAATGAATTCATTCTGATCCTGTTGCCCTCACTTTCTCTGCAGGTACTCTCTGAATGTGTTTCAGCCTCCAATCCAGTCTGGCAAATTGTCCCCGGAGCTGAGCCAGTGCAGAGCAGATCTGCCCCCGCAGGTCCCCGAGATACCAGACGGCTGCAGTAGAGAGGGCTGTCTGGATCAGACCAAGGAGCATGAAAAGGTTATGCAGTCCCCGGAACCAGACATCTGCCAGGCTGCAGGGGACTCAAAGAGGGATAACGATTCCACCCTCACTGTCGACTCTGGGTATTCCAGTCAATCACGTGAGTCCCAGGAACAAGCTGGCTGCGAGAAGGAAACGTCCTGTGAGAAAGCGGTGAAACCTGAAGGTAGGGTGTTGCTTTAAAATCTGTTTAATGTGAAACATGCTGGGCACTTCTGCGTTACAGTGCTGGCTAATTTTACCTTTTCTCATTAGCAATGCCAGTAGGGGTAAAATGTTTTTGTAAATCCTCCTGTGCTGCCAGTGGTGGTACTTCAGCAACTCGTATCTCATGATTGAGCCTGTGCGTTTTATTTGGGATTCCAATTGGACCTAAAGTTGTTGCATTTTCAGCAAATGTCAGTTTACTAGTCATAAGAGAATGCAGTTTAAGTAAAGTACAATTTTAAGACTTATGTTTACACTACCACTAAATAAATATTGTAAGGATCATATTCATACATGACATGAAAATCATTCAATGGTGAATTGAGGTTATTAAAATGAAAGCTATTCATGAAAATGTTAGGATCTCATTTGCTGACAGTGTGTGCGTATTGTTAAAGCATTCAGAAAAGAACAATAAAAACTGAACAGTTACAAATAAAACAACTCTCGGGTAAAGTAGTGTATGGCATGTCATACTACAACCTAATTAGCTTACTGTTTTCTAATGCTCTGTACTTAACCTTGTGCTGTACCAGTACTGGAAAAAAAAATCAATAAAACAATATTTCTTTCTAAATGTTAAAACACACTTTAGTTACGCTTTTTCCTTTTTTCTGCCTCTTCAACTTTCAGCTGCAGTCCCAGGTTACCAGAAGCCTACAGAGTCACTAGCCAGTGGTGCATCACAGTTCTACATCGCTGTCATTGATTCAGCGAAGAATGAGGAAAAACTTGAGGACAAAGGTGAAATGTTTTTTTCATATATAATATCACATTTGCAAAATCATCTTTCATAGTTTGCCACCATAAAATATCCATACATATATTTACAACTTAAAAACAGTGCATTTGTATGTTTTGTAAATTGTTAGGCTATTTACTGTAGTCTTGGCTCACATTATGTGTTTTCAGTTTGGCCTTGGGGTGCAGTTACTAAATTACTTTTGTTTTGGGTTCTGTTTAGAGTCACATCTGTTTTAAAAGGACATCTTTTAGTGACTTCTCATAATGCAAGAAATTCTTCCACTTTTTTGTTCAAAAGAAGTGATAGCAGTTGGTAATGGGGTCATTTTGTAATACATTTGCCACCGCTTCGATTGGGTGTGTTTGTGTTAACGTGATTCACCCGCAGTAAGCGATGGACGGTATAAACCCCCACACAATAACCTGACATTCAAAATGTCCCCCAATCACCAGTACAAAACAAACAAGCATGTATGCGGTTACAAATCTTTATTAAGAATGTAATAAAGTACAGTAAACTGTCGTGTAATCCGACTGCCGTGGGACCAGAGTAAGGGCTGATATGTAAAAAGGCGGGTAAATTAATCTTGTTTTAAATATCATTATACATAGCTGTAACAATTACTGTACTATATTATTGTTTTGAGATTCAGCTTTCATTAGGGAGCTCCCCTAAATCGCTTGTTTAGACAGATGCAGGGTATTAATGCTTGTGACAGAGTAGGGCAGCAGTGTGGAGTAGTGGTTAGGGCTCTGGACTCTTGACTGGAGGGTCGTTGGTTCAATCCCAGGTGGGGGACACTGCTGCTGTACCCTTGAGCAAGGTACTTTACCTAGATTGTTCCAGTAAAAACCCAACTGTATAAATGGGTAACTATGTAAAAATAATGTGATATCTTGTAACAATTGTAAGTCGCCCTGGATGAGGGTGTCTGCTAAGAAATAAATAATAATAGAGTAGTAGTCTGCCGTGTTGGTGCGTGCATTCGCTGCTGAGTGACAGGCAGGAGATCGAGACGGAGGCTGAAGTTGATACGTCCCGCAGGTGAACATGATTTATATACATATTGTAGCTCTGAGCTGCAGGGTTTACAGGATATAATGAAACAGTCAACAGTTGCGGTTCAAAGCAGTTTTTAGCTTTTAGTGAACAATGGTGCTCATTCCTCTCCTCTCACTCTTAAACTCAACCTCTCAACCCTCTCTCCCATTTGGTGGATAAGTAAGAGTGATTACTACAGTATAAGCAGTGCATTTGTCATTTAAATCTATGTTGTAGTACAAAGTCAAACATTAAGTAGAAGTAAACTAAAGTGTGTGCAGTAAGATGCAAGGAGGGCAAACCACTTGGCTTCCCTAGACCTGAAGTGGAAAGAGTGTATGTATTGAGAAGAATGGGTTTCTTGCAGGCGATGCTGTGTTGGATATACCTGAAGACTCTTCTCTGGTCCTGGTGTGGAAGAATAATGAGCGGAGCAAGGAGTACGTGCTCATCGAGTCAAAGGAGCTGGAGTATGTGGAGGACCCAGGCTCAGCCAGCGAGGCAGCCAGGGCAGGACACTTCACCCTGGAGCACTGCCTCAACCTCTTCACCAGGCCTGAGGTGCTCGCACCCGAAGAGGCATGGTAGGGAGCTTGGTTTAGTTTAGTTTATTCAGTATGCTGAAAGACAAAATAGCTCTTTAAAGAATAATACACACAAATAGTTTTGTAATATTACCAGTTTTTGATTGGCTTATCATAATTTTTTATTTGCTGTTTGAGGGTCTTTGAGCAGGTGTGTCGTAAACAGTGTTGGTGGATTGCAGCACCGTTTAAAATGTCAGTGTTTCTGATGATTTAGGTCTGTGCCTTGTTTCCTCAGGTATTGCCCCAAGTGCAAGCAGCACAGAGAGGCGTCTAAGCAGCTCATGCTCTGGAGGCTTCCGAACGTCCTGATCATCCAGCTCAAGCGGTTCTCCTTCCGCAGTTTCATCTGGAGGGACAAAATCAATGACATGGTTGACTTCCCTGTCAGGTAAGAGGGCTTACAAGATGAACTTGGGTTTGTCTTAAATCTGAATCCAACTGTCTTTGTGCTCTATTACGTTATACTCCTACATCTATATAGGTAATAATAAGCCAAGTAACCGCTACCTGCTGTCTGTATAGATTTCAATAGTCTCAGCCAATTAAAGGTTTATACAGCATGATGGCGGACAGAATAGAGTTTGTAATCAACAAAGACAGACAGGAAGCAATGATGGTGGTGGCTGTGGAACATCCCCTGGAATCAAGGAATCAATTGTAGTTATGCTTGCAGGTTAGAACTGATTTTAAAAACCAACACGCCAAAAATACATCATAAACACTAAAACTGTAAGGCATTCTACCATAGGCTTTCTAGAACTGTAAAGTGACCGAGTTCTGCTGAGTTCCCCCCTCGCCCCCCCCCCCCCCCCTGGGTATAATAAAAAAAAATACATAAGTTCTAGTTTTATTTAGAACTGCAGTGATAACTAAGGAGTGTTGAGTTTATTACAAACCGTTCTCAATTGTTTTTATTCCTGCAGAAGCCTGGACCTGAGCAACTTCTGTAATGACCAGAAGGACGACACTCAGCCTCCCATCTATGACTTGTATGGTGTGATTAATCACTATGGTGGAATGATTGGGGGGCATTACACTGCATATGCTCGCCTGCCCAGTGACAAAAACAGCCAGCGCAGTGACGTAGGTGAGTGGTGAGAGATATGAGAGGGAGTCTAGACCACTTGGTAGCCCTTGACACAGGTAATTTTCAGATGAGTAAGTGTTGTATAACACATGCAGGGGTGTTAGATTTAAACCTTTTAAATTGCTAAATGTTGGTTAACTTTTTAACCATTGTCAAATATGCATTTCAAATAGAATTATGCTGTATGATATATGCTCATAAGTCTACAGGGTGCAAGGCTTATAGGTTTTTTCATATTGTTTCATTTAAAGTTTGTGTTGTAGAATCTTGAAGCTGGCAATGCAGGTGCATGTGTTGTCTTTTTCTTATATGTGATAAGCATACAATGCTAAGATGCAATATTAATATATTAAAGAAGCGTGATGTGATGGAAAACAAGTCCTGGATTCTGGATGACTTAAATTGCAAAAAATATGTATTTTTCTGGTTAAAAAGTTGTCAGGCACTTCTAAACTAATAACATTTGAGAAAATCAGCCACACAAAACAAGGAAAATGTACACCCTGCAGATCAAGGAAATAACAAAATCGGTACAAACTTCTTTAGAAAGCTTCCCTGCGAACTGTCCTTTCTCTTCACAGGATGGCGACTTTTTGATGACAGCACAGTGACCACAGTGGAGGAGAGCCAGGTCGTGACACGCTATGCATACGTGCTCTTCTATCGACGCCGCAACTCTCCCCTGGAGAGACCATCACGATGTCCAGCCCCCCACAGTGCAGAATCACCAGCAACGGCCGAAGCCGGCGCCAGTCAGGTGAGGGGGAAGACAAATCTGCATTTCTTAAAGCTGCAGTAACTTGTATTGGCCAAGGCATCTATACGAGACTTGAGCTTTTAATCTTTTATGAAATTGTGGTTTATGGTTCTTGAATTTGTGTGCAGTCTGGTTGATGTGGTTTTTAAAATTCTCTTATTTGTAGTTTCCATTTATTTATTTATTTATTTATGTATGTATGTATTTATGTGGTTTGCAGAATACAAAATGTCCAGTTGAGAAAAGTAGAAGGTAAAAGTTTTGCACCTGGTCATGCTGAGTTGTCGAGTTTGGTGGGTGACCTAAAGGGAGTGCTGAATCGGCCTCTGTGCTCCTGTGGGTTGATGAGGCACATTATATGGGCCTCCAGGGTCCAGTAGCCTGGTAATAAAAGGAGACTTAGCTTGAGAACTGAAACTGAGGTACCCTGTTAGTGTTTAGTCCACCTAATTTTTAAGCGGGTTACAATGGTGCAGTAAACATACAGATTGGACATTTAGATTTGGGAAAACAGTAATAAAAATTCATAAACCCAAAATGTCATAAAAAAATAAAAAAAAAGAAAAAAGTATAAGGTAAAAGCATTCGTCTTTAAATAAAACCTGGTTCACCAACACGAATGTTGCATTGCTTGTATACATTGGTATCATTATACCAAAAACATAATGATATTTTCCAAGAAACGATGCTTTATTATTTGGAATGCCAATTACATATGTGTGTGGCTAAGCTATAATAAATAACTTGAAGGTTTTATTCAGGTGTAAAATGACTAATATGATTTTTTTTATTATTATTTTAAATTGAAGTGGGTGGGATCTGTGGAGTGTCTTTTTATGCCTGGTATATGCTGAATTTTTGTCTTTAGTATATCTGTGAAGCCCATAAACTGGAAATGAGTTTATTACCCTGTCCTACCATATGACATTGAATGACTTATAAAAACCACTACCTTCTCCCAATGATTGACTCTAGACAGGGTCAGCTCCAGCTTATCAGTGGGACTCAACATTATACTAAAGTGTCAGTGTTAGAGCAGTAGGATGGTGTTCTCAAGAACAACCTTCATTAGATGATTTACTGATTCACTGTTGAGAACCTGCTGGGTGTTATTCTATCAAAGGGTGTTGGGATAGGACAACCAATCAAACTAGGCTAACTTTTTTGGAACAAGGTGGCTAGTATTTAGTATTTAAACAAGACTACGTAGATGTGTCGTGGAAGCTTGGAAAGAAATCAACATGAAATCTAATACTGAGAAATACATTCATTTGTTTTAAGGTCTTTTTTTGTATACACAACCATTTACCTTTTTCGAAAGTGTTTGAGAAAAAACAGTTACACCTATGTTATTTTGCATTCTTCTGTTGTCATACATTGAAAAGTTGCTGGAGTTGAAATACAGGTTGATCTTTTCAAGTTCCAATGTGATTTTTAATAATTCAGAGATGGTATTTTTCTTAAATTCTACTGGCTGGGCTACTTATAAAATATTACTTTACTGTGAATATCATGTTGTATAGTTGTTAGGGGTTGATTTTGATCAACCTATAACCTACCAGGATAAATCTGCTGGATTTTATTAAGAGTATTTTACAGCACTGGAGAATCCACCTGGATTATATTTGTGGGGTAATCTGGGGCAGTCTTATTATGGAGAAGTATAGGTTCATCAAATTGATCTTTAGTCTGCATGTGTTATAGGGTATATTCCTGACATGTATTATTTTAAGCTGGTTTCGCCGACCCTGTTTAGCACTAATTTGGACAAAAGTATCTAAAGCTAAAATTGTCAGAGATTAGTGCACATTATCATCCATGTAAATTACCTGCTATAAATGTAGTTGTTCCTGCTTCAGGAATAGCTGTCAATGTAACACTCGAAGTGCATTGGTCATATCTTTTTTTTTGTGTGTGTTTTTTTACCTTCATAGAAATAGAAATGTACTGTGTGGTCTGCCTTATTGCTGCACTTTCATTAAAAAAAATAAATTAATAATAATACAAATAAAGGAAATGGTCTACCATTTCCTTTATTTGTATTATTATTAATTTATTTTTTGTTGGGCTTTCTCATTCCTGCACAGAAAATATTAGTCTGCAGAAGTATGCGTGCTGCCATGTAATACTTAAATCGAATAAACAAAGAATAGGTGATCACACAAATCTAAACCAATAATGACCCTTTAAACAAGAGTGAATGACACATCTGTGAAACTTAATAGAATAACTTTGTTTATAGCAATTGCCGAACCAGACCCCTTCCCCTTTTCTTCAGACCGGTTGCACTGACCTCGGACTCTTCAGAACGGTTATTGCTGGCATATAGATAAGAGTACAGTATTTCTACAGTGAGATAAGATGACCATTCTGATATCTGGGGTGGACTCTTAAGTGGTCAAGCCACCTTGTTTTTATGAGTGCCCATCCTGAATAATGACCATAAAAAAAAAGTGAATATGGCTGCAAAAAAACAAAACGAGAGAAATCTTTCAGAAAAAAAAATATTGCTACCTTACCCATGATGTATGAAATCCCCCAAGAGCAATTTTATTATAAAATTGCAATGGAATGATCAAACAGACCTGCACAAAGAATTAACAATTAATGATTTCATTAAGAATTATTGCACACCCATAGCCATTTAAAACCATGTTGATTGACTAGATTGCCTTGAAAAATCAATGATAAAGTGTGGGGGAGAGGGCTGGGAGAGGCTGAAATAAGTGACTAAATCTCCAGAAGCTGACGTAGGTTTCCGCAAATGCAGGCTTCTCCTAATATGGCAGGAACTGGAGGAGGAAGAGGAGGGGGAGGAAGGAGCCCAGGCGCAGAGAGGAAGAATCGGGCAACTCCGATCCCGGGCCACACGGGACTCTGCAGCGCTGAATGGTCTCTCAGATTACTCGGATGAAGACTATGTCAGATATTTTGTCCTTGGCACCTTTGCAGCAGTGGGTAGCCCTGGTTATCAATGTTTTCTATCCATTGATATCTCAGGGTCACTGGAGCTAGAGAAGCCATGCACATGCACACCAGTGTTGTTAAGGTGGGCAGTGAGGACCGTCTTTCTCTGTTTTCACACTGACATCAATTATTTAATTTTACAAATCAAACCTCCATCCCAAGTTCTATAAATTGTAATGTAGTTATACCTAGAGTGGTGTCCATGAATATTGCATCTGTTCATTTTCTGTCTTGGCACAATGCAATACCCAAATAAGAGTAAGAGAATACGAGTCTTGCTTTTATCTTATTTGTACCATTTCATTTTGTTGAATCACAAATGCTAATATCAATAAGAATGCATTTTTTTTTTTTTTTTTCCAC